>NC_080165.1:57532979-57838748 GCF_950295315.1 Erinaceus europaeus
CCTCAACATGTTCCTCAGATGTTGGAGGCAATTTTCATTCCTCAAGGGATGAGGGATGCTTGCCAGGTTCTAGGAGTGAGTAACAGGAAACAAGTTGTTCTGGAGTTTGCCTGGTACTGGGGCTGCAGGCCCCTTGTGTGGTGTCCCAGCATTCCGGCCCAGTGAGTGAGCCCGCCAGCACACATTTCCCCTTCCTCCCCACCCAGGCCTGGGGTTAGCTTTTGTGGCCATTGCTACTTCACACTGCTCAGCAGCTGCCCAAGGCCACCCGGTTCCCCTGGACCCACTAGGGGGCACTCCAGCCTCTCTTTCTCTTCATTTCTTCCCTTCCCAAAGCTAGACATTTCCTCACTTTGTGGGGTTCAGTGTGGGCTTTCTATCCTCCACCTCCTCAGTTCTCCCCACCATGGGCCAGGGGCCTGGCTTTCTCTGAGACCAGCATGTGTGGTTTGTTTCCCTCCTGTTAAATTATTTTTATGAATGAAACTGGGCTGTGAAGGTGCTGAGTCACCCACACACTCAGCCCTGACTCATCCCCTTTCTGGAGAGACAGAGTACAGGCAGAGCCAGTGATGAGAGGGGCCCACCCCCATCCCAAGAGGCTCTGGGGATAGTGAGGGCTGTGCAGGCCACCACTCCCACTGATGACCTTGCCCACCTTGCAGGAGAAGGAGGAAGAGGAGGGCATCTCGCAGGAGTCCTCCGAGGAAGAGCAGTGACCGAGTGTGCCGCCTGCTTCCTCACTGAGGAGCAGTTTCCTTCTGGGACTGGACAGCTCTGCTCCCACTGCCCCCTGCCCCCGCCCCTCCCCCAGGCCCGAGTCACCACCCCTCCCGCATCTGTACCTTCTACCACCACACTACACAGCACACCAGCCGCTGCAGGACCCCCAGGTCTAAGTAGGGAGCAATTTTCCTTTGGTCTCAGTCTCCAGCATTCCCCGCCCCTTGCACACAGCTGCCCTGGACAAAGCTCACTTGCCATTTAGCCGCTCTCTGCACCTGCTGCATCTCCCCCCACTTCCCTCTGACTTCTCATTAAGGGATCTGGGAGGGCTCCCCTGACCATAAAAAGGGGCCCAAGCCCCACATTCTGACATGCTCCACTCCATTAGCACCCCGTGTGGCTCTCGCCCACTTCTCTTTCCCTAGGCTCAGCCTAGGTTACAGAAGAGAATGCAAGAAGGGTCCACACCTCCCACCCCTCTGCTTCTCCTCTAGGCCTCATTGTCACCTTCCCCACAGGGGCACTAATAACATGGAGCTCGCCTTGCCCACTCTCCCTCCTGCTCCTCCCCAGCCCCCAAGGTTCTGGTTCCATCTTTCCTCTGTTCACAAACTACCTCTGGACGGTTGTGTTTTTTGTTTTTGTTTTTTTTGTTGTTAAGTTTAATGTTTCATTCTTAGACATCCACCATTGCTGCTGCTACCAGCGCCAAATGTGCATCCTCATTGCCTCCTGCTCTGCCCATATCCCTCTCTTCCAAGACCCTCTTGGGGGGAGGGGCAGAGGCAAAGTGGGTTTGGCCACTGACCACCCCAGTTCCAGGGAAGATGGGGCTCTGCCCCTAGGATGCTGCAGCAGAGTGAGGAGGGGGGTACCTGTCTGATCATGAAGGGTGTAGGGGTCACCTTCTCCCCCTTGTTCTGTTGGGGAGGAGGTAGCCATTATTTGTCCCAGCCTGGGGACCCCCCCCCATATTCCCTATTTGCAGTTACTTGAATAAAAAAATATCCTTTTCTGGACTGGTGTTTTTCTGTGGGTATTGGGGTGAAGGTGGGTGGTGCTAAGAAGTGCTCTTCCTAGTTTCAGGTTAGTGGGGAGTAGAGAAGCACCAACAGCCCCAGGGGAGGTGACTCAACACCCTCTTGAAGGAAGTGACTACACCCCTAACCACAAAACATTTTATTTACAAAATATACATACTATGTACTATTATACATCATGCCCTGTCACCATGGAAGTAAGGCTAAAGGCCAAGTTAGGGCTAAAGAAGGGTTCCTTCTGGTCTGCAACAGCATCTGGGAATGGGTGGTGTGCTCAGTCCAGAGGGTTGGGGGGGTACAGTGCCCAGAAGCTGAGCCCTGGCATTTAGCAGGGGGTCATGTCTTCACATCTAGCAAGGGCATCTTGTGCTGGTATCCACTCTGCCAGCCATGCACCACCTATGGGAGGAGACAACACTAGCTGGGCTCTGGCCCTGGGAGTCCATGGCAAAATCCTGGAGGCAGCCCGTGTGGGGAGGGCAAAGCCAGGTGTGCACAGGATCCCCTTGCCTCCCTTTCCCCAGAGTGCTCACCTTTGGGTCTCCCACATCCGAGAGAAGCTCCTGTTCGGCTTCATGCAGCTCCTCAGCAGGGTCATAGCTATACATGGGGAGCAGGTGGTGGCGCAGCCGGTCTGCCCTGGGAGCAGGACAGGGGCCTCTAAAAACACAAGCTTGACCCAACAAGGGGCTGCTCCCTTGTGAGTCAGAGTTGGGGTGGGAAAACAGCCATAGAGTGTGTGTGTGTGTGTGTGGGGGGGACTTTCAGTTTTGTATCAAGATGGCTATGGGGCAGCTGGCATGTATGCAGAGAGCTCAGGTCTGGTGGGTGGGAATTTAAACAGGGCAAGCAGCTAGGGAACACTCACCGCTTTTTCTTCTGTACATACATTACCTGAAACAAAGACAGCACTGTGGAGCTAGGATGGCCCACAGAGAGAGGCACCCACCTCACACCCTCCACTCCCATCAAAGCAGGGCAGCTGAGACTATCCAAGATGGACCAGGCCCACCCAGCCCTTTACTAGCAGAAATGGAGGTATTCTGGAGACTCCTTACCACAGCCACCACCACTCCAACAAGGGTGATGAGGAAGAAAGGCCCCAGCACATAGCCCACCATAGAGTCACTGTTGGCCTGGGGGGCATTGGGCACTGTGGTGTTACTCATGACATCGGCGGCAGAGGAGCTGGGTAGTCAGCATGGGAGTAGTGCCTTGGGAGGGTGCCTCCACTGGGCTCCCTGGGGAGAAGGAAGGAGGTTTCCAGTAAGTCCCCCCTGGTTTGCTGATATCTGGTCAGACTGAGACAAGCAGTCCTCCACTTCAATGCTAACTCTGATGGCTCTCAGCACACCCTGGGTACCGAGGGGAAGGCCAGCTGGACAACCAGCATCCTACCCAGCTTCTATTTCCAAGTCAGGGTGGGGCCCAGCTCAGGTGCTGGCCTAATATTCACAGATCTCAACTGCCAGGGAAAGGATGGATGGAGATTCCTCCTGGGGCCCTGGGCTGCCTGCACTATCTAGAGGAGCAAAATGGGGAGATCGGATAACGGAGTGTCTTGCACTGTGGTCTTGAGGGCGGGGAAGGAGCAACTGAAGGTGCAAGCCACAGTCATCCAATCCCCACATAGGGCTTTAAGACCTATGTCCTCCTTGTCCCTATACGATACCCCAAACATAAAAGCCTGGACATTAGTGGGCAGGGCTGGATTGCATCTGCGTGGTGATGTCACTTCTCTCTGGTCCCCACCCCGGGGCTCCTCCCAGGTCCCTCCCCTCCAGGCCTGGGCTGACAGGAGGTGAAGGTCAGCTCTGACTGACAGATGAGGGAGATCAGCCATAGGCAGTTGTATACAGGTGCCCCCAAGTCCCCGATCCGGTACGGAGGATAAGGTATGGGCCACTTGTTCTGGTCTCCGCGGGGACACCAGATTCGCGTTAGGTGCACGCTCACCATCCCACGGTGGAGGGGATATGCTGAGGTGGGGTCAGTATCAGGCCACTCCTAAGATGCTGATCAACAATAGCGAGTGGGAGGTAGTTCCCGAAGTGCTGGGAGGCTCAGGCCAGGGAAGGAGGGCTGGACGGACGCAAAGGGGCTTCCCTGGGCCCAGGTACCCTGGAGTCCCGGCAGTCCGAGGTGTGGACCCGTGCCAGAGCTCCGCAGTCGACGCAACCGGCCATGCCTTACCTCCCGCCGCGACAGCCTGGACAGGAACGCCCTGTGTTGGCTCCACAGCCCCGGAAGAGCCGGCAGGCGCGTGATCAAAGGACCCAGGAAAGTGGGCGTGGCCTTGGTTCCGGGTGTAGCCAATCAGGTAGCAGGAGACGACCAGCCCAGAGACATCAGGAGCCACCAATCCGCGGGCAGGAGATGGGCGGTGCGAAGGCGGGGCGGCCAGAGCTGCAGGGTCTACTCCGCCGCAGCAGGGGGCAGTCGAGGGCCACGCAGCAGGGGGAGCCGAGGGCGCGGTTTCCCAGCGTCCCCCGGGGCGGTAAGGGCCGAGCCCAAGCAGCACCTGAGCTGCTGAGCAGGCTTCTGGGGGCTCTGCTGCAACCTTAGTCTAGAGTCAAGCCCTGGCCTCCACTGCAGGGCCGGGTCTCGAACCCACAGGCTTGCCTGTTTGTGGGCCCAGTGCGAACCCCGAGGCCAGGACTGGCCATTGGTGAAGACGGAGGCGCCCAGCTATCTCTACCCAACATCTAGGACTACCCATCGCCCACTGAGGTCAGCCTGTCACACAGGTTGCTGCATAGAATAGGATATGTCCCCTATTAATCTTTTTCCGGTTTGGGGATGCAGGCGTCTGCCAGGTGAGGTCCCTCAGGGTCACAGGTCATTTGCTAAATAGGTAAGCTTGAGCAGAAGCTTTTAAGCTCTGATAATTAAAATGTCACACACTGGAGAAATCTAAGTAAGATGGGTAGATTTTTACTGGTGGTGGTATACTGTGGTTTGGCAAAATGATATGATTGGGGGGGAACTAGGCAAGGCAATCTCATTATTATTATTATTATAAAGGCAGAAAGTGAAAAATAGCACAACGTGGAGGCTTCCTTCAATGCACATTCATACCTAGGTCGTACACACTAGCCCTGTATTATTTTTTTCAGTAACTCCAAAAGCTTTTTCTTTTTTTAATATTTTAAAAATTTATTCCCTTTTGTTTCCCTTGTTTTATTGTTGTAGTTACTGATGTCGTTGTTGGATAGGGCAGAGAAAAATAGAGAAGAAGACAGAGATGGGGAGAGAAAGACACCCGCAGACCTGCTTCACCGCTTGTGAAGCGACTCCCCTGCAGGTGGAGAGCTGGGGGCTCGAACCGGGATCATTACGCTGGTCCTTGAGCTTTGCGCCACCTGCGCTTAACCTGCCGCGCTACTTGCCGACTCCCAGTTTTTCTCTTTAATGTATTATTAGTGAGAAAAATGGGAGAGAGAAAGAACCAGACGTCACTCTGGCACATGTGCTGCTGGGGACTGAACTCCAGATTTCCTGCTTGAAAGTTCAACGCTTTATTCATTGAGCTATCTCCTGGACCGCAGAGTTTATTTATTTAGTCTCCAGGGTTATTGCTGGGGTTTGGTGCCTGACTACGAATCCACTGCTCCTGGAGGCTATTTTTTCTCTTTTGTTGCTATTGTTGTTCATCGTTATTGTTGTTGTTGTTACTGTAATTGTTGGATAGGACAGAGAGAAATGGAGAGAGGACGGGAAGACAGAAAGGGGAGAGCAGAGAGGGGAGAGATAGACACCTGCAGACCTGCTTCACCGCTTGTGAAGTGACCCCTGCAGGTGGGGAGCCGGGGATTCGAACCGGGATCCTTACTCCTGTCCTTGTGCTTGGCACCACCTGCACTTAACCTGCTGCGCTCCTCCTCCTCCTCCCCCTCCCCCTCCTCCTCCTCCTCCCCCTCCCCCTCCTCCTCCCCCTCCTCCTTCTTCTCCTCCTTCTTCTACTTCTGGATTTATACCACACAGAACTGAAAGCAGAACTGTAGGCATAATATATATATATATATATATATATATATATATATAATCATTATTTATTATTTATTTTTATTTATTTATGAAGAATGATAGGCAGAGAAAGAACCAGACATCACTCTCATATATCTGTTGTCAGGGATTGAACTCAGAACCTCACTCTTGAGAGTCCAGTGCTTTATCCACTGTGCCACCTCCCAGACCACATATTGTGTTTGTTTGCCTCCAGGGTTATTGCTGGGGCTCAGTGCTGCAATATGAATCCACTGCTCCTGGAGGTCATTTTTTCCATTTTATTGGAGAGGACAGAGTGTGCTTGAGAGAGGAGAAGGGAGATAGATAGGGGGAGAGAATGGGAGACACCTGCAGACCTGCTTCACTGCTTGTGTAGCATCTCCCTGCAGGTGGGGAGTGCGGGCTGGAACCTGGATTCTTGCATAGGTCCTTGTGCTTAGTACTATGTGCACTTACTGGGTGTGCCACCACTTTTTTAAAATTTTAGTATTTTTTAAAATTTTATTTATTTCCTTTTGTTACCCTTGTTGTTTTATTGTTGTAGTAGTAGTTGTTGTTGGATAGGACAGAGAGAAATGGAGAAAGGAGGGGAAGACGGGGGGGGGGGGGGAGAGAAAGACAGACACCTGCAGACCTGCTTCACCGCCTGTGAAGCGACTCCCCTGCAGGTGGGGAGCCGGGGGCTCTAACCGGGACCCTTCTGCCGGTCCTTACGCTTTGTGCCATATGCGCTTAATCCGCTGCACTACCGCCCGATTCCCTAAATTTTAATATTTGATTTTAGGGGCCAGACAGTGGTGCACCCGGTTAAGCACACACACTACAGTGTGCGGGGACCCGGATTCAAGCCCCTGGTCCCCTCTTGCAGAGGGCAAAGCGCCACAAGTGGTGAAGCAGGGTTTTAGGTTTCCCTCTGTCTCCCTATCTCCCACCCCCACTCTATTCAATAATAAATAAATAAAATATTTTTAAAATTTAATTTTATAGTACAGAGAGGAATTGAGAGGGGAGGGGTATAGAGAGGGAGAAGCTCTTTCTTTTCGTGAAGCTTTTCCTGAAGGTGGGAACTTCCCGGAGGGCTTGAAGCTGCACCTTTGTATAATGTAATGGGTGCACTCAACCAGGTTTGTCACCACCCAGCCTGGCATTAGATATATTTTAATTAATTAATTATTGGATAGTGACAGAGAAATTTAGAGGGGAGCGGGAGATAGAAAGAAAGAGATAGAGAGACACCTGTAGTTCTGCTTCACCACTTGTGAAGTTTTCCCCCTGCAGGTGAGGACAAGGGGCTTGAACCTAGGTTCTTGCACACTGTACTGTGTGTGCTTAACCAGGCGCACCATTGCTCGGCCCCGGCATTAGACATCTGCACACTCATGTCCATAGCAGCACTGTTCACAGTAAGTGGAAGCAACTCAGTGCTCATGGACAAATAAATGAATAAATGAATGCGGGTATGTACAATGAAACGTTATTTCAGGCTGTAAAAATAGCTCACTTGGATAGTGCACTGCTTTGCCATGTATACAAACCAGGTTCAAGCACAGCTGTCACTGCACTGAAAGAAGCTTTGGTGTAGTGGCCTCTTTATCGTCTTCTCTCCCAATCAATTAATCAATCTGTGTGTGTGTGTGTGTGTGTGTGTAAAATTATTATTTCAGCCTTAGTAAAGAACATAATGGGGGGCTGGGTGGCACACTTGGCTAAGTGCACACAGTACTATGCACAAGGGCCTGTGCAAGGAACAAGGTTAGGGGAAGGCAGGTGGTAGTGCACCTGGTTGAGCGCAGATGTTACAGGGTGCAAGGACCAGGTTTCAAGTCCTCCGTCCCTACCTGCAGGGGGTAAAGCTTCATGAGTAGTGAAGCAGAGTTGCAGATGTCTCTCTGTCTTTCTCCCTCTTTAGCTCCCCCTTCTCTCAATTTCTGACTGTCTCTATGTATGTAACAAATAAATAAGATTTAAAAAAAAAAAAGGACCTGGGTTGGAGCCCCCACTCCCTACCTGCAGAGGGGATGCTTCACAAGTTTTGCCTGCTGGTGCCTTTTTTTTAAAAAAAAATTATTTATTTATTCCTTTTTTGTTGCCCTTGTTTTTTTATTGTTGTAGTTATTGATGTCGTCATTGTTGGATAGGACAGAGAGAAATCGAGAGAGGAAGGGAAGAAAGAGAGGGGGAAAGAAACATAGACACCTGCAGACCTGCTTCACTGATAGTGAAGTGACTCCCCTGCAAGTGGGGAGCCGGGCGCTGGAACCGGGATCCTTATGCCAGTCCTTGTGCTTTGTGCCACCTGCGCTTAACCCACTGCACTCCCACCTGAATCCCGGTGTCTATCTTTCTATCTTCCTCTGTCTCCTTTCCCCTCTCAATTTCTCTCTGTCTTATTAAATAAAATGAAAGGGGAGTGGAGAGAATGGCCATCAGGAGTGGTGGATTTATAGTGTGGCACCAAGCTCCATCAATAACCCTGGAGAAAAAAAGGAACACTATTGAAGCTGGGGAGATGGCGTGGCTGGTAGAACATTAGACTTAAGTGCCTGAGATTCTTAGTTTGATCCTCCAACATTTCCTGTACCAGAGTGGTGCCCTAGATTCTCTTTTTCTCTGTGTGTCTCATGTATACTCTATTCCATTGTAATAAATAACTTTAAAAAATTATTTTAGGGGCTGGTGGTGGCATACCTGGTTGATGCACATGTTACAGTGAGCAAGGACCTGGGTTTGAGCCCCCATCCCCACCTGCAGAAGAAAAGCTTCACAGGTAGTGAAATAAAGCTGCAGGTGTCTCTCTCTCCTTCTCTATCTCTCCCCTCCCTCTCAATTTCTGGCTTTCTTTATTCAATAAATAAACATATTAGAAAATCATTTTATTTATTTGCTAAGACAGAAAGTGAGATGGAAGGGAGATAGAGACTGGCCTGGGCAGTAGTACACCAGGTTAAGCGCACGGGTTCGAGCCCCCGGCTCCCCACCTGCGGGGAGGTCCTTCACAAGCTGTGAAGCGGGTCTGCAGGTGTCTATCTTTCTCTCCCCCTCTCTGTCTTCCCCTCCTCCCTCAATTTCTCTCTGTCCTATCCAACAACAGCAATAACAACAACAACAACAAACATGGGAAAAATGGCCTCTAGGAGTAGTGGATTTGTAGTGCAGACACCAAGCCCCAGCCCTAACCTTGGAGGCAAAATAAAATAAAATGACATAAAATAAAATAAAAATAAAAGAAAGGGAGGAAGAAAGACACCTGCTGCCCTGCTTCACCACTAGTGAAACTTCTCCCTTGCAGGTGGGGACCATGGCTTGAACCCAGGTACCTACCTGCACATGGTAACATGTATGCTTAACCAGGTATGCCACCACACAACTCCTACAGATAAAGTAAAAATTTTAAAGAAAGTAACATTTTGACATTTACAACATGGGTGATCTATTAAAAAATAAAAGGTTCTGGAGATGAGTAGTAGTGATGGTAGCATAGTAATATGTTTTATGTCATTGAGTTGTACACTTAAAAATAATTCACATGAGGGCTGAGTGGTGGCTTACCTTGTCGAGCACACACATTGCCACGTTGCAAGGGCTAGGGTTCAAGCCCCTGCTTCCCGTCTGCTGAGAGGAAGCTTCATGAGTGGTGGAACAGTGCTGTAGCTGTCTCTCCCCCATCTCTGCCTCTCACCATCTATAAAAAAATACATTGGGAGTCGGGCGGTAGCACAGCGGGTTAAGTGCACGTGGCGCCAAGCACAAGGACCGGCGTTAAGGATCCCGGTTCAAGCCCCCAGCTCCCCACCTGCAGGGAAGTCGCTTCGGTGAAGCAGGTCTGCAGGTGTCTATCTTTCTCTCCCCCTCTCTGTCTTCCCTTTCTCTCTCCATTTCTGTCTGTCCTATCCAATAACAACAACATCAATAACAACAACAACAACTACAGCAACAATAAAAAGACAACAAGGGCAACAAAAAGGAAAAAAAAATAATTAAAAAAATAGATTGAGCTGAGGAGACAGCATAATGGCTATACTTTTCACACCTGTGGTTCCAAAGTCTCAGGTTCAACCATCAGTACCTCTGTAAGTCAGAGCTGAGCAGTACTCTGGAAAAAAAGAAGTGTAGGCATTAAGCTCCACTGATAAACTTAGTGGTGGTGATAATAATAATAATAATGTTAAAATATAAGAGCCAACATATGTTGCTTACAAGAGCTTGATTTAGGCCCCCATATACAAGTAATTTGAAAGTGAAAAGATAGGGGGCTGGGCAGTGGCGCACCTGGTTGAGCGCACATGTTGCGATGCGCAAGGACCAGGGTTCAAGCCCCCAGTCCCCACCTGCATGGGGAAATCTCTGTCAAGTGGTGAAGCATGGCTGCAGGTGTCTCTCTATCTCGCCTTCTCTACTGCGCCCTCCCCTCTCGATTTCTGGCTATCTCTATCCAATAAATAAATAAAGGTTTTTTAAAAAAAATTAAAAAGAAAGTGAAAAGATAGGAAAAGATCAAGTGTGGTCTGGGAGGTGGCACAGTGATAAAGCTCTGGACTCTCAAGCATAAGGTCCTGAGTTCGATCCCCAGCAGCCCATGTGCCAGAGTTATGTCTGGTTCTTTCTCTCTCTTATCTTTCTCATTAATAAATAAATAAAATCCTTTTTAAAAAAAGATAAAGATAAAGCCTGCCAAGAGTAGTCAAAAGAGAGTTTACTGCCTATCGGACAAAAATGGATTTTAAGTCAGGCTGGTAAAATAGCTCACTGGGCTAGTGTGCTGCTTTGCCATGGGTGCAGTCCAGGTTTGAGTCAAACCCCCACCACACTGAAGGAAGCTTTGGTGCTGTGGTCTCTTCCACTTTCTTTTTTTTTCAAAAAATTATCTTTATTTAATAGAGACAGCCAGAAATTGAGAGAGGGCATAGAGAGAGGGAGAGAGACAGACACCTGCAGCACCGCTTCACCACTTGCAAAGCTTTCCCTGCAGGTGGGTCCTTGAGCATTGTAACATGTGTGCTCTACCAGGTGCACCATCACCCAGGTCTCTTTCACTTTCTGTCTGCCTCTGTAAAAAAAAAAGAAAGAAAGAAAGAAAGAAAGAAAGAAAGAAAGAAAGAAAGAAAGAAAGAAAGAACCTTTAAGTCAAGTACTGTTACTGAGACAACAAAGGGCATTTTATGTTAACAAAAGGATCAATTCATCAAGATGCTGTAATTGTTATATATGCACCAGAAGACAGAGTTCCAACAGATATAAAGCAAACATTGACAGAACTGAGGCGAGGGCGGTAGTGCAGCAGGTTAAGCGCACATGGCGAGAAGCATAAGGACCAGTGGAAGGATCTGGTTCGAGACCCTGGCTCCCCACCTGCAGGGGAGTCGCTTCACAAGTGGTGAAGAAGATCTGCAGGTGTCTGTCTTTCTCTCCCCCTCTCTGTCTTTCCCTCCTCTCTCCATTTCTCTCTGTCCTATCCAGCGACAACATCAATAACAATGACAATAATGACTACTACAGCAATAAAGAACAAGGGCAACAAAAGGGAAAAAATAGCCTCCAGGAGCAGTAGATTAGTAGTGCATGCACTGAGTCCCAACAGTAACCCTAGAAGCAAGGAAAAAAAAAAAAAAACTCAGAAAAGAACTGAAGGAAGAAGTACAGTTTCACAGTAACAAATGGAGACCTCAATACCCAACTTTCAGTAGTGGATATAATATCCTGTAAGAGTTCAGGGGGCAGGGGTAGATAGCATAATGGTTATGCAAACAGACTCCCATGCCTGAGGCTCCAAAGTCCCAGGTTCAGTCCCCTGCACCACCATAAACCAGAGCTGAGCAGTGCTCTGGTAAAAAAACAAACAAACAAACAAACAAACAAAAACAGTAAGAAAATGGAATACTTGGAAGCACAGCAAGGGCTGGGTGATGGCACACTTGGCCTTTAACTTTTTTTTTTTTCTTTTCCCTCCAGGGTTATCGCTAGAGCTCATTGCCTACACTATAAATCCACTGCTCCTGATGGCCATTGTTTTCCAGTTTTGTTGCCCTTGTTGTTGTCATTGTTGGACAGGACAGAGAGAAATCTAGAGAGGAGGGAAACACAGAGGGGGAGAGAAAGATAAGACACCTGCAGAGCTGCTTCACTGCTTGTGAAGTGACACCCCCCCCTCCCCTCCTGCAGGTGGGGAGCTGGGAGCTTGAACCAGCATCCTTATGCTGGTCCTTGAGCTTCATGCCATGTACACTTAACCCGCTACGCTACCGCCCCGCCCCCTAATGGCACACTTGGTTGGATGCACATGTTACAGTGCCGAAAGACTCAGGTTCAAAACCCCAGTCTCCACCTGCAGGGTCAAAAGCTTCATAAGCTGTAAAGCAATGCTGCAGGTGTCTCTATTTCTCTTCCTCTCTCCCCCTTCCTCTCAATTTCTCTGTCTCTGTCCAATGAAAAGCACTATAAGCCATTAGACCTAACAGATAATGAATTCAACATACCCAACAACATAATCCTCAACTACACATGGGGGAGAGATCATATATATCAGGCCACAACCTAACAAAGAAGTCTAGACCCAGGTGGCTTCACTGGTAAATCATATGAAATATCGAAAAGAGAATTAACACTAATCCTTTCCAAACTTTTCTAAAAAATATATATTTATTTATTTATTATTGGATATAGAGAAAATTGAGAGGGGAGGGGGAGACAGAGAGGGAAAGAGACAGAGACACTTGCAGCCCTGCTTCACCACTTATGAAGCTTTCCCCCTGCAGGTGGGGACCAGGGGCTTGAACTCAGGTCCTTGTGTGCTAGAATGTGTATGCCACTGCCTGGCCCCTTCAATTTTTTCAAAAAGTTGAAGAGAACACTTTTTTAAAATATTTATTTGTTCTCTTTGTTGCCCTTATTGTTGTAGTTATTATTGATGTCGTCGTTGTTGGATAGGACAGACAAAAACGGAGAAGAGGAGGGGAAGGCAAAGTTGGAGATAAAGACCCTACCCACTTCACTGCTTGTGAAGCGGCCCCCTGCATGTGGGGAGCTGGGGGCTCGAGCCAGGATCCTTATGCTGGTCCTTGCCCTTTGCACCATGTGCACCTAACCTACTACACTACCACCTGACCTCCCCAAAGAGAACACTTTTTCACTTAATCTAACTCAACATTGTTATGAGATCAAAGTCAAAGACACCAAAGGAAATTGCACACCAACATCCCTTATTAATATGCATGTTAGGTCATAAAATAACTCTCAATACATTTAAAAGGATTGAAATGATATGACCAGGAAAGTGCTCAGTAGAGTGCATTCCTTACAAGGGTGAGTCCCTGGCACTTCCTATGACAGAGCAGTGTTCTTTCAGTTTTTCTCTCATAAAATAAATCCTTAAAAAAATATATTACAAATGTTATCTTCTCTGATCACAGTGAAGTGAATCTAAAAAAGAAAATCAAAGGAAAATTAGAAAATATGAGCAAAGTAAATAACATACTACTAAGTCAGTGGGTGAAAGAAGAAACCGCTGGGGAATTTATAGATGCATGCCAAAGCATTTAGCATATAGTAAGAACAACAGTTAAGTTTATAGCTATAAATGCCTACAGAAGATATTTTTTAAATATGTATTTATTCCATTTTTGTTGTCCTTATTTTATTGTTGTAGTTATTATTGTTGTTGTTATTGATGTCATCGTTGTTGGATAGGACAGAGAGAAATGGAGAGAGGAGGGGAAGAGAAAGATAGAAACCTGAAGACCTGCTTCACTGCCTGTGAAGCGACTTCCCTGCAGGTGGGGAGCCGGGGGCTCGAACCGGAATCTGTACGCTGGTCCTTGTGATTTGCTCCACTTGCGCTTAACCCGCTGCACTACCGCCCGACTTCCCTTCAGTAATGCTTTTAAGAACTAATTAGTTAAGGGTGTGAGTAGATAGCATAATAGTTATGTAAAGAGACTCTCATGCCAGAGGCTCCAATGTCTCAGGTTCAATCCCCTGCACCACCATAAACCAGAGATGAGCAGTGCTCTGAGAAAAGTAAAACCCAAAAACATTAGTTAATTAATTTGTGTATTTATTGCCACCAGGATTCTTGTTGACAATCATGCTGGCACTACAAATCCACTGCTCTGGGAGCACCCCCCCTTTTTTTTCTTTTATTTGATAGCACAGAGAGAAATTGAGATGGGAGGGGGAAACAGAGAGGGAGAGAGAAAGAGACCTGAACTGCTTCACGACTTGTGAAGCTTTTTCCTGCTGGTGGTCAACTGGGGCTTGAACCAGATGCTTGTGTATAGTTCTTTTTAAAAAATATTTATTCCCTTTTGTTGCTCTTTTTTATTGTAGTTATTGTTGTTATTGATGTCGCCATCGTCATTGTTGGATAGGAAAGAGAAATGGACCTGCAAACCTGCTTCACCGTCAGTGAGGCCACCCCCTGCAGGTGGGAAGCTGGGGGCCTGAACCAAGATCCTTACTTGGGTCCTTGCGCTTTGCACCACCTGTGCTTAACCCACTGCACTACCACCCAACTCCCCAGTGCTTGTGTATAGTAATGTGTGTGTTCAGCCATGTGCACCACCACCTAGTCCCCATGGTGCCTCCATAGGAACCCAAAGGAGGGGGCTTCAGAGTTTCTGGATTGGTGATAATGACTGGGGCGGGGGGGGGGGGGGAGTGCTGAGCAGTGGTACGCAGCTGGTTAAGTGCACATGTTATTATGAGCAAGGACCTGAGTTCAAGCCCCCCTTCCCTACCTGCAGGGGGAAAGCTTCACAAGCAGTGCTGCTGATATTTGTCTCTCTCTCCCTCTCTGTCTCTCCCTTCCCTCTAAGTTTCTCCATTTTATTTCTTGACTTCTTTCTCTACTTACACTTCATTTATTATGCTGTCCCAATTCCTGTATTTTCATGTCTTGACACTGATAGAACTCAGGACTTCTTTCCTTGTCTCGGCCCTTGCCCTATCCTTGTAGTTTTTCAAAATTGTTTCAGCTATCTTTGACAGTTTGCCCTATGAATTTCCTAATAAATCTAATTCCTATAAAACAGGGGTGGGGAATGTCTGTCTTGCAGGCAGCACACAGCCCCAAAAAAATCATCTGGTCTAGCCCTGCCACCCAAGGCAAACACAGGCAGAACTCAAATCCAATAAATCTAGGCACTTTTTTCACAGCAATATTAAGTGATAATTTTTTTAAGATTTATTATTATTATTATTTTAAAGATTTTATTTATTCATGAGAAAGATAGGAGGAGAGAGAAAGAACTAGACATCACTCTGGCACATGTGCTGCCGGGGATCAAACTCCGGACCTCATGCTTGAGAGTCCAAAGCTTTACCACTGCGCCACCTCCTGGACCACAAGATTTATTATTGAGAGAGAACGAGAACACACCAGGGCATTACTATGGCACATGCAAAGCGAGGGATCAGACTCAGAACCTCATGCTTGAGATCCTAACACCTTATCCATTGTACCATCTCTCAGTTGCTAAGTCTAATTTTTAGGTTGATAATTTTGTTTGGCCTGTGAATTATGTTATAAATATCCAAGGTGAGTGGAGAAGATAGCATAATGGTTATACAAAAAAGTCTTCACGTGTGGAATGACAACCCTTCAGATTCATTACTCGGGTGAGACCTTTCCTTTCATAGTATACTCTAATTTCATCTCAGTTGGTTCACTTTCTAACAAAGTCCCAAAACCTAGATATACACCAGTTTCTGTGAGAGAGAGCATATGTTCACACGTATCTATAAACTACTGCAAAATATATACCTGAAAGCAGAAGTACACTAGAGTTTGCAGTGAGTACCTCCCTAACACTTCTTCTCCACTATTCCAAGCTTTGGGTCCATGAGTGCTCAACAATTTGTTTGGCTTCGTATGTTAACTCTCTTTTCAGTCACCAGGTTCCAGATGCCATCAGGATGCTGGCCAGGCTTCCCTGGATTGAAGACCCCACCAATGTGTCCTGGAGCTCAGCTTCCCCAGAGACCCACCCTACTAGGGAAAGAGAGAGGCAGACTGGGAGTATGGACCGACCAGTCAACGCCCATGTTCAGCGGGGAAGCAATTACAGAAGCCAGACCTTCTACCTTCTGCAACCCACAATGACCCTGGGTCCATGCTCCCAGAGGGATAGAGAATTGGAAAGCTATCAGGGGAGGGGGTGGGATATGGAGACTGGGTGGTGGGAATTGTGTGGAGTTGTACCCCTCCTACCCTATGGTTTTGTTAATTAATCCTTTCTTAAAAAAAAAAAAGTCTTTCGTTCCTGAGGCACCAAAGTTTCAGGTTCAATCCCTTGTACCACTAGCCAGAGCTGTGTAGTGCTCTGGTAAAACAAATATCCAAATGGTCCCTGGCAGAAAAAGTTTCCCCACCCCTACTTTAAAAAGTAATCTGTTCCAACTATTACACCATCTCCTCAGACAATAACCTGGGTCCTCCTACACACCAGATGTCAGGCTAAGGCAAAAACTAGTAAAGTCATGGGCCCCTTGGAATATACCTAAAATAGACCTACTAGCTTTTTCCAAAATGGAGACCCCAAATCTTCATCTGCAATACTCCAGCCTTTAGGTTCATGATTAGTCAACAATTTGCCCTGCTTTCTATCTTAACTCTTTTTCAGCCACCAGGTTCCAGATGATATCATGATGTCAACCGGACTTCCCTGGGCAGACAACCCCACCATGTGTCTTGGAGCCCTGCTTCCCCAGATCCCTGCCCCACTAGGGAAA
The DNA here is from genome assembly GCF_950295315.1 of Erinaceus europaeus. NCBI lineage: Eukaryota > Metazoa > Chordata > Mammalia > Eulipotyphla > Erinaceidae > Erinaceus > Erinaceus europaeus. The sequence continues at coordinate 57,549,479 of NC_080165.1, forward strand.
GAGAGAGACAGGCTAAGAGTATGGATTGACCTGCCAATGCCCATGTTTAGCAGGGAAGCAATTACAGAAGCCAGACCTTCCACCTTGTGCAACCCAAAATGACCCTGGGTCCATGCTCCCAGAGGGTTAAAGTATTGGAAAGCTATCAGGGGAGGAGATGGGATAAGGAGTTCTGGTGGTGGGAATTGTGTGGCGTTGTACCCTTCTTATCCTCTGCTTTTGTCAGTGTTTCCTTTTTATAAATAAAAATTAAAAGAAAAAGAGAGCCATTGTATTGTCAAGAAAAAAAAAGTAGGAAGCTATCAAGTGAGGGGATTGGATATGGAGTTCTGGGGGTGGGAATTGTGTGGAAATGTACCCCTCTTATCCTATAGTCTTATCAATATTTCCATTTCATAGATAAATTTAAAAAAAAAGTAATCTTGGGACCAGGTGGTGGCGCACCTGGTTGAGTGCACGTTACAGTGCACAAAGACCGCGGTTTGAGCCCCTGGTCCCCACCTGAAGGGGAAAGCTTTGCAAGTGGTGAAACAGGGTTGCAGATGTCTCTCTGTCTCTCTCCCTTCCTATCACCCCCTTCTTTCTCAATTTCCAGCTGTCCCTATCCAATAAATAATAATAATAATAAAGTGATCTGTGTGCTCCTGGAGGTGATGAAGTGGCTACAGCACTGGATTGCTGGAATGGGGGTGCTGGGTTGGACCCCTAGCATCACACAGTGCCAGAGTAATGCTCTGATTCTTTCTCTTGCTCTCTCTCATAATGAATAAATAAATATTTTTTAATGTTTTTTTTAAAGATTTTATTTATTTATGAGAAAGAAGGAGAGAGAAAGAACCAGACATCACTCTGGCACATGTGCTGCCGGGGATCGAACTTGGGACCTCATGCTTGAGAGTCCAAAGCTTTATCACTGTGCCACCTCCTGGACCACAATAAATATTTTTTTTAAAGTATCTTGCCGGGAGTTAGGCAGTAGTGCACGCAGCAGGTTAAGCGCACGTGGCGCAAAGCACAAGGACCGGTGTAAGGATCCCGGTTTGAGCCCCCAGCTCCCCACCTGCAGGGGAGTCACTTCACAGGCGGTGAAGCAGGTCTGCAGGTATCTTTCTCTCCCCCTCTGTCTTCCCCTTCTCTCTTGATTTCTCTATGTCCTATCCAACAACAAACAACATCAACAACAATAATAACCACGACAAGGCTACAACAAGGGCAACAAAAGGGGAAAAAAAAAAAAAAGGCCTCCAGGAGCAGTGGATTCATGGTGCAGGCACTGAGCCCCAGCAATAACCCTGAAGGCAAAAAAAAAAAAAAAATATATATATATATATATATATATATATATATATATATATATATCTTGCCTCCCTCAGCCTTTACACAATGGCGACAGCCACAGACCCCCATGTCACAGGACAGCAAAGCTAAGTGTGAAGCAGTGAACACGCTGCCAGAACACAAGGCACACTCAGAAGTATCATCTTCCCCACCGGCCATAGTCACAGCTCTGTTTAAAAACCTGCCAATCCACCTGATCGCAGATGACCTTTCCTGAGGTACCTCCTGCCTCTCTCTCCACTGCTCACTGTTACTATCATGTTTCTGACCCAGCAAACTTAATGCCACCTGAGCACAATACCCTGCCTTTGCACATGCTGTCCCCACAGCCGAGAATGCGTTCATCCTGCATGAATCCGCTCAGATGGTGCCTCCCTGGAAAGGAGTTAGGCTACTCTCCTAGCCTTCTTTTATTGCATTTGTCACTTTACATTGTGGTTGTTTGTCGTAACTTATTAATGAATTTAAGCATAGTTCCTGGGTCTACCCACAGTCACATGATCACATACTAACTTGGCTGACTTATACACCTTCCTCATTTAAAAAAAAAACAATTTATATTTATTTATTTTCCCTTTTGTTGCCATTGTTTGTTGTTGTTGTTGTTGCTGTAGTTATTGTTGTTGTTATTGATGTCGTTAGATAGGACAGAGAGAAATGGAAAGAGGAGGAGAAGACAGAGAGGGGGAGAAAAAGACACCTGCAGACCTGCTTCACCGCCTGTGAAGTGACTCCCCTGCAGGGGAGCAGTCGGGGACTCGAACTGGGATCATTTCGCCGGTCCTTGAGCTTCGCGCCACATGCTTAACCTGCTGCACGCTACCGCCCCAACCAACTCCCACACCCTCCTTATTTTGCACAATAACCCTACAGAGTTGACTTCTCCCCCCACTGAATAGAAGGGAACGGTGATGTCACTTGCCCGAGATCACAGGGCTTGTTAACAGCTGAGCTGAGAGCTGACTTCCTGAGTTGCACTCACACCTATTACAGCAGTAGCCTTCTAACAAGTGACTGTATTTCCTTTTCTTGAATTCCTCACTCCCTCCACTTCCATGGCCCTACCAGTGCTCTCTCCAACACTGTTCCCCTCTCACTCCAACAATTTACCTCCCTGGATTAATCTGTTGCAGGCCATCTGTCACCCAAGCAGGTGCCTCTAAGGACTGCTTGTCCTGGTTTAGCACATTGCTGGTATTTCAAACACAGAACATGGAACATCACAGCTATCCTCAAACGCTGGGTGTCACAAACCAAGGAGAAAAGCTTTTCATATCTGAAATGTGTCTAAAACTTTTCATATCTGAAATGTGTCTAAAAGCAAGTAAGTCCATGGTTTTTGACATCGGGCTTTCTTGGGCACAATTATCAGGTCTACAGAGAGGATGGGCGCTAACCTGACTGGGGGCATAAGTGGGAATTCCGTTAAGTCAGAGCTGCATTGCATCCTTTAGGCTACCCACTTCTTGTCACCCATGCTCAAGTTTTTTTTGTTTTTTTTTTAAGATTTTATTTATTAATGAGAAAGGAGGAGAGAGAGAAAGAACCAGATATCACTCTGGTAGATGTGCTGCTGGGGACTGAATTTGGGGCCTTCATGCTTGAGAACTCAGTGCTTTATCAATTGCACCACCTCCCAGACCACCATGCTCAAGATTTTGAAGACCTCTTTAAGATTCACTATTAGCTCTCAGAAGGCTAGAAGTGGACCTACCCTATGACTCTGCAATTTTCCTGGGGATATATTTTAAGGAACCAAACATACTCTTCCAAAATGATTTGTATATACCTATGTTCATAGCAGCACAATTTGTAATAGACAAAACCTGGTAGCAACCCAGGTGTCCAACAACAGATGAGTGGCTGAGCAAGTTGTGGTCTATATACACAATGGAATACTAATCTATTAAAAATGGTGATTTTGGGAGTCGGGCGGTAGTGCAGTGAGTTAAGTGTACGTGGCACAAAGCACAAGGACCAGCATAAGAATCCCAGTTCGAGCCCCCGACTCCCCACCTGCAGGGGAGTCGCTTCACAGGTGGTAAAGCAGGTCTGCAGGTGTCTATCTTTCTCTCCCCCTCTCTGTCTTCCCCTCCTCTCTCCATTTCTCTCTGTCCTATCCAACAACAACAACATCAATAACTACAACAATAAAGCAACAAGGGCAACAAAAGGGAATAAATACGTATTTAAAAAAATGGTTATTTCGGGGGTCGGGCGGTGGCGCAGTGGGTTAAGCGCATGTGGTGCAAAGCGCAGGGACCGGCATAAGGATCCCGGTTCAAGCCCCCGGCTCCCCACCTTCAGGGGAGTTGCTTCACAGGCGGTGAAGCAGGGCTGCAGGTGTCTGTCTTTCTCTCCCCTTCTCTGTCTTCCCCTCCTCTCTCCATTTCTCTCTGTCCTATCCAACAACGAATTGCGTCAACAAGGGCAATAATAATAACCACAACGAAGCTACAACAAGGGCAACAAAAGGGGGAAAAAAAATGGCCTCCAGAAGCGGTGGATTCATGGTGCAGGCACCGAGCCCAGCAATAACCCTGGAGGAGGAAAAAAAAAAAATGGTTTCATCTTTTTCACCCCATCTTGGATGGAGCTTGAACAAATCATGTTAAGTGAGATATGTCAGAAACAGAAAGATGAATATGGGATGACCTCACTCAAAGGCAGAAGTTGAAAAATCAGAAGGGTAAACACTAACCAGAACTTGGACTGGAGTTGGTGTATTGCACCAAAATAAGACTCTAACGTGGAGTGGGATGGGAGGACTCAGGTCTTGAAATATGATGGCAGAGGAAGATGTAGTAGGTGTTGTATTATTATGTCAAAAACTGGGAAATGTTATGCACGCACAATTTATTGTATTTTTATTGTTAAGTGTAAACCATTACTCCCCCACTTAAAAAAAAAAAAAGATTCTCTCTTAGCTACAAATATTGCCAGCTACTAAAGACTTGGGTATAACAACACTGTCCCCCAATTTTTTTTTAATATTTTATTTTATTTATTTATTCCCTTTTGTTGCCCTTGTTTTATTGTTGTAGTTATTATTGTTGTTGTCGTCGTTGTTGGATAGGACAGAGAGAAATGGAGAGAGGAGGGGAAGACAGAGAGGTGGAAAGAAAGACACCTGCAGACCTGCTTCACCGCCTGTGAAGCGACTCCCCTGCAGGTGGGGAGCCGGGGTTCGAACCGGGATCCTTATGCCGGTCCTTGTGCTTTGTGCCACCTGCGCTTAACCCGCTGCGCTACAGCCCGACTCCCTGTCCCAAATTTTGTACATGCTTTCTGAGGATGAAGAACAGTCAGTAGGTATTACAGCCCATTCTGATCTGACATGAGTAAATGGGCAGTTTTCAGAACTCTAGATTCCAATTAGAGATGGCCATCAGGCAACTGCTAAGTGCAGTTGCACTTGTATGATAGTCCATAAGCTCATAGCCTCATAACACACACTCATTCTGGCAAAACAAAGACTCCTTTGAGAAAAGAGGTTGGGATGACAATCATAAGAGAGGCTTACAGAATCAGAATTTTATGGGGAAAGCTAACAGGATATCTACCCTGTGGCAAAATGATGCTATTATTTAGCAAACAACTCTCTGCCCATTTTTGGCTACCCACACAGACATATCAGCACACTATTTGGTCTGAAACATATTATATAAACAAGCCAACTGTCACCGAGGCACAAAGAGTTAGGTTCGTGAAGTTTTGCTTTGGTTGAGACCATCTGGGTACACTGAATACATCAGGTTTCTTGGCTTACAAAACATAGCCAATGTAGGGCACCAAAGAAAAAACCCTGGGTTGAGGGTGAGGGTGAATGTTCAGCTTCATGCGGTGGTGGTGGGGGGGAGCGGGGCAGGGATGGGACACCGTCTTTTGGTGGTGGGAATGGTGTTTATGTACACTCCTAATCAATTTGCAGTCATATAAATCATTATTTAATTAATATGAGAGGGGAAAATTGATTGACTATCTCAAACTGTTTAAAGCACAGACTGAGTCTTTTTAATACATAGGCTGAGTCTTTGATATGTTGACTCTCTTAAAAGCTTAGTCCACGGAGAACAAAAGCAACTGATGGCATAGCTATATGCAAACAATGTCAAAGGACATGAAATATGGTGAGGATGTGTATGATACAGCAAATCCTAATGAAGGGATACTTCAAAGTTAACCCAATTGTCAAACAATGTGATTATTGCAATAACTATCTATTGTCTTCTTAAACCCTAAGACAACAGGAATCTTCCGCTTCATTTATAGAGCCTATGTTTCTCCCAACCCTGGAACCTCTGGGGTGGGGCTCACTTCCCTGCATGCTTCTCTCAAATCAGGCCAAATGATATTGCATCCGCTGATTCCAACCTAATCAATGCAACAAGTACCATCTCAGCATGATTCACGTCAGACTGTGTACAGAGACATCAGGGATGGAATGTCAACCCTTCACTCTCATCACTCGGGTGAGACCTTTCCTTTCATGGTAGTCTCTTAATTCCACTCCAGGTGGTTCATTTCCTAACAAAGTCCCAAAACCTAGATATAGGCCAGGTCCCATAAGATACAGCATATGTTCACATGTATCCATAAATTAGGGCAAAATATATACCTGAAAGCAAAAGTACACAATAGTCTTTAGTGAGTCAGTATCAAGTTCATAATGAAATTGTGTCCACTTAGACCTAGATACCCTCCTCACCTACTTCCTATTACAGTTCTCTCACTCACTCCAAAGCTAACCTCATCAAAGCAAGGACTGCAAAAGTTGAATAAGGGCAAGAGACTGGCATACTTTAATGATGACTCTTTAGTCACTATCAGGCCATTCCACCAGCTAATGGGGGGAGTCCTGAGTCTCCCAGACTTGATGGGCTTAGACTTCAAATAAATTCCTCTCTCCATTGTTTCCGGTCATCTCTATCAGGAACAATAAAATAGACCCCTGTGTGGGCCCCCATAGGACCTTGCCCTCAACCTGGATCAACAATGGTAGAGAATGTTCCATCCTCTGGAGGGAGGATGGACAACATGCTATGATACACCTGAGAAAGAGGGGTCGATATTGGGGCAGTTTGGAACGTTCCTACTCATGACCACAGAATGTGAGCTCAGATCCAGAGGGATGTAGAGGTCACACAGGCTCCTAAGCTAATTATGGGCCCCAGATCACATCAAATTGATGGGGTTTACAGTAACATTTATATCCCTTTCCCATATTAGGGAGCTACTCTCTTCCCTGATCCAGCTTTCCGTTCCTTTTCCCAGCCATGACATCATCTCCCCAGACAATAATTAGGATTCACCTGCATATTAGATTTCAGGCTCAGGCAAAAAAAAAAAAAAAAAATCAAAAAACCCAAAACACTAATATAGCTACAGGCCCTTTGAAATATAACTAAAATATGCCTACTAGCTATCTACAAAATGGACAACCCCCCCCCCCCAACACTTCACCTGCACTATTCCAGCCTTTAGGTCCATAATTGTCCAACAGTTTGTTTGGCTTTGTATGTTAACTCTCTTTTCAGCCACCAGGTTCCAGATGCTAACAGGATGCAACCAGACTTCCCTGGACAGACAACCCCACCAATGTGCCTTGGAGCTTCGCTTCCCCAGAGCCCTTCCCCACTAGGGAAAGAGATAGGCTAGGAGTATGGATTGACCTGTCAACACCCATGTACAGTGGGGAAGCAATTACAAAAGCCAGACCTTCAATCTTCTGCATCCCACAATAATCTTGGGTCCATACTCCCAGAGGGTTAAAGAGTAGGAAAGCTATCAGGGGAGGGTTTGGTATTCGGAGGTCTGGTGGTGGGAACTGTGTGAAGCTGTACCCCTCTTATCCTATGGTTTTGTCAATGTTTCCTTTTTATAAATAAAAAAATTAAAAAGAAAAACCACATAGTCAATGGACACTCCATCATCTGGGGCCCTAGTCAGGGAATCCTGGAATTCCCACAAAGATATGATAGGCCATATCACAACATACAGGTCCAAGAAGGATGACAGAGGACCTAGTGGGGGTTGTACTGTTATATGGGAAACTGGGGAATGTTATGCATGTACAAACTATTGTATTTACTGTTGAATGTAAAACATTAATTTCCCAATAAAGAAATTAAAAAAAAAAAAGATATGATGGGCCTAAACCTCTAACAGATCCTTCTCTCCACCATCACTGGTCATCTCCATCAGGAACAGCATCATGGACCTACTTGTGGCCTCTACAGGACCTTGCCCTCAATGTGGAAAAACAACAGTAGCGACTGCCCCCACTCTGAAGAGAAGCTGAGTCAACATACTCTGCCACTCAAAGATGGGTCCTGAAATGAGAGCAGCCTAGAGTGTTCCTAGCTATGACCACAGAATGTGAGCTCAGACTTACAAGGATGCAGAGGTTATATAGGCTCCAGAGCTAAATATCAGCCTTAGATGAGATCGATGGGGTTTACAGTTAACAGTATTTATATACTTTTCCTGTATTTGGGAGCTACTCTCTTCCCTGACAGAGATTTCTAGTCTTATTTTCAACTCTGACACCTTCTCCCAAGACAGTCCCTTTATCCCACCTGCATGTTAGCTGTCGGGCTCAGGCAAAAATTAGTAAAGTCATATGCCCCTTTGAATATACCTAAAATAAGTTTCCTAGCTTTTTCCAAAATGAAGACCCCAAATTTCAGCTGTTATATTCTTACCTTTAGGTTCCTGACTATTAAACAATTTGTTATGCTTTATATCTTTTTGAAAAATATTTATTTATTTATTTTCCCTTTTGTTGTCCTTGCTTTATCGTGGTTGTGGTTATACTATTGTTGTTATTGATGCCGTTGTTGTTGGATAGGACAGAGAAATCAAGAGGGGGGGGAAGATGGGGGGGCAGGGAAGATTAGACACCTGAAAACCTGCTTCACTGCTTGGGAGGCAACCCCCCTGCAGGTGGGAAGCTTGGGGCTTGAACCAGGAACCTTACGGTGGTCCTTGTGCTTCACACCCTGTGCACTTAACCCTTTGCGCTACTGCCCAACCCCCTCTGCTTTATATCTTAATGCTTTTCAGCCACCAAGTTGCAGGTGCTATCATGATGCCAATGTGATTTCCCTGGGCAGATAACCTCACTAATGTGTCCTGGAACCCCACCTCTCCAGAGTCCTGCCCCACTAGGGAAAGATACAAACAGGCAGGGAGTATGGATCAATCTGCCAATGCCCATGTTTAGTGGAGAAGCAATTACAGAAGCCAGATCTTCCACCTTCTGTACCCCATAGTGATCCTAGGTCCATACTCCCTAGAGGCGACGAAATGCATGACTTTGGTGGTGGGGATTGTACCCCTCTTATCCAAAGAACTTGTCAATCATAATTAAATCATTAAAAAACAAAGAAAAAACATGTCCAGTGGCAATGCCACAAGTCTGAGGCCACCCTACCGCAGTTGATGGGTGTCCATACCTGTGATACACTAGCTCATCCATGTGTACAACTCTCCACCCCTGGTCCACTACTGACCCTGTATCTCCCTGTGTAGGGGGCCAGGCCCTCTCCTGAGCACTAGACACCAGCATGGTTTTCCTTGGCACCTTGCAGCAATACTGGCAAAAGGAACAAAATGCTGATATTCACTGCCTGCTACAGGCTTTTCCACTTTATTCCTCACCTGAATCTCCTGAATAACAAAGCCTCCATGGGGTCATTTTTTAAAAATTTATTTATTCCCTTTTGCCCTTGTTTTATTGTTGTAGTTATCATTGTTGTTATTGATGTCGTTGTTGTTGGATAGGACAGAAAGAAATGGAGAGAGGAGGGGGAGAGAAAGACAGACACCTGCAGACCTGCTTCACTGCCTGTGAAGCGACTCCCGTACAGGTGGTCAGCCGGGAGCTTGAACCAGGACCCTCACACCGGTCCTTGCCCTTTGCACCACGTGCGCTTAACCCCCTGCGCTACCGCCGAACTCCCAATGGGGTCACTTTTGACCTTTGAGAGAAACTTCCACAAATCCAGCAGATAGTGTGTGTGTGGCGGGGGAAGAAAAACGATATAAAGGATTCAAGAAAGTGGCTCCAAGAGTGCAGGAAGCACTTACAAGCATGAAGTCCCGAGTCTGATCCCCATCACTGCATGCGCCAGAATGATAATCTGGTCCTCTCTTCCTCTCTCTCTTTAATATATATATATATACATGTATATATATATATGTGTGTATGTATATATGTATATATATTTTAAAGACCCAAGGAAAACCTTTAAAAAGAAGAGACCAGACACTAAGCAAGGGGGTGTGTGAAATACTGGTTTTTATTGGTTGGCACAAGATTACAACCTATAATTCCAAAGCCTTTCCCTCCCACACAGCTCAAAAGGAAGGAAATTGATTAACACAGAAAGGAATAGCACACTCACAAGTTTAAGAATTTGATTTTACAAAAGGGAGTAGGATATGGGAGGGGTAGAATTTTAGGGGCAGGACCAAAGCTCTATATATCAAGGGAGGGGTTCTTCTGTCCTCTGTGGCTGGCACCATGTAAAAGGACACCTTAGTAAAGAAGCGGAACAGTTATTTATGCCTGGTCTGCTATTACAGAGGAAGAGTGGGTTAACGTAACACCTGCTGTGCATCTGTCTGAGACCCACATCCAGGACTAGACCCAGTTCCCTTCCACCACAACTTGACTGACAAAGGGGTATGAAGGAAGCCTAACCACACTCTCCTTGAGAAAAAGAAAGAGGAAACTCACTTTCCTCTCACCTTCTTTACACCAAATTTCACACTCCTCAGTTCCCAATGGGATCAGTGTGCCTGTCTCCCTTTAGGAGTGCGATGAAGACACAGGGAAAGAAGTCAGGCCTGGGCAGGTGACACTAAGCAGGGAGAGGGAAAACCCAATTTCCCATTAACTACCAGGCAAGAATATTTTGGAAACACGGGGGAGGAGAGGGATGACTAATAAATAAAATCACTATGCACCCAATAGTTCCAAGATCCTAAGTCCTAGAGTGCATCTGGAATGGGTTAAGAGTACTATTACTGCAAACCCTGCTCACAACCCAGTTACATGTGCCAAGGACCACAGTCAATCAGTCCTTCCTTCCACACAAGCATCATTCCTCATATTCCCCAGTTCTGTTGAGTTCCCTTGTCCCAGGGAGCTCAACTTTTCCAAGGATGTGAGTGCTCAGCCCATAGAGGTTCCATAATCTACCCTTTGAATGTTTTCTGCAAATATGAAGCAAACTTCTTAAAGAGGTGATATACATACACTCTTAGTCTATAGAATGATGGGAAGACTAAAATATTTGCTTCCCTGGGCAATCCTGATGTAAGGAAACAGTAGGAGAGTGCTGGGGTCAGAAGAGGCACATTTTTTTTTTTTTTGCCTCCAGGGTTATCGCTGGGGCTGGTGTCAGCACTAAGAATCCACTGCTCCTGGAGGCCATTTTCCCCATTTTGTTGCCCTTGTTGTTGTTATTGTTGCCACTGCTGCTGTTGTTGGATAGGACAAAGAGAAATCAAGAAAGGAGGGGGAGACAAAGAGGGGAAGAGAAAGATAGACACCTGCAGATCTGCTTCACTGCTTGTGAAGTGACTTCCCTGCAGGTGGGGAGCCTGGGGCTCAAACCAGGATCCTTACACTGGTCCTTGCACCTCGTACCATGTGTACTTAACCCGCTGTGCTACTGACCAACCCCCAGAAGAGTCTATTTCAAGCCTGTACAATGCCCAGGCGGCTGGTTCCTGGGTAAATGGATTGCTGGCTATCTCAGTTCTGGAGAGATTATGACATGTGGGCATTTAATTCTCAGCAAAACGTATGAAGACTTGGGAGAAGGGACAATGACTACTGTCTTTTAGAAAAGGTTAAACTAATACAACTATGCTACTTTGTCTCAATTAAAGGGGTTCCCTGGAAATGCTTGTTTAACCTGACCAAAAGGATACTGCATCTGGGTGGATACCTGTGACAGGGGATCTAGTTCATTTGTTTTAAAACCAGAATGGTCCCTGGGGTCTTTCACCTTTCTGATTAATGGTAGATGGTTAGATTGAAGATGATCACAGTGAAGGAAGTCTGTGCTATCTAGAGACCACCCCCTAAAGCTGAGAAACAGAGCTAAGGCCGCACTGCCTCTTCAAAGCCCACTCTTACCATAGTCATTGGATAGGATGTGAGAAAAGGTCACAGAACTCTTTAGAACTGTACAAAGGCATGTTACTCATGGGTTTCTGTTTCCTCATAAGAAAAACTTCACACCTGGCCTGGATACAGTGAGGGTAGAACATCAAGATGGTGATAAATCTGGAAAATGACAATTTTCTGCTGTTTCTGTGTTCCTTAAAGACTATCTCCAGATCTTAGAACACTTGATTTATTTTTTTACATAAGCTCTCAACAGCCTCAAATACTCATGACTTCATAAGCTTATTTTAAGACAAATGTATCAATACTTACTACCTGAAATTTTACATGTTCTAGCCAACCATCAACCTTATCATTCAATTATAAGGTAGTTTGAGAATGTTCAGACCATGTAACAATAACAGACCTGACGTTTACAAACCTGTACTACATACTGTATTTCCTTTAGAGTGGACAACTTTTTCTAACTACTAAATCCAACATTATACTTCTGGGTCTAATTCACTACTCCTGCATCTGTATCCAGGGCAACATGTCCACATCCATCCATGGGTGGCAGTGAAAGGATGGGGTTCCTAAATGCCAAACAAAAACAGCCAAAGCAAATTAGATTCTGGAGGGAAAGTGATACTGAATTCTGGGCAAAGTGCTTACAGTCACATAGGAAGAGGGGACAGGGCAGGTGTGTGTCTGTGTGCCCTTTAGAATACTTGTTTCTCAGGAGAAACACAAGCTGCGCAAAGACCCTGGAAGCCCTTCATTCACTTCAGCACTTTGGAAGCTCTCCACAATCTAACTATAGGCCTGTCCCTTTTATGTGGAGCAGACCCATTTGCTCTGGTTCCTGGGTCTCCCTATAACCAGCCTCTACCTCCCCCCGCTATAACTCACCAATGTTATGCTGCCTGGCTCCAGTAGTCAAAACTAGACGTCTTCTTTGGCCCATTTACTAGTGACAAATGTTGTCCAAAATAAACATAGATTAAAGAAAGATCAAAATCTAACCCCGAAAAGTCTTTCCCCTCCCTCCCCCACCTCCCAGTGGACAACAGAGAGGTGAAAGAGGCTATATGGATCTATTGTTTTAGGCTAACATTTTCTATCCAGTACAAAAGCATTCAGAAAGGACCATCTCCCAAAGGGATTTACATGCAATCTCACTGGCAAAAATGATTCCCTGGAGGGGACTCATCTCACCCCATACTATAGTAAATGGAGCACAGCCTCAAGGTCAAGCAATGAAATTCTGGCATCTTGCTTCTAACCTCCCACGCCCATCCCACAAACATATACAAGTTTCAAAGACTTGCAATTTTTATCTAAATGCCTGACTGGGACTCAATCCCAGAAGAGCAATTTTACTGTAGTGTTAAGATGCTTTCTAAAGGCACAACAGCCACAGATGCAAAGCAATTGTTCTGGAACTAGAATGACTCAATGATTAAGAGAAATGTCACATCAGGCGTGGCAGCAGTGAAGGTGGAAGGATGGCTGGAAGATCAAGATGGTGATAAACCTGGAAAATGACATTGCTGCTGCTTCTGCATCACTTAAAGACTACTCCAGGATATTAAAGCTTCTGTTATTTGTCTGTTTTTTGTTCTAGTGCCCCCGATTTAAGAGCTGGGAATGTAAACTAAAGGAAAGCCAGAGTTATTTATTAAACAACTGGTTGCTGGAGAAACAGTCTCATGTTCTAACACAAGCTCAAATTCATCAAGTCAATACCATAAACAAAACTTAGGAAAGAGGCTTGCTTTTTTTTTTCCCTTTGTTAACTCAGAAAGCTTTAGATTGTAGATGTACAAAATCATATGATTGCTCAAGGGGTGTGTCCAAATGAACAACAAACAGGATTCTTTTCAGAGGATTGAGAGGACAGACTGTGGCTAATCTGAAGGTGAGAAGTATCATTTTTTAAGTTGTCCCAATTAGGCTTCTCATATTCTTAAAAGCTTATCAGCCAGAGCAAAAGTGTGGTCAAGATGTGAAGCTAGCTAGTGGGAGGCTGCTGGTCTCCAAAGGAGTCTAAAAAAAATCTCTGGATTCCCAGGACCTGTGGTGACCTCAAACCAACCCAGGGCACAGAGAACAATATCTTTTAGAGACAGAGTAAATGCTCTGCAATTTACAACTCTTCTGAAAATCTCAGTGTCTCACTGTTTTAGGTGATATCTAAGGAGAAACAGAAAAACACAATTAATTCTCTTGTATGGTACAATCTCTCTCTCTTTTAATTATCTTTATTTATTTACTGGATAGAGACAGCCAGAAATCAAGAGGGAAGAGGGAGATAGAGATATATAGAAAGAGACCTGCAGCCCTGCTTCACTACTTACAAAGCTTTCTCCCTGCAGGTGGGGGTCTGGGGGTTTGAACCTGGGTCCTTGTGCACTGTAACGTGCCCTCAACCAGGTGGACCATCACCTGGCCCCTATATGATGCAATCTCTCCTGCAGGAATCACTCTAGAGCACAGAGGCTAAACCAAGGATACTTCTCCATCTACTTAAAGTGAGGTGGCTGTCTCAATGGGCAAGTCAGGGGACACTAACATCAACAGCCCAGAAACCTCCCATAGCCTTAGCAAAATTCCAGCAGGGCCAAGAAGATAGGGCTGCCACCTCTACTGGACATGTCTGACTTCTTTCAGCATTTTCAAGAATAAGAATTAGAAGAGTCATTGTGTTACTTGATCACCATTAAACAATCTCTCTCTAGAGATGCTTGGGTTGACTGTTCTGTTAGGTCTCCATTTTATTGTAAAGAAGTAGACTCTTTTTTTCTTAATGTAGATGGACCAAGCTGAAGCCATATTGTCAATTATATTAACAGGTAACTGACTTTTCTTAAAGCAAACTAACTGGAGATTTCTCTAGGTATTTCTCCTATTTCTAAATCTACTTTCAACTAGAATGGGTTTGAAGAATACTTTAGAACTATTAAAAGTCACAAAGTTGTGGCAAAAATCATATCGCAACTATTATTATTATTAGTGATACAGTGAATGTAGATCAGGCTACATGCTTTATAAAAAGGATCTGATGGGAAGAGCAATAAGACATTAATGCAGCACTAAATGGAAATGACAACTATGTAAAGTATAAGGCGTGAAATGTATACCCAGGCCCAATTGACCAATTACTCTTCAAGAAAAAGATTTAGAAAGTTCCTCTAATGAGCTTAATGTGAAGGAAAAAGGGAAGGAAGAGAAACTGTCCTATATGAACTTCTAGAAAGATGACAAAACACGACTTGTTTCTTCTAAGCAAATTAAAGAAACTTTACATTGGCTGACACTTAACATCAAAACCATTAAGTGTCAGATTGTTGGAAAAGTCATGACATATTTTTCTATGTTTTTAATGCAAAAATGCACTGTGACTTTTAACAACCCCAATATTTCTATGTCATGAAAGAACTTGACTATGTAGCAACACATTTATAAAACTGCTGGAAAATACTCCCAGAGGGCAGTGACCCACATTGCTCCCTAGAGACTAAGAAGAGGAAGGCCTACTGTGCCTCACTGTTCCACAGCACTCCCCAACACAGTGCAGAGCACGGAAATCCTGCAGTGATGCCACCTTCTAGGCCTTCCATGGTCACAGAGAGGGTGATACTTCCACACTTTGATCCCTCCAGATGGTCTCAGCAGTGAGGGAGCCCACTCTGTACACAGTAGACACTTATAAAAACAAAACAGTCAATCTATTTATCTTTCTATCCTTTTATGTTTGCTATGAGCAAAATCAAGACTCTTGCTGGATAGGATGCACTGTTCTGGAAGGCTACAATAAAATATAACATGGTTGACTTCTGGTAGCCCTCTCTTGTCTCTCTCTTTCTCTCTGACACTCTCTTTCTCTCTGATACACACACACACTCTCTCTCTCTACCCCCCACCCCCTCCTGGTCTATGACCTAATTGGCATTTTCTGAATGGCTGCAATTTACAAGCTAAAGAAAAAAAAAAAAGCCACTAGTATATTTTTCTATACAAAATATGGTAGAATCTGATGGACACTCTAGTAATAACTACAATCTAGAATGAACAAATTCGCTGTGAATAAGAGACTTCTTACTGCCCCAAACACAGGAATCTGCCTCTACTGAATTTAAATGGGAGAGTACTGAACTGGCAGTTGTTACGGGCAAGTAAGCATTAATGAAACATTCTGTAAGCACTATAATTTCCATGTTTTCTTTTACTTCTTGCTTTGGGGAATAAAGGTTACCTAACACACAAGGACCAAGACTAAAAATCAGAAACATAGCCATGCCTTTCATGGTTCTAGAAGGGAAAAACACCACTTCGCTCATCAGAATCCGTTTCAATAATTTTGGTGTTGGATGAAGCCTCCTTTAGTCAGTTACAGTGCATCAGCACAATCTCTCTAGTTAACTCCACTAACAGGATTCACTGATGTCACTGAATAATACACATTGGCACAGTTCAATTTTCTGACTCAAAGGTACCAATAACAATTCAAACTGGACTTTTCCAGGATAGTTATTGTTACACGAGTCCAAAAAAAAATCTTTAGATCATTAAAAGATGTACTGCATATTAACACTTCAATTCCTTTACCCAGGAGTACCAGCTGTTCTCCTGCAAAGCACTTCATCCCATATCACAAAGGCAGAATTTATTTGGAAGAATGTGTTTCTGGGACTCCACTATTTAGATTTATTTATTATTAGTATTTAGATTTATTTTAGTTTTCCCTAGTTTATTTTGACAGAACCTTAGAGTGTTCTAAATTAGGCAACAAGCAGCAGTATGTTCATTTTTGAGGACATCTGAATACCAAGTTGGCCTTGAGACTGAAATTCCATATGGTGCTGTTTCTATCTAATTTCCTTCCCAAACATAGGGCAGTATCATACAGAAACTATTAGCACTGCTTTTTTGGGATCTGTGTTTCAAGACTGGAAAAGGATACAAACCAAGTATGGGTAACACAATTTAAAGTTTATCAACTGATGTCCCTCAAAAAGCTGGATACCATATGACACAGGCCTAGCCGTTACATATACTTCTATTAGTGGGAGTGAAGAGCAAAAACTTTTCAAAGTTTGAGTATTTATTAGAAATTTTAAATAAAGAGAACTGTGGTTTATTTTTCACATCTTGGCTATGTTTTGACAAAGGAGATGCCACTAAAAGGATAGCAACAAACTCCTGTCCCAAGCCAGGGATCTGATCCATCAGTGTCCCCTCTCGTAGTCCCCACCCTCCATCTCAAGACCCGTTTCTGCTTAATTCCCAACTAAAACACAACTGGCAAATGAAGTCAGCATGAGACTTCTATCAAAAGCCAACAAGAAAGACATTTTGCAGTAAGCCAATGCATTATGTAGCTGTTCTAGTAAATGATTAAGCATTCTTCCCATACCACTTCTCAGAAAATGAATCTTTCACATAGTAGTGGGGGACAAATTTAATATTTCTGAGCATGTTCCATGCTGCAATTACAAGTGCTGTAACACCTGAATTTTCCTCCTGAAACTTTTCAGGAACTTAACATGGTTACCCAAGATGAGGACAGGACTGTACAACTGCACTTGCCAAGTATACCTGGATGCTTCTGAACACAGGGCAATATTCAGCTCAGCACAGTGGGTGTAAGGCATGTATGCATAAGGAGAGAGGCTGCTGTCAGCGATAAAGAGCGCAGTGGAAAAAAATTCCAAACCAACAGGATAAAAATAGTATCCAGTTTTGTTTGTTTGTTTGTTTTTTTCTTCAAGATAAGAAACCTAAGAATCCAGTTCAAATCCCTATTGTCAGCATGTAGGGAGTAATTTAACTTCTATCATTGCTTCTCTGGACCTAGGTTGAGAACATTTGCTCCTGTCTTGGTGATAAAAAAGAAAACAGAGTTCAACCTGTTTCTTTCTTGGCATGGAAACACAGCTTCAAGAAGAGAAGGCCATAAGTCCCGAGAGCACTATAAAGGTAGCTACATTGTTCCTGTATCCTACACAACTATAATCAATGGTTGGGGAAAAGAGAGAGGACAGAGAAAATTGCCTAGCCACTAACATGAAAAAAACCAAAAAGTAAATTACAAGGCTCTCCACTTCAGAAACACCTCAAATGAAAGAAAAATATCTTGAAAAATTAAAGTTAAATTTCTCTTCTAAAAGTCATTTATTTACATACTGTAAGTCCAGTATATAATGTGTAGATAAATGTATCCTGCAGTGAAAGTCACCAATATACTGAACTGGATAGCATATTACAGGACAAATTCTTGAAAGAGTATGTCATCTTGGTAATTTTTTAATTTAAAAAATAATAGTAATTAAAAAAAATCAAAGGTAAATGTCTGGCCAGGGCTGGGATGAGAAAAACAGGAACATTTCAGAATTCAAAGCAGAGGGAAGGAAGGCTATTTACCTCTCTCTAGAGAAGTATAGGGGTGTGAAAAGGGGGGAACAGATCATGCAGAAAAGTACCTACAAATTACACACCCAACCCCCACCCCCCGAATAAAAAGAAGAAAAAGCCCCATCACTTAATACTAAACAGCTACATCATCAAGATACCCTTTCTCTGTTGCCCATCATGCCTTAATTGAAAGAGGAGGCCTGTAAGGAGAGGTGAAAAGTGCAAGGGTGAGAGGGAAGATCTGCACTTCAGTCTAGTTTCCAATTTCCATTTTTCTTACAGGACGTCTTCAGTCATCTGATGCCTGACATTGAGCTCTGCGCAGAAACCGAGTATGTGGTAGTCACAACTGGTGTGCCGTTGTTGGCTGAGTAGCCTTGCCTCAATGTTTCAAAATATGACGCCTGCACGGGTTTGTGATACTGCAGCACTTTTATGGCATCTTCTATTTTAAACCATTCTCTCTTCCTTCCTGTAAAGACACAGAGACAAAATGTTTCTGACCTAACTTTTGAAAAACTGTAGATGAAAATATGAAAGCAATGGCAGTGAACTTTTTTCTTATTAGTTATTTTTATTTATTTGATACAAAGAAATTGAGAGGGGAGGGAGAGAGAGGGGGAGAGAGAGAGAGACACCTGCAGCCCTGCTTCACAACTCGTGAAGCTTTCCCCCTGTAGGTGGGGACCAGGGGCTTGAACCCAGGACCTTGTGCACTATAATGTGTGTGCTTAACCAGGTGCACCACCACCTGGCCCCCGGTGGTTAACTTTTAAAGTTTACATGTTAAAATACATATGCAGGGGGCCAGACAGTGGCACATTTAGTAGACCAGACATTTATAGTGTGAAAGGACCAGGTTCAAACCATTGGTCCATACCTGCAGAGGAAAAGCTTCACAAATGGTGAGTACAGGTATCTCTTTCCCTCTCTCCATCTCAATCTCACCATTTCCTCTTAATTTCACTATATCTTTATCCAATAAGTAATTAAATATATATATATTACATATATAAACACACTATGTACTTCAAATACTACATAAATATCTAATGTAGAAAATAGTTAAGAAATCTAAGAACAGGGAGTTGGGGGGTAGCGCAGTGGGTTAAGAGCACGTGGCGCAAAGCACAAGGACCAGCGTAGGATCCTGGTTCGAGCCCCTGGCTCCCCACCTGCAGGGGAGTCGCTTCACAGGTGGTGAAGCAGGTCTGCAGGTGTCTGTCTTTCTCTCCCCCTCTGTCTTCCCCTCCTCTCTCCATTTCTCTCTGTCCTTCCTATCCAACAACGATGACATCAATAATAACTACAACAATAAAACAACAAGGGCAACAAAAGGGAATAAATAAATAATTTAAAAAAAAAAGAATCTGACAGCGGGTTAAGTGCAGGTGGCGCAAAGCACAAGGACCGGCATAAAGATCTCGGTTTGAACCCCGGCTCCCCACCAGCAGGGGAGTCGCTTCACAGGCGGTGAAGCAGGTCTGCAGGTGTCTTTCTCTCCTCCTCTCTGTCTTCCCCTCCCCTCTCCATTTCTCTCTGTCCTATCCAACAACGACAACAACAATAACTACAACAATAAAACAACAAGGGCAACAAAAGGGAATAAATAAAAAAAAAAAAAAAAAAAAACTTAAGACCCCGTCCTGCCGTCTAGTTTCGCCGACCCGCGCGCGACCTAGCGACCCGCGGACCGACGAACCGGTTCGGTTCTCGCCTGCGCCATGTCTGGCTCCTCCAGTGTCGCGGCTATGAGGAAGGTGGTTCAGCAGCTCCGGCTGGAAGCCGGGCTGAACCGCGTGAAGGTTTCCCAAGCAGCTGCAGACTTAAAACAGTTCTGTCTGCAGAATGCTCAGCATGACCCCTTGCTGACTGGAGTGTCTTCAAGTACGAATCCCTTCAGACCTCAGAAAGTCTGTTCCTTTTTGTAGTAAAACACATCTTTGGAAGGTTTTCTGATCCTACTTTTCATGACCCAGTCAATATTCAAAAGGAGCTAAAGTGGAAGCCTCTATAGCTTATCCCTATAACAAGTGCCATACTATGTAAACTTCTGTCAGTTCTTAACATCTACCTCTCTGAATTTTCATGGATTTCTATTTCACAAGGGTAATTATTTTATATAGACTGGTGGCAGACACAATAAAATACTTAGTATAAAAAAAAAAACTTAAAAAAAAAAGAATCTGAAAACAGCAAAGCAAAAAAAAAAAAAAAAAGAATCTGTTGTGCCATAGATGTCACTTTCTCCCCAGTCCTCTTTTATTATTACTATTCATTATTTAAAAAATATATTTTATTGTCTTATATGAGAGAATTTCATAGAAGAGAGAGAGAAGCCAGATCACACTGTGGTACATGCAGTCTGGGGACTAAACTAGGAACCTCAGGTATATGAGTCCAGTGCTCTACAAACATTAACCATCCCTCTAATTGTTCCTTCTGTTATTTTTTTTAAGTTTTTTTTTTAATATTTATTTTCTCTTTTGTTGCCCTTGTTGTTTTATTGTTGTAGTTATTATTGTTGTTCTTGATGTCATCGTTGTTGGTTGGATAGGACAAAGAGAAATGGAAAGAGGAGGGGAAGACAGAGAGGGGGAGAGAAAGATAGACACCTGCAGAACTGCTTCACCGCCTGTGAAGCGACTCCCCTGCAGGTGGGGAGCCGGGGGCTCGAACTGGATCCTTTCGCCTGTTCTTGTGCTTTGCGCCACGTGCGCTTAACCCACTGCGCTACCGCCCGACTCCCCCTTCTGTTATTTTTTTATCTTTGTCAGGATCTTTCTGGTTCTAGGCAATGACCTGTGGCATGGCAAGACTGGCTAATAGGAGCTCTTTGGAGACCATCTTGGGATGACTTACCAATATTAACTGAATCTTCCCAGTCTTCCAGTACTTCTGTAACAATGAGCACATAGACATATGTTCTATGTTTCCTCTCTTGGTTCTGAAGAGCAAAGAGAAAGTGTCAGAAGTTTTTCTTTTGAGAGCTATGAAGCACACTGATATGTATATCTCCAGAAGAAAGCTTAGAAATAAAGATTCCTTTGTTTTTCTTGGCACTGGGGCTTTGCAACTGTACAAGTTTACTGCTCATAATAGACCCATTAAATTTTTTTTGAGATAAAGAGAAGAGATGAAGAGATGTCACCACTTGTGAAACCTCCCGATAGTGCATGGTGCTCCCATATGGTGCTGGAGGTTTGAACCCTTTGAACCCAAATCCTTGCATATATTTTACCATCTTGGCTCTATCTGTCTCTTTTCATGTCCATAATAACAAAGTCTCAACATTATAACATATATGAAAAAACCCAGAGAGAAACAGGCTTGGATCTCTGATAAGGAAGGAAAAATTCATCATCTAGGCAGTGAAGATTCAGAAACTCAGACACCGTAAGAACAGAGCAGTTTTTAGTTATCCCTCCCCACTCCTGTGGCTTGGCCCTGCTCTCACTGCTCAGCCTGGGGTGGGCCCCACTCCTCCTGCCACTTGGCTCTGCTCCATGCTCTGTGGTACTAGCTTCCTAGACTTCATGGCTTCACTTCCCACCATACCAGCCCTATTTACATGACAATAAACCACAGCTAAGAAGAAATCCATATAATATAGAACTTTAATCAGTTAAGCAGGGGGTAGGCTGAAAGCTATAAACCTTGTGCGAAGTTTAAGCTTGAAATCAGCCATTTTGGAACTCAGTTTCTATAGCAATAGACCTTACGTGGACCCAGGAAAAAGAGTTCTATTTCCTGCTCATAGCCTAACATAATCTCTTCTCCATCCCTCCTCTCCCCAGTCTATGATACACCTGCAATCTCAAATTTCTGATTCTGTGGAACTACAGTGCTTTAGAACCAGCCAAGTATTAGTGACTGAAAATCCCTGGTCACTTCCAAGCTTATTCAAACATAGGCCCCTGAGCCAGGTTCTCACTGGGTAATCAAACATAATGAACCTCAAGACAGCAGCATGAAGAAAGCCTCAAATTAGACAGAGCTACATAAAGTTCCTAAAAAGGACTTCAAAGTTACAGTTATAAGGATGCTCATCAAAATCAAGTTCTACAAAAGAAAACTTTAATGAAGTCAGAGGATTTATGAAAGTATGAAATAAGTAATAATAAAAATCAGAGCAATAAAGAGTACAGATGCTGAAATTTAAAATACACACACACACACACACACACACACACACATACACACAGTAGAGAGGAACAAAAATAGAAAGAAAGAAAGCAACACACACACACACACACACACACATACACACAGTAGAGAGGAACAAAAATAGAAAGAAAGAAAGCAACACACACACACACACACAGTAGAGAGGAACAAAAATAGAAAGAAAGAAAGCAAAGGTCAATGGGGTGACCCAGAAGATAATGTAGAGAAAGCAACCCTCTCCTGCTAAGCCAACTAACAAAGAGAAACATGAAAAAAATAATAAAACAAAAAGCAAATAAGAAAATTATAGAGTGGGGCTGGGTGGTAGCATACATGGTTGGTGCAGATGTTACAGTGCGCAAGGACCTGGGTTCAGGCCACTGTTCTTAACCTGCAGGGGGGAAGCTTTGCAAGTGGTGAAGCAGGTCTGCAGGTATCTCTCTGTCTCCCCCCGCCCGTTTCTAGCTGTCTCTACTCAATAAAGATAATACAAAAAATAAAGTTATAGAGCAGTAACAATAAACATTTGTGTCACAAGCATGCCATATGGAGAAGAGAGAAAGTGAGATTATTTAAAGAAATGTTAGGGACCTGGAGATAGCTTACTCAGTAGAGCATATATACCTTACCATATGCAGACCTGGGTTTAAGCTACCAGTGCCCTGTGGGAACACCATAAATGATAAGAACTACGGTGTCTCTCCTCTGCCTCTCCCTCTCTATCTCTTTCTGTCTTAAACTTACTTGTTTTTTTGTTGTTGCCATGGTTTCACCACTCAGAGCTAACTTTTTTCAGGAAGAGAGACAGACAGAAGGACAAAAAAACAGCAAGGAAGCTTCCTCTAGTGTGGTCAGACAGGTGAACCTGAACCTGGTTCAAGCACATGATGAAGCAGGTACACTATCCATGTGACCTATCTATCTCAAAGGTCATTCTATCTTAAATTTAAAAAGGAAGAAAAAGTCTGCTGGGAGTGATGGAATCTTGCAGGTATAAAGCTTCACCCACGAGAGAGAGAGAGACAGAGACAGAGACAGACAGGGAGAGAAAGGGCTGAGGAGACAGGATAGTGATTTATGCAAAGACTTTCATGCCTGGAGCTTCAAAGTCCCAGGTTTAATCCTTCATACCACCATAATCCAGAGATGGCTGGTAAAAAGAAAAAAAAAAAAAAAAAAAGATGTTCAACAATTTGTTCGGCTTTGTATGTTAACTCTCTTTTCAGCCACCAGGTTCTGGATGCCAGCATGATGCTGACCAGACTTCCCTGGACTGACGACCCCACCAATGTGTCCTGGAGCTCCGCTTCCCCAGAG
This sequence comes from Erinaceus europaeus, assembly GCF_950295315.1. NCBI lineage: Eukaryota > Metazoa > Chordata > Mammalia > Eulipotyphla > Erinaceidae > Erinaceus > Erinaceus europaeus. The sequence continues at coordinate 57,572,841 of NC_080165.1, forward strand.
CCCCACCCTACTAGGGAAAGAGAGAGGCAGGCTGGGAGTATGGACCGACCAGTCAATGCCCATGTTCAGCGGGGAAGCAATTACAGAAGCACCTTCTGCAACCCACAATGATCCTGGGTCCATACTCCCAGAGGGACAGAGAATGGGAAAGCTATCAGGGGAGGGGATGGGATATGGAGACTGGGTGGTGGGAATTGTGTGGAGTTGTACCCCTTCTATCCAACGGTTTTGTTAATGTCTCCTTTCTTAAATAAATAAATTAAAAAAGAAAAGAAAAGAAAAGAAAAAAAAATGAGAGAAAAAAAAGAGAGAAAGAAACAAGTAACAAAATGAAAAACCCTGGGAATTCCCCAAATAGGTCCTCATACTCACAAAGCTGTAAGAGCTTAAAAAATTAAATCTGGGCAGGGGAGAGAGCATAATGGTTATGCAAACAGACTCTCATGCCTGAGTCTCCTAAATCCCAGGTTCAATCTCCCACACCACCAGAAGCCAGAGCTGAGCAGTGCTCAGGTGTTTCTCTCTGTGTGTGTCTCTCTACATCTCTCTCAAAAATAAAATTAATAATAAAAAAATTAAATCCAAACCTATGCTCACTGAGACATATAATAATTAGAACAACAGGGTGGAAGTATAGCATAATGGTTATGCAAAGAGACTTTCATGCCTGAGGCTCTCAAGTCCCAGGTTCAATCCCCCACACCGACATAAGCCAGAGCTGAGCAGTGCTCTGGTAAAAAAAGATTAGAACAACAATGGTCAAAGGTAAAGACAGGATTATTCTTTCTTTTTCTTTTTTTTTAGTTATAGCATTGTTCAGCTTTGATTTGTAAAGGTGGCATTGGAGATGGTACTGGAAAGTGAACCTGGGACCTCAGCCTCGGGCACTAAAGTTTCTTTTTTTTTTTTCCTTCTAAGATTTCATTTATTTATTTATTTTTAATATTTATTTATTTTCCCTCTTGTTGCCCTTGTTTTATTGTTGTAGTTATTGATGCCATCGTTGTTGGATAGGACAGACAGAAATGGAGAGAGGAGGGGAAGACAGAAAGAGGGAGAGAAAGACAGCTTGTGAAGCAACTCCCCTACAGGTGGGGAGCGGGGGGGCTCAAACTGGGTTCCTTACGTCAGTCCTTGCGCTTTGCGCCAAGTGTGCTTAACCCGCTGCGCTACCACCCAACCCTTTATTTCATTTATTTATTAATGAAGATAGGAGGAGAGAGAGAGAGGCAGAGAGAGAGAGAGAAAAGAACCAGACATCACTCTGGTAAATGTACTGCCAGGGACTGAACACAGGACCTCATGCTTGAGCCCAATGTTTTATCCACTGTGCATCTCTCAGATCACAGTCTTTTGCTTTCTAAAAATAATTAATTTGTACATTTTATTTATTATTGAGAGAGAAGAGAAAAAAACGGAGCATCATCCTGGTACATGTGCTGCCAGGGACTGAACGTGGGACTTCATTCTCCAAAGTTCAACATCTTATCCACTGTGCCACCTCCTGGATCGCTTTTGCTAAACATTTCTTAAAATATATATCCCCCCCAGCCTGAAATCTGATATCCAAGTTATTTTCTGGAGAGGTGATGTCATGGCTGGAAAAGGAACAGAAAGCTGGATCAGGGAAGAGAGTAGCTCCCTACTATGGGAAAGGGGTATAAATATTGTTGACTATAAACCCCATCTATTTGATTTGGTCTGGGGCCCATATTAGCTTAGGAGCCTGTGTGACCTCTGCATCCCTGTAGATCTGAGGTCACATTCTGTGGTCATAAGTAGGAACATTCTGAGCTACCGCAATATCAGGACCCATCTTCCTCAGGTGTAGCATAGAGTATGTTGTCCATCCTCCCTTCAGAGGATGGAACATTCTCTACCGTTATTGATCCAAGTTGAGGGCAAGGTCCTATGGGGGGCCCCACAAAGGGGTCTATTTTATTGTTCCTGATAGAGATGACCGGAAACAATGGAGAGAGGGATTTATTTGAGGTCTACGCTCATCGTGTCTGTTTGGGAATCTCAGGACACCCCGAACAGGAACCCAGCTGATGGGGTGGCCTGATAATGACTAAAGAGTCATCATTAAAGTATGCCATCATTAAAGTCTCTTGCCCTTACTCAGCTTTTGCAGTCCTTGCTTTGCTAAGGTTAGCTTTAGAGTGAGTGAGAGAACTGTAATAGGAAGTAGGTGAGGAGGGTACCTAGGTCTAAGTGGACACTATTTCATTATGAACTTTATACTGACTCACTACAGACTATTGTGTACTTTTGCTTTCAGGTATATATTTTGCCCTAATTTGTGCATACATGTGAACATATGCTCTATCTCACGGGACCTGGTCTATATTTAAAAAAAAAAAAAAAAACTAGTATTGCCGCAGGCCCTTTGGAATATAACTAAAATATGCCTACCAGCTACCTACAAAATGGAGGACCCCCCAACTCTTCATCTGCACTATTCCAACCTTTAGGTCCATGACTGGTCAATAATTTGTTTGGCTTTGTATGTTAACTCTTTTCAACAACAAGTTCCAGATGCTAACATGATGCCGACCAGACTTCCCTAGAGAGACGACCCCACCAATGTGTCCTGGAGCCCCACCCTACCAGGGAAAGAGAGAGGCATGCTGGGAGTATGGATCGACCTGTCAATGCCCATGTTCAGTGGGGAAGCAATTACAGAAGCCAGACCATCAACTTTCTGCACCCCATAACGACCTTGGGTCCACACTCCCAGAGGGATAAAGAGTAGGAAAGCTATCAGGGGAGAGGATGGGATACGGAGATCTGGTGGTGGGAATTGTGTGGAGTTGTACCCCTCTTATCCTATGGTTTTGTCAATGTTTCCTTTTTATAAATTAAAAAATATATATTTTAAGAGAGAAATGCAGAGAGAAAGACCAGAGCACTGCCCAGCTCAATTATGGTGGTGCTAGGGGATTGAACCTGGGACCTCAGAGCCTTCAGCATAAAAAGCATTTGCATAATAATTATACTGTCTCCCCAGCCCCACTTTTGAACACCTGGTTCACCACTGGGCCTTAGTGCCTGCATGATGACTCCACCACTCCTCGTAGTCACTTTTCTTTTCTTTCATTCTTCTTTTGACAGAAGATGAAGACAAAAAGGTAGATACCTGCAGCACTGCTCCACCACCCATGAAGTTCCTTCCCTTAACTGGGGAGCTTAGGCTTGAACCCAGATGTTTGGGTTTGGTAATGTTTTATGTGTGCATGCACTCTGCCAGGTGTGTCATCACCAGGCCCCCCCTACAAACTTAAAAAAAATTTTTTTTAATTCTTTATTAATACAGTAGTTTGTACATGCGTAACATTTCCCAGTTTTCCACATTTTCCACATAACAATTCGACCCCCACTAGGTCCTGCTCTGCCATCATATTCCAGGACCTGAAGCCTACCCCCCCCCCCAGAGTCTTTTACTTTGGTGTAATACACCAACTCCAGTCCAGGTTCTGCTTAATGGTTTATTTTCTGTTTTATTATTATTTTTTTTAAATATTTATTTATTCCCTTTTGTTGCTCTTGTTGTTTTATTGTTGTAGTTCTTGTTGTTGTTCTTGATGTCGTCACTGTTGGATAGGACAGACAGAAATGGACAGAGGAAGGGAAGACAGAGAGGGGAGAGTAAGATGCCTGTAGGCCTGCTTCACTGCCTGTGAAGCGACCCCCCTGCAGGTGGGGAGCCGGGCTGGAACTGGGATCCTTACGCTGGTTCCTTGCGCTTTGCACTTAACCCACTGCACTACTGCCCGACTCCCAATAGTTTCTTTTCTGATCTAGTTTTTCAACTTCTGCCTATAAGTGAGATCATCTCATATTCATCCTTTTGTTTCTGACTTATTTCACTTAATAAAAACTAAAATTTAACTGAAAGCATTAATAATGAGAAGTTCAAAGTAGATACAGGTAACAAAAATATCTCTGAAGGAAATGAAAACTAAAGTATACTTACTAACATATCACATTTAATGAAAGTGAAACTGTTCTGCTCTCATTACATCTTCAATTATATCAAGTCACCGTTTCTAATAATGATGTTAAATTATAGTAAACTGTTCCTGATGGTTGGACTATAAACTAAGTATTTCCTTTTGGAAATTATAATTCCATTTAGAATAATTTACATGGGAAAAAGTCTTGTATAACTGTTGTGTTATCTCCCCAAATCTAAAAACAGAATATTAAAGGCATCTGGCAAACAGTAGAGTCACTTATAAGAAAAATCCCTTAAGACTACCAGATGATTTTTTCTTTTTTTTTTTTTAATTTATTTCTTTATTGGGGAATTAATGTTTTACATTCAACAGTAAATACAATAGTTTGTACATGCGTAACATTCCCCAGTTTCCCATTTAACAATACAACCCCCACTATGTCATTTATCATCCTTCATGGACCTGTATTCTCCCCTCAGATGATTTTTTCAACCAGAGAACAGCTCAGTTCTGACTTATGGTGGCACTGGGGATTGAACCTGGGACCTTTGGTGCTTCAAGCATGAAAGTCTTTTTGCATAACCATTGTGCTACCACCCTAGCCCCATCAATTGATTTCTTCTTCTTTTTTTTAATTTTTATTTATTTATTCCCTTTTGTTGCCCTTGTTGTTTTATTGTTGTAGTTATTATTGTTGTCATTGTTGTTGGATATGATTTCTTCTTAAGAGAAGCTCTAAAGGCTTGGAAGGACAGGTAAGACATATTCAAGGAAAAGACTTCTACTGGGGATGGGTAGTGGCGCACCTGGTTTAGTGTACATGTTACAGTGCAGAAGGACCCGGGTTCAAATACCCGGTGGTCCCCACCTGTAGGGGGAAAGCTTTGTGAGTGGTGAAGTAGGTCTGCAGGTGTCTGCCTCTCTCCCTTTCTAACTCCCCTGCTCCTCTCAATTTCTGGCTGTCTCTATCCAATAAATAAATGAAGATAATAAATTTTTTAATAACTAAAAGAAAAGACTTCTACCCAAGAATACTCTATCCAGAGAAGTTATTGGGTTTTTGTTTATTTCTCCAGTTATCAATCAGGTCTGAAGGACTGTTAATGAGTTTTTCAGATAAACAAATGAAGGAATAACCCACTAGCCCAGCTCTACAAGAAATACTATTGGAATTTATATAAAAGGAAAATACTGAATGCTTTTTCTCTCATAAGAAGGAAATACACAGGGGCCAGGCAGTGGTGCACCTGGTGAATTACACACATTGCAGTGCTCAAGGTTGTAGGTTCAAGCCTCTGGTCCTCACACCTGCAGGGGGAAAGCTTCACCAGTGGTGAAACAGGGTTGAAAGTGTCTCTCTTGTTTCTCCCTTACTACTTTCCATTCCCCTCGCAATTCCTCTCTGTTTCTATAATAAATAAGTAAATAACATTCTGTCTCTAGCTAATAATAATAAATAAATAGAGAGAGTGAGAAACAGAAATGTACAGTACTACTTTGCCACTTGTGAAGCTTCCCCCTGTGGGTGGATACCAGGGGTTTGAACCTAGGTTCTTGTGCACTGTGATGTGTGCACTCAACCAGGTGCACCACCACCTGGCCCCTGTTAATACATTTTGAAGAGGTGAGAAATTATACTTGTAAAATGTTTAAAGTTCTGCAAATCATGGTCACTTAAAAAAAATTACTGGGGGCAAAAGATAACAAGTGGTCTATACTTAACATAAACTCTGCTGGTACCTTATCTTGAACTATCTAGCTTCCGAAACTGTGAGAAATCAATTTCCATTGCCTTAAGACACCCAGTTTAGGTTATTTTGTTATAGCAGCTTAAATAAACAAATATATCAATTGCACAAAAAAATTAATACACTTACCTCAAAAATCCCAACTAATCTTCCCAATGTTCCTTTTACTCCAGCCTGAAACATAAAAAAGAAAAGAAAAAAGAAAAAATTAAAACACTGTTACTATTTATATTGCTATTCTCATTCTGAATTTTTTTTTGGAACTATTTGTAAAATAGAAACAAAGGGCTGGGCAGCTGCATAAACATGTCAGAGGTCTCAGATTCAAGCTCCTACACAAATAACCAAAATTAAATAATATTCTGGTTAAGGGAAACAAAACAAACAAACAAATAATAATGAAGGAAAACACACACACACACACACACACACACACACACACACACACACGTGAAGAGGCCACTTCTAGGGCAGAGTCCAGGTCTGTGGAGGTCACACCAGTGTTTCCTGTGTGCATGGAATGCTCCAGAGAGGGAAATTTTCTTCTCCTCTTATGTTTTCTCTTCCCACTGCAAAGCTGGTCAAACAGCTTAAGATAAAAAAAGACTAAGCAATGATGCCAAAGATTTTTTTTTTTCTTTTTAGCAGTACTGAAGCCTTGAGCATATCCATTCCACCACTCTTAGGTCAACTATGTTTAATTTCAGAGACAGACACCACTGCAACATTCCACCATCTGTAGAGTTCCCTCTACATGAAGTGTCATGCTGCTCTCATGCACACTGAAGTTTTTTTTTTGAGGTATTAATTTCTTTTTTTCATTTTTATTGGATAGGGTGGGTGGGTGGGGTAGGTGGGGAAAATACAGGTCCAAGAAGGATTCAGAGGACCTAGTGGGGGTTGTACTGTTATATGGGAAACTGGGGAGTGTTATACATGTACAAACTATTGTACTTACTGTTGAATGTAAAACATTAATTCCCCAATAATAATAATAATAATAATAAAAAGACAACAAGGGCAACAAAAGGGAAAATAAATATTAAAAAAAGGAAAACAAATAATTCTGGCTCTGGGAGTCGGGTGATAGTGCAGTGGGTTAAGGGCACATGGCGTGAAGTGTAAGGACCGGCTTTAAGGATCCCGGTTCGCGCCAGCTCCCCACCTCAGGGGAGTGGCTTCACAGCCAGTGAAGCAGGTCTGCAGGTGTCTGTCTTTCTCTACCCCTCTGTCTTTCCTTCCTCCCTCTATTTCTCTCTGCCCCATCTAACAACAACAACATCAATAGCAACAACATCAATAGCAACAACAACAATAAAAAAACAAGGGCAACAAAAGGGAACATAAATAAATAAAAATTAAAATAGTTAAAAAAAAAAAAAGAATTCCAGCTCTTTAAATTCATAGTGCTGATATAGATTATCTAACAGGCAAAGGACATCCAGGAAAAAATTCACAATAATCACTTAACTTTTCTACAGTCTTCCCTAGTTAGAACCCAACTTTAATCTCCTAGTTCTCTCTCAGATGCTGCCACAAGCAATGAGAGAGTGAGTTATTTTTATCTCTCACATGATTCTTGCATGCAAGTTAGGGTAAGTGTTACAGTCACCTTTGACAGATATTTGGCTCTGACATTTTGGGGATAAGACTGATTCAGGATATATATGTCTGTTTAGTTGTACTGCTGGTATGGACCTGCTGTTACTCAAAATCAAATGAAAGTAGCTACAATTTCAATCTATAAGTCAAAAGCCCCTAGTCTAGAGATGAAGTTATTTGAAAGCCCATCATACTAGTAGTAAGAATTCCCAGTAAGGGGCAGGGTGGTGGCACACTCAGTTGAACACACACAATGCCATGTACAACCTGGGGTCCCCACCTGCAGGGGTGAAGCAGTCTCTTTCTCTTTCTTTCTCTCTCTCTCCCCTCCCCTTTCAGTCAGTCTGTATCCAAAATAAATAAAATATAACAAAAAAATTTCTCAGTAAAATATCTATAGCCTTTCATCATTTAACAATATGCAGATAAGGGGTGGGGTAGACAGCATAATGATTATGCAAAGAGACTCTTATTCCTGAGGCTCCAAAATCTCAGGTTCAATCCCCTACCACCACCACCACAAGCCAGAGCTGATGATCAGCTGAAGGAATCACATTAAGTGAGGTTAAGTCAGAAGCAAAATGGTGAATATAGGATGATTTCACTCACTGGCAGAAGTTGCAAAACAAGATCAGAAGGGAAAACACTAAGCAGAACTTGGACTGGAGTTGGTGTATTGCACCAAAGTAAGACTCTGGGGTAGGTGGGCGGAGGGGGGGTGGGGGGGGTGTTTCAGGTCCTAGAACAGGATTACAGAGGACCCAATGGAAGTTGTATTGTTTGGTGAAAAAATGAGAAATGTTATACATGTACAAACTATTGTATTTACTGATGACTGTAAAACATTAATCCCCCAATAAGGAAGAGGAAAAAAAAAAAAGACTCTGGGGTGAGGGGGAAGGTTCAGGTTCTGGAACAGGATGGCAGAGGAAGGCCCAGTCGGAGTTGAATTGTTATGTGGAAATCTTATACATGTACAAACTATTTTATTTCACTGTTGACTGTAAATCATTAATCCCCTAATAAAGAAATGAAAAGAAAATGAAGATGAAGATGAGGGGGCCCGGTGGTGTGCCCAGTTAATTACATATAGTACTAAGTGCAAGGACTAGTGCAAGGATCTGGGTTGCAGCCTCCAGGGTTATTGCTGGGGCTCAGTATGGTCACTGTGAGTCACCACTCCCAGTAGCCATTTCGTCTTCTTTTTTTCTATCTATTTGTTTATTTTATTTGACAGGACAGAGAACAACTGAGAAGGGGAAGGGAGGAAGAAAGGGAGAGAGAAAGATAGACACACTTGTAGACCTAACTCACTGTTCATGAAGTTTGAATGGAGGCTTGAACCCAGGTCCTCGTACACGATAATGTATGCATTTAACCAGGTGTGCTATCATCCAGCCCCCTTATTATCTGATTCTTTATAAAAACTTTTGACTGCAGATCAAGATTATACTGGCTTTGGTTGGGAGAAAAGTCATCCAGTAGAGCACATGCCTTCTCATGCATGAAACCCTGCGTGTTATCATGGCATCACACAGAAACACTATGAACAGCTCCATGTGGGGGAGCTCCATGGACTGTGTCTCTTTCTTTCCTTGTCTGTCTTCCCTTCTCTATCCTCTCAAAATAGTAAAGAAAATTTAAAAAAAAGAAAGAAAAAAGAAAATAGTGGGCCAGAAAGGCCACTGAGTGGTATTACCCATGCAAGAAGTCCTGGGTTCATTACTTGGCACTGCACAAAAACAAACAAATAAAAGATGATACTGAAAAAAAGAAAACCACATCAGTCTTTTCTTTTTTTACACTTTAAAAAAGATTTTATTTATTTATTCATGAGAAATGATAGGAGAGAGAAAGAACCAGACATCACTCTGGTACATGTGCTGCCGGAGATTGAACTTGGGACCTCATGCTTGAGAGCCCAAAGCCTTATCCACTGCACCACCTCCCGGACCACCAACACATCAGTCTTTTCAGTGGAGTATAGTTACACTGCTCTGGAACATTTATTTATTATTTCTTTAGTTAATTTTTAAAAAATATTTATTGATTCTCTTTTGTTGCCCTTGTTTTATTGTAGTTATTGTTATTGTTGGGCAGGACAGAGAGAAATGGAGAGAGGAGGGGAAGACAGAGGGGGGAGAGAAAGATAGACACCTGCAGACCTACTACATCGCTTGTGAAGCGACTCCCACACAGGTGGGAAGCCTGGGGCTCGAACCGGGATCCTTATGTTGGTCCTTGCGCTTTGCGACGTGTGCTTAACCTGCTGTGCTACCGCCCAACTCCCCAGTTTAGTTTTACCCAGAGTACTGCTCAGCTCTACTTATGGTAATGCAAGGGATTGAACCAAGGCTCTCTAAGCCTCAGGCCTGAGAGTCTATTATATAACTGTTATGCTACATATTCTGTACTACTGATGCTCTGGGCTTTTATATACTTCTGCTTAACACATGATTTATTTTTATAATTATTTTCTATACTTGAAAAAGTTATACATTTTTTGTTGGATGCAAGGTTATCTCTTAATATTACTACTTGATACTCGTTAATGGTTACTAAATCCTTCTGTTTGCTATTACTATTCTAAATAACATTCTAAATATTTTGATTTTTTGTTTGCTTTTTTAATATTTATTTATTTATTCCTTTTGCTACCCTTGTTGTTTTATTGTTGTAGTTATTGATGTTGTTGTTGTTGGATAGGACAGAGAGAAATGGAGAAGGGAGGGGAAGACAGAGAGGAGGAGAGAAAGACACCTGCAGACCTGCTTCACTGCTTGTGAAGCAACCCCCCTACTGATGGAGAGCTGGGGGCTCAAACTGGGGTCCTTACACCAGTCTGCACTTTGCACCATGTGGGCTTGACCCACTGCGCTACCACCCGACTCCCACATTTTAATTTTTTGTTTCAAGAGAGAAGGACACAAACTGACAAGAGCACTGCTCTGTCATCTCTTCCCTCTACCCACCACATTAGGAATATATATGGAGAAAGACACACACCCACATAGAGAGAGATCATAGCACTACTTGACTGCTAGTGAAGTTTCCCCTTTACGTGATGCTCCCATGTGGTGATTAGATATTCAAATACAGGTACTCATGAAGGTTAAAGTGTGTAATCAGGGCCAGGCAGTGGTACACCTGGTTTAGTACACATGTTACAAGGACTCAGGTTCAAGTCCCTGGCCCCCACCTTCAGGGGGAAAGCTTCATGAGTGGTGAAGCAGGGCTGCAGGTGTTTTTCTCTGTCTTCTCTCTGTCTTCCTTTCCCCTCTCAATTTCTCTCTCTCTATATATCCAATAAATAAATAAATAAATGTTTAAAAAAAGTTTGTGCTCTACAGAGTGAGGTATCTCCTTGCCTCTGCTCATCATTTTTCATACAATGCCAGGATTCAGCACAGGGTCTCATGTATACAAGGAATGAATTCTATTGATGAATCATCTTCTGAACCCTCTGAATGACATATTTTAATGTCTTCAAGATGACTGTATATTTGTTGTATTATCTATCTGAATTTTGTCACTTTTGTGTTATGTAGATGAAGAATACAGGTTTATGGCTGCTATGTTATCTTGGTAGATTGCTCTATACTTAAATTTATTTCCTTTGTAGCAAGCTCTGTGCTAAGCAGTTTGCATATATTCAGTTCATTGAATTAAGAAGATCCTAAATGGACTCCATCCAGTTTAAAGACTGCTATCTCAGGGGCCAGGTAGTGGCACACCTGGTTGAGTGCACATATTACAGTGTGCAAGGGCCCAGGTTGAAGCCCGTTCCCCACCTACAGGGGGAAAGCTTCATGAGTGGTAAAGCAGGGCTACAGGTGTCTGTCTCTCCCCTTCCCCTCCCTCTGTATCTCCCCTGTCTCTAACCAATAATAAATAAATAATTTTAAAATAAATAAATAAATAAATAAATAGGGCAGGGGTAGATAGGATAATGGTTATGCAAAGAGTCTCTCATGCCTGAAGTTCAGTTCCCTTCACCACCATAAACCAGAGCTGATCACTGACTGCTCTGGTCAAAATTAATTAATTAATAATAACAGTAAAAAGACTGCTATCTTCAGAGGTATGAGCTGTAATTAGTATTTGTTGAAACTACTGTAAATTAAATTGGAGTCAATGGGAAGTAAGCTATTGCAATACCTCTTAATGACTAAAAATCCTTTCCTAAAATGTGGACCTGGATGGAAAATAAAGTGCTTCTATTTGGGAAGAGTCATCGGGGTTCAGTTCTTTTAGCAGAAAGTAACTGGCTCCTGTCTGAGTAATTTACTCTCTATTGAGTGTTCCAATACAAACCAGCTGAAATACAGAACAATATTCTCTTAACAGAGCATACTATGACATCTACACTAAGTCAGTGAATTAATAACTGATCAAGTAGAATGTGTGGTAATGTAGACAAATTAATTGAATAAGAAGGTATCTCTTGCAGTTTTCTTAATAGTTGAAAGATAACTTAACAGTAGGTATTTCCATAAAAGCGAATTTACCTTTCAATCTGGCTCTCCTAATAAGCATTTTAAAAGTAAGTGATAAAGAAATAATAAAATATTAACAGCCAAGCAGTGGCACACCCAGTTAAATGTACATGTTACTATGCACAAAGACCTGTGTTTGAGCCTCCACTCCTTACCAGCATTGGAGAAACTCATGAGTGGTCAAAGCAGGCCTGCAAGTGTCTTTTTTCCTCTCACCCTCTTTGTCCCCTTCCCTCTTAGTTTCTCTCTGTTCTATTTAATAAGAAAAGAAAGGAAGGGCAAAATGATTTATTGTACAGGCACCAATAACCCTACTGGCAAAATAAATAAATATCAACCCTTTGACTAAAGTGTGATTTTTTTAAAAAAAATTATTTATGAGAAAAAACAAGAACATCATTTTTGTACTTTGTTGGATGCAAAGGTATTTAAATCTGACGATCTCTCTACTAGTTGAGTTATTCTCCCAGATATAACAGTTTCAATTTTAAGGAACAAAAATAAAGCAGACTATCCACACAGTCCATCCTGGACCAACCAGTTATGCCCATGTCATTCCTCAATCCCAAAATGGAGTAAAGAAGGGGGGGGGGGGATCACTAAAATTTAGTGACATTTCAAGGAATAGTCCAATAGTTGCCATTTCACTATTTACTACAATCCTGTGATGAGTACAGCAGAAGGGTGGAGGGCCTTGTAACTGCTGGAGGATGAGTTCATAATCAGGAATTCTGGTAGGAGTGTAGTACAGACAGCTCAGTGACTTGCACGCTCATCAACCAGAGAGGGAAAAGACAGAGACAGCTGTTCTTCCCTGGGTTTTCCTACTTTTAAGTGAAGAGGAAATACTAGGGGAAAATGAATCCACCTTAGTAGTCATCAGATTAATGCAATTAAAAATGAATGTGGTGGTCCAGGAAGTGGCACAGTGAATAAGGTTCTCAAGCATGAGGTCCTGAGTTCAACCTCCGGCAGCACATGTACCATAATGATGTCTGGTTCTTTCTCTCTCCTATCATTTCTCATGAATAAATAAATAAAATCTTTAAAAATTTATTTAAAAGAGTTAAAAAAAAATGAATGTGGTCTGGGAGGTGGCATAGTGGATGAAGCATTGGATCCTCAAGCATGAGGCCCTGAGTTCAATCCCATGGCAGCACATGTACCAGTGATGTCTGGCTCTTTCTCTCTCTCCTATCTTTCTCATTAGGAAAAAAAAAAAAAAAAAAGAGGTATGGGTCAGGGAGAAAGTGTCCCTCTGTCTTGCATATTTGAAGGCCCAGATTAGATCTCTGGCACCACCGAAGGCCATGGTTTCTCTTTCTTTCATGAAAGCAAGCAAGCAAATAAATCTTTTAAAAAATTTATTTTAATTATTTGTATATATTGGATAGAGACAGCCAGAAATCAAGAGGAAAGGGGGAGATAGAGTGGGAGAGAGACGGAAATACACCTGAACACTGCTTTACCACTTGCAAAGCTTTGTCCCTGTAGGTGGAGACTGGGGACTGGAACCTGGGTCTCAGCACATAACATGTGCACCCAATCAGGTGCACCACCACCTGACTCCCATAAATCTTTTTTTTTCTTTTTTTTGTGGAGTGAGAAATAACTCAGTAGGTATACAAAACTTTCTTTCTTTTTTTTAAAAAATATTTATTTATTTATTCAATTTTGTTGACTTTGTTGTTTTATTGTTGTAGTTACTTGCTGTTGTCATCTTTGGATAGGACAGAGAGAAAAGGAGAGAGGAGGGGAAGACAGAGGGGGGAGAGAAAGATAGACACCTGCAGATCTGCTTCACCACCTGTGAAGTGACTCTCCTGCAGGTGGGGAGCCAGGGGCTCCAACCAGGATCCTTGCACCAATCCTTGTGCTTTGCACCATGTGTGCTTAACCTACTGCGCTACCACCCGACTCCTGAGTACATGACTTTCATGTTTATATACTATACTAGAGTAATGCTCTCTGCCTCTGTCTCTATTTCTCTCTCTTTTAATATTTTATTTATTTTAATGATAGAAGAGACCAGAGCACTGCATAGCTCTGGCTTATGGTGGTACTGGGGATTGAACCTAAGACCTAGGACCCTCAGACATGAAAGGTGTTTGCATAACATTATGCAATCTCCCTAGCCCATCTCTTTCTTTCTAAATGAGTCAATCTTTTTTTTTTTTAACTCCTAACTATAAAAGTCGTAGTCAGATTAAGTTATTTCTATTTTTAAGGTTAAAAACATTACAAGCCACTATGAAGAAAATTACTAGTCAGAGTCCAGAAGACAACTGTGTTAGAACATAAAGCCTGCAACCTGACGCTGTTGACTGGCTACGGAAGAAGGGCAAACGCTAGAAGAAGAAGTGATGTCCAGAGCCTAAACCATGGCATCATATGGGAGGGAGCACCACAGGTGTAGTGGGTGGTGGGGGAGCTCTGCAAATGATGTAGCAATGCAGGTGTCTTCTTTCTCACTTTTCTCTTTAAAAGAAAAGAACAATATTGTGCATGCAGAGTCCTAAACTCAATCTCCAGGGCCACATTTAAAAAAGAAAAGGGCTGGGGTAGATAGCATAATGGTCTTCTTCTAGCGTTTGCCCTTCTTCCTTAGCCAGTCAACAGCGTCAGGTTGAGCCTGATGTAAAGTTTCGAGACCTCCTTTGAATCTGGAGAGGTGGCAGTCGTTGACTATGTGGGTCATAGTCTGTCTGTAGCCGCAGGGGCAGTTCGGGTCGTCTCTGGCTCCCCAGCGATGGAACATAGCGGCGCACCGGCCATGGCCTGTTCAATAGCAATTGAGGAGGGCCCAATCGTACATGCTAGGTCAAAGCCGGGTTGACGCTTGCAGGGGTCTGTGATGAGGTGTTTGTTAGCATAATGGTTATGCAAAGAGACTCTCATGCCTGAGGCTCCAAAGTCCCAAGTTCAATCCCCTGCACCCACCATAAACCAGAGTTGAGCAATGCCCAGTAAAACGAAAAAGTAAGAAAGAAAGCAAGCAAGCAAGAGGAAATTCCCAGACAAAAGCTCCTATTTAAAATGATTAAAATGTCCCTAGCGGGAGGTAGGGACATGTGTGTGGTAGCACAGCAAGTTAAGTGCATATGGCAAAGCGCAAGGACCAGCGTTAAGGGTCTAGGTGCAAGGGCCCGCCCCCCTCCCACCTACAGGGGAGTCCCTTCACAAGGGGTAGAGCAGGTCTGCAGACGTCCATCTTTCTCTCCCCCTCTGTCTTCCCCTCCTCTCTCAATTTCTCTCTGTCCTATCTAACAATGACGTCAATAATAACAACAACTACTACAATTTAAAAAAAGGGCAACAAAAGGGAAAAATAAATAAATAAATAAACATTAAAAATTTAAATAAATAAATAAAATGTCACTAGCATGAATCCATGGGGTAACTTCTTAAATTACATTCTTTTTAAAAAATTTTATTTATTGGGGGTCAGGTGGTAGCACAGCGGGTTAAGCGCACTTGGCGCAAAGCGCAAGGACAGGTGTAAAGATCCCAGTTCGAGCCCCCGGCTCCCCACCTGCAGGGGGAGTCGCCTCACAGGCGGTGAAGCAGGTCTGCAGGTGTCTATCTTTCTCTTCCCCTCCTCTCTCCATTTCTCTCTGTCCTATCCAACAACGAATGACATCAACAACAACAATAATAACTACAATAATAAAACAAGGGCAACAAAAGGGAATAAATAATTTTTTTATTTTATTTATTTTAGTTTATTTATAAAAAGGAAACACTGACTAAACCATAGGACAAGAGGGGTACAACTCCACACAATTCCCACCATCAGGACTCTGTGTCCCCTCCCCTCCCGATAGCTTTCCTATTCTTTAACCCTCTGGGAGTATGGACCCAAGGTCATTTTGGAATGCAGAAGGTGGAAGGTCTGATATATTTATTTATTAGTGAGAAAGATAGAAGGAGAGAGAAACCCCGGCTCCCCACCTGCAGGGGAGTCGCTTCACAGGTGGTGAAGCAGGTCTGCAGGTGTCTATCTTTCTCTCCCCCTCTCTGTCTTCCCCTCCTCTCTCCATTTCTCTCTGTCCTATCCAACAACAATGACAGCAATAACAACAACAATGATAAACAATAAGGGCAACAAAAGGGAAAATAAATAAATAAATAAATGTAAAAAAATTATTAAAAAAAAAAAAAGGAGAAAAAGAACCAGACATCACTCTGGTACATGTGCTGCTGGGGATTGAATTCAAGGCCTCATGCTTGAGAGTCCAATGCTTTATCTACTGTGCCACCTCCGGACCACTGGAGTAACATTTTTGAATATCACCTGTCATAAAGGAACTCAAAATGAACAGTCACTAAAAATTCTCAATCATTTAAAAGTTGATCTAAAAGTAATCACAGGAGGAGTCCAGATGTAGTCTTTTAGCATATTTTAACAACCTTGGAACAAGAAGACAGCTTCCTCTGAAAGGATAAAAAGAGATCTCCCTGCTCTGGGGCCAGAGTTGGATTACACTCTTAAGCCACGTGAGTACAGAGCAAAAGCCGAGTACAGGAATTATCACAGTGCGTGTTAGCTGGGCCCTTCACCAGAGGCAGTGTCCCTGCCAAAGTTTCCTTTCATCCCTGAACTGTAACTGAGAGGAAAGGCCTTTTTATGTTCTCAGCTGTCAGAAATAAGAGATCCAATACAGATTTACTTATGGGCCTTTGCCAGTTATCTGTGGGATTCACTCTGTCCTCTAATGTAAAACAGTCTCACACAACCTTCCATAAATAAGTTCTGGTATGTTTCCTCTGTTCATTTTATAGATTCAAATCTTTTCTAAGGCTACAGCTCTTAAGTTCTTTTGCTGTATTTCTGTATACATGTTTTCCTAAGAGAACAAAATAAAGTTGTTTCCAACACACACACATAAATAATGTCAATATTAGGTGAACAAAGGCATTCCTGGAAAAAAAAATTGTATCACTTAGTCACATTTCCCATAGCAAAATAAATAAATAAATAAATAAATGCCAGCAATATAGCTCACTTGGGGAGTTGAGCGGTAGCGCATTGGGTTAAGTGCAGGTGATGCAAAGCACAAAGACCGGCGTAAGGACCCTGGTTCAAGCCCCCAGCTCCCCACCTGCAGGGGAGTCGCTTCACAAGCAGTGAAGCAGGTCTGCAGGTGTCTATCTTTCTCTTTCCCTGTCTTCCCTTCCTCTCTCCATTTCTCTCTGTCCTATCTAACAATGATGACATCAATAACAACAATAATAACTACAACAATAATAAAAAAACAAGGACAACAAAAAGGGGAAAATAAATAAAACTTTAAAATAGCTCACTTGGATAGTGCGCTAATTTGCTATATGCCTGATCCAGGCTTGAGCCTGGCTCCCCAAAGCATCGAAGGAAGCTTCAGTGCTGTGGTTTTTCTCTGCCACTATCTTAAAAAAAAAAGGGGGGGGGTGGAGGGCGGAGGGTAGATAGCATAATGGTTATGCAAAGAGACTCTGCCTGAGGCTCCAAAGTCCCAGGCTCAGTCCCCCGCATCACCATCAGCCAGAGCTGACCAGTGCTCTGATAAAGAAAAAAAATGGGGGTCAGGTGGTGGCACACCCAGGTTTAAGCCCTGGGGCAAGTAGTGATGCTTGTGTGTGTGTCTCCCTCTCTTTTAATTTTTTATTTACTTGTTTATATTTATTTTATTATCTTTATTTATTAGATAGAGACAGCTAGAAAATGAAAGGGAACAGGGAGATAGGGAGAGAGAGACAAAGAGACATCCGCAACACTGCTTCACCACTTACAAAGCTTTCCCCATGCACATGAGGAAGGGCCCCAAACCCGGGTCCTTGCTCACATATCATGTGCACTCAATCAGATGTACCACTACCAAGGCCGTCTCTCCCCCTCTATCTCCCTCTTCCCTCTCAATTTCTTTTTGTTCTATTAAAATAAAATAAAGAAAGAAAGGTTAAAGGAACAGAATAAGAAAAGTGGTAGGGAGTCGGGTAGTAGCACAGTGGTTAAGCACAGATGACGCAAAGCACTAGGACCGGCGTAAGAATCCCGGTTTGAGCCCCCGGCTCCCCACCTGCAGGGGAATCGCTTCACAGGCAGGAAAGCAGGTCTGCAGGTGTCTATCTTTCTCTCCCCCTCTCTGTCTTCCCCTCCTCTCTCCATTTCTCTCTGTCCTATCCAACAACAAAGACAACAATAATAACGATAACAACAATAAAAAACAAGAGCAACAAAAAGGAAAATTAATAAATATATTTTTTAAAAAAACTAAAAAAAAGAGAGAAAAATAGGGACCAGCTGATGGTGCACCTGGTAAGACCACACATTATAGTACTCAAGGACCCAGGTTCAAGGCCCTGGTCCCCACCTGCAGGAGGGAAAGCTTCATGAGTAGTTAAGTAGGGCTGCAGGTGTCTCTCTGTCTCTTTCCCTCTCTGTCTCCTCCTCCCACTCAATTTCTATCTGTTTCTATCCAATAATAAATAAGTAAATAAATAAAATTAAAAAGAGAGAGAGAAATAAGGGCCAGATGGTGACACACAAGGTCCCAGGTTTGAGCCTCCAGTCCCTAGTCCCTAACTGCACGGGAAAAAGCTTTGCAAGTAGTGAAGCAGGGCCGAAGGTCTCTCTCCCTTCCTATCACTCCCTTCCCTCTCAATTTCTGGCTGTCTCTATCTAATAAATAGAGACAAAAAGAGAGAAAAATACATTATTTAGAGGCTTATAACTCCCCCCAACCTCCAACCCCAGAGAGAGGAGCAAGGGTCCCAGTGTCCTGGTCTTCTAACTTGTATAGTGGGTTCCAGAGAAGATATAGATAAGATATTTAAAATAAATTTCACTCTCTTTCTCTCCTCTACTCTCCCGGATCAACTAGGAATACCAAAGGAGACCTCCCGAACCGAAACAAGACAGGACTACAATGACCAAAGGAACCCAGTAAATCACCCGTGAGTACAAACACGCGTGGCTGGTGACAGAGAGGAGAGAGGGGCCTAAGGAGAGATTAAGTGGCTGCTAACAGTTCAACAGTTTATCAGTGGAGACACCACCTCCAGTCTGCTCCACAACAAGGGGACAGCTGAAGGGAGGAAAGGACTCACCAGAGACTCACCAAGTGCAACTCTGAGTCTCCATTGCTACTACCCTCAGAATCTGGAGCAGCAACAGGGAGGGACACCAGGGCACAGAGATCTAACCAGGAAACTCAGGAGAAGACCTATACCTCGGTGGCATAGCTGAGGGGCTGTGAAAGTCTCTTTGCATAACCACTGGATTATCTCTGCCACACCCTGCTTTATCTCTTGGTCAGTAGTCAGTGATTAAGCTAAGAAGCCTATTGATAGTTTAAAAGCCCTCAGGCTCCCATAGCCTACAGGGAAGAAAAAAAAAAAAGAGGCTTTTACACCACTGAGCTCCAACTCAGGGATTGAAAAAACTGTTAACTTCCACCACGGTAAAACCTTTAATTAAATTACTTAGACACAAGTAAATCCAGGCAATAGCGATCAATAACTTGAAAAGTACTGATAAAGGGAACTCATAACATAATATATAAAATGGTTAAAACAACAAGAAAAAATATTGGAGACTCGAACCAGGACAAGAGTCCAGCTAAAAGTCCTCCAGAGGGTGAAGCACAAAACAACGAGTTCAACATCCAAACATTAGCTAAGGAAATAATAACAGGAGTGAGTAAAGAATTTGAAAAAATTGTAATCAGAAATGCAGGAACAACAAATGAGAATATGGAAGAAAATTCTAAAAATCTCATGGTTATTAGAGAGCTAAAAGCTGAAATCGCTGAGCTAAGAAGGCAACTAGCTGAACAAGCTAAAATAGTATCAGAGCAGGGATACAAAATAGATGAACTCCAGAAAGCAGTAGAGGGCAGAGAGAATAGAATCTATGAAGCTGAAGACAGAATTAGCAAGATTGAGGATGAATTAGAGACAACTAAAAAAGAAGTAAGAGATCTCAAAAAGAGATGAAGAGATGCTGAAAACAACAACAGAGTCCTATGGGATGACTTCAAAAGAAACAATATACGCATTATTGGCTTACCAAAGGAAGAAAGAGAAGGAGAGGAAGAAAGCATTCTTCAGGCCATAATAGCTGAAAATTTCTCTAGTCTAGACAACACCAAAGACATAAAGATTCAATAAGCCCAGAGGGTCCCCAACAGAATTAACCCCAGAACTAAAGACACCAAGACATGTCATACTTAGAATGGAAAGGAATAAGGATAAAGAAAGGATCCTCAAGGCTGCAAGAGAAAAACAAAGAGTCACCTACAAAGGAAAACCCATAAGATTAGCAGCAGACTTCTCCATACAAACACTACAGGCCAGAAGAGAATGGCAAGATATCTATCGAGTGCTCAATGAGAAAGGCTTTCAGCCAAGAATACTATATCCTGCTAGACTGTCATTCAGACTAGATGGAAGCATCAAAACCTTCTCAGACAAGCAACAGTTGAAGGAAGCAACCATCACCAAGCCTGCCCTGAAAGAAGTTCTGAAAGGTCTCCTATAAACAAGCAGACCACCACAAATAGGACATATATCAAAACACTCTAAAACTCTACAAGAATGGCGTTAAGGGAGTCAGGCTGTAGCGCAGCAGGTTAAGCGCACGTGGCGCTAAGCACAAGGACCCACATAAAGATCCTGGTTTGAGGCCTGGCTCCCCACCTGCAGGGGGTCGCTTCACAAGCAGTGAAGCAGGTCTGTAGGTGTCTATCTTTCTCTCCCTCTCTCTATCTTCCCCCTCCCCTCTCCATTTCTCTCTGTCCTACCCAACAATGACAACAATAACAACTACAACAATAAAACAACAAGGGCAACAAAAGGGAATAAATAAATAAAATAAAATTTCAAAAAAAAAAAGAATGGCGTTAAAATATCTTCAATCTTTGATATCAATAAATGTCAATGGCCTGAATTCACCTATTAAAAGACACAGAGTAGGAAGATGGATCAGAAAACACAACCCAACAATATGTTGCCTACAGGAAACTCACCTAACTCAACAAGACAAACACAGACTTAAAGTGAAAGGATGGAAAACTATCATACAAGCCAATGGCCCACAAAAAAGGGCAGGAACAGCTATTCTCATATCTGACATGATAGACTTTAAAATAGATAAGATTAACAAAGATAGGAATGGACACTACTTAATGCTCAGAGGATCAGTCAATCAAGAGGACTTAACAATTATTAATATCTATGCACCCAATGAGAAGCCAACTAAATACATCAAACTTCTACTGAAAGAGCTACAGCAATATATTAACAGTAACACAATCACAGTAGGGGACTTCAACACCCCACTATCTCAACTTGACAGGTCATCCAGGAAGAAAATCAGTAAAGACATAAGGGAGCTAAATGAAGAAATAGATAAACTAGAACTATTGGACATTTTCAGAGTCATTCATCCCAAGAAACTGGAATACACATTTTACTCAAATCCACATGGATCATTCTCAAGGATAGACCATATGTTAGGCCACAAAGACAGCATCAGCCTATTCAAGAGCACTGAAATCATCCCAAGCATCTTCTCAGACCACAGTGGAATTAAACTAACACTTAACAATCAACAAAAGATTAGTAACAGTCCCAAAAATGTGGAAGCTCAACAGTACACTTCTTAACAACTTCTGGGTCAAAGAGGAAATCAAGGAAGAAATCAAAATGTTTCGAGACTTCAATGAAAATGAAGATACAAGCTATCAAAATATTCGGGACACAGCTAAAGCAGTCCTAAGAGGGAAGTTCATACCTATACAAGCACACATTAGGAAACAAGAAAAGGCACAAATAAACAGCCTGATTGCACATCTTAAAGACCTAGAAGAAGAACAACAAAGGAATCCTAAAGAAACCAGAAGGACAGAAATCACTAAAGTTAGGGCAGAAATAAATAACATTGAGAATAGGAAAGCCATACAAAAGATCAACGAAAGTAAATGTTGGTTCTTCGAAAGAGTAAACAAAATCGACAAACTTTTAGCCAGACTCACAAAACAAAAAAGGGAGAAGACCCAAATAAATCGGATAGTAAATGAAAGAGGAGATATCACAACAGACACTGCAGAAATTCAATATATCATGCGAGGCTTCTATGAACAACTATATGCCACCAAGCTAGAGAACCTGGAAGAAATGAATGATTTCCTAGATACCTACCAACTTCCAAAACTAAGTAAAGAGGAAGTGGATAACATGAACAAGCCCATCACAGCTAATGAAATTGAAACAGTTATCAAAAATCTCCCCAAAAATAAAAGTCCTGGACCAGATGGTTTTACAAATGAATTCTACAAAACCTTCAAAGAAGAACTAATACCTCTACTTTTAAAAGTCTTCCAGAAGACAGAAGACACTGGAATACTCCCTGCCAACTTCTATGAAGCCAACATCACCCTGATACCAAAAAAGAAAACTACAGACCAATATCTCTGATGAACATAGATGCGAAAATACTGAACAAAATTCTAGCCAACCGGATACAGCAGTAAATCAAAAAGATTGTTCATCATGACCAAGTGGGGTTTATCCCAGGCATGCAAGGTTGGTTTAATATACGTAAATCAATCAATGTGATCCACCACATCAACAAAAGCAAGACCAAAAACCACATGGTCATATCAATAGATGCAGAGAAAGCCTTTGACAAAATACAACATCCCTTTATGATCAAAACACTACAAAAAATGGGAATAGATGGAAAATTCCTGAAGATTGTGGAGTCTATATATAGCAAACTTACAGCCAACATCATACTCAATGGTGAAAAACTGGAAGCATTTCCCCTCAGATCAGGTACTAGACAGGGCTGCCCACTATCACCATTACTATTCAACATAGTGTTGGAAGTTCTTGCCATAGCAATCAGGCAGGAGCAAGGAATTCAAGGGATACAGATTGGAAGAGAGGAAGTCAAACTCTCCTTATTTGCAGATGACATGATAGTATACATGGAAAAACCTAAGGAATCCAGCAAGAAGCTTTGGAAATCATCAGGCAATACAGTAATGTGTCAGGCTATAAAATTAATATTCAAAAGTCAGTGGCATCCTCTATGCAAACACTAAGTTAGAAGAAATTGAAATCCAGAAATCAGTTCCTTTTTCTATAGCAACAAAAACAATAAAATATCTAGGAGTAAACCTAACCAAAGAAGTGAAAGACTTATATACTGAAAATTATGAGTCACTACTCCAAGGAATTGAAAAAGACACAAAGAAGTGGAAAGATATTCCATGTTCATGGGTTGGAAGAATTAACATCATCAAAATGAATATATTACCCAGAGCCATCTACAAATTTAATGCTATCCCCATCAAGATCCCAAGCACATTTTTTAGGAGAATAGAACAAATGCTACAAATGTTTATCTGGAACCAGAAAAGACCTAGAATTGCCAAAACAATCTTGAGAAAAAAGAACAGAACCGGAGGCATCACACTCCCAGATCTCAAACTGTATTATAGGGCCATTGTCATCAAAACTGCTTGGTACTGGAACATGAACCAGTGGAATAGAATTGAGAGCCCAGAAATGAGGTCCCACACGTATGGACATCTAATCTTTGACAAAGGGGCCCAGACTATTAAATGGGAAAAGCAGAGTCTCTTCAACAAATGGTGTTGGAAACAATGGGTTGAAACATGCAGAAGAATGAAACTGAATCACTGTATTTCACCAAATACCAAAGTAAATTCCAAGTGGATCAAGGACTTGGATGTTAGACCACAAACTATCAGATACTTAAAGGAAAATATTGGCAGAACTTTTTTCCGCATAAATTTTAAAGACATCTTCAATGAGACGAATCCAATTATAAGGAAGACTAAGGCAAGTATAAACCTATGGGACTACATCAAATTAAAAAGCTTCTTCACAGCAAAAGAAACCACTACCCAAACCAAGAGACCCCTCACAGAATGGGAGAAGATCTTTACATGCCATACATCAGATAGGAGTTTAATAACCAACATATATAAAGAGCTTGCCAGACTCAACAACAAGACAACAAATAACCCCATCCAAAAATGGGGGGAGGACATGGACAGAATATTCACCACAGAAGAGATCCAAAAGGCCGAGAAACACATGAAAAAATGCTTCAAGTCTCTGACTGTCAGAGAAATGCAAATAAAGATAACAATGAGATATCACTTCACTCCTGTGAGAATGTCACACATCAGAAAAGGTAAGAGCAGCACATGCTGGAGAGGGTGTGGGGTCAAAGGAACCCTCCTACACTGCTGATGGGAATGTCAATTGGTCCAACCTCTGTGGAGAACAGTCTGGAGAACTCTCAGAAGGCTAGAAATGGACCTACCCTATGACCCTGCAATTCCCCTCCTGGGGATATATCCTAAGGAACCCAACACATCCATCCAAAAAGATCTGTGTACACATACGTTTTTGGCAGCACAATTTGTAATAGCCAAAACCTGGAAGCAACCCAGGTGTCCAACAACAGATGAGTGGCTGAGCAAGTTGTGGTATATATACACAATGGAATACTACTCAGCTGTAAAAAATGGTGACTTCACCGTTTTCAGCCCATCTTGGATGGACCTTGAAAAAATCATGTTGAGTGAAATAAGTCAGAAACAGAAGGATGAATATGGGATGATCTCACTCTTAGGCAGAAGTTGAAAAACAAGATTAGAAAAGAAAACACAAGTCGAACCTGAAATGGAATTGGAGTATTACACCAAAGTTAAAGACTCTGGGGTGGGTGGGGAGAATACAGGTCCATGAAAGATGATGAATGACATAGTGGGGGTTGTATTGTTAAATGGGAAACTGGGGAATGTTATGCATGTACAAACTATTGTATTTACTGTTGAATGTAAAACATTAATTCCCCAATAAAGAAATTATTAAAAAAAAAAAAAAAGAAATAAAAGAAATAGGGGCCAGGCAGTGGTGCACCTGGTTGAGCACACACATTACAGTGCACAAGGACCCAGGTTCAAGCTCCCGGTCCACATCTGCAGGGAGAAAGCTTCATGAGTAGTGAAACAGGGCTGCAGGTGTCTCTCTGCCTCCTTCTCTGTCTCCCCCTCCCACTCTCAATTTCTGTCACTATCCAGTAAATAAATAAATAAAATAAAAATAAAAATAAATAAATAAAATAAAAATAAAAATAAATAAATAAAATAAGTCTATCCTGTACTGCACCAAAGTAAAAAAGACTCTGGGATGGGGGATACGGTTTAGGTCTTTCATTGTTAAGTGAAAAACTGAGAAATGTTATACATGTATGTACAAACTACTGTATTTTACTGTTGAGTATAAACCATTAATCCCCCAATAAACAAAAAAAAATCTTCCAAAATATGTAAATAATAAAAAAAGGGGGCTAGATGGTAGTGCACCTGATTGAGTGCACATATTATAATGAGCAAGGACCTGTGTTCATGCCCCTGGTCCCCACCTGCAGGTGGAAAGCTTTGCAAGTGGTGAAGCAGTGTTGCAAGTATCTATCTCTATCCCTCTCTATCACCCCTTCCCTCTCAATTTTTGGTTGTCTCTATCCAATAAATAAATTAAAATTTAATTAAAAAATGAAAAAAAAAGTCTATCTGTGAAATACCCCCAGGTATAAGGCATTTACAAGGCAAAGTTTTAACAGTTAGCTACTGGTTATTCTGCATATCAAAAGATAAAGCCTCCACATCTAGCCATAGAATGAAGGCAACAGAATAGAAACTGGACCCTGAAGTTAGGGTAGCTACCAACATTTGCCTTCACTCTATTTTCCCACAGATCCACTTTTTAAGGAAATGTAATAACCAGGCATTCCTGCCTAGGAGGCAGGCAGTTAACTCTTACCTCGCTGACAGGCCTCCTTCTGTCTCAGCATTCGGCAGATGGTACCTTTTCACTGTCTATCTTATCCTCTTGGTTACTATTGCTTAATTTGTTTATTCCAATAAACTTTATAAAAATCTCTCTCTGACCCCCTGTGCATCACTGGCCATAAGAAAGCAAAATATGCCTTCACTTTCTAGCTTATGATTAATATTCATTTGGGATATTTAAGTTCTCTTTAAAAAAAAAATCATTGGGAGTGGTCCAGGAGGGGGCGCAATGGGTAAGGCACTGGACTCTGAAGCATGAGGCGCCAAATTCAATCCCTGGCTGCACATGTACTATTTCTCATTAATAAATAAAATCCTTAAAAAAAAAAATCGTTGGGGCCAGTCGATGGTGCACCTGGTTAAGCGCACACATCAGTGTGCGCAAGGAACCAGGTTCAAGCTCCTGGTCCCCACCTGTAAGGCGAAGGCTTCATGAGTGAAGCAGGGCTGCAGGTGTCTCTATCTCTTTCTATCTCCCCCACCCCTCTCAACTTCTGTCTATATATGATAATGAATAAAACTAAAACAATTATTTATTTATTTGACAGAGACAGAGAAACCAAGAGGGAAGAGGGAGACAGGGAGAAAGAACATTGCTTCACCATTCATGAAGCTTTCCCCCTGAAGGCAGGGTCTGGGGCTTGAACCCAAGTTCCTATACATTATAACATGTCCACTCAACCAGGTGTGCCACCACCTAGGCCCCTGGGATATTTCTTTTTTCCTTTTTTTTTTTAATCTTTATTTATTTATTGTTTAGAGACAGCCAGAAATTAAGAGGGATGAGGGAGATAGTGTGGGAGAGACACAGAGAGACACCTGCAGCACTGCTTCACCACTCGTGAAACTTCCCCCTGCAGGTGGGGACCAGGGGCTCAAACCTGGGTCCTGTGTACTGTAAGCTGTGCGCTCAACCAGGTGTGCCACCACTTGGTCCCCTTTTATTCTTTTTTTACCAGAGCACCATTCACCTCTGGCTTCTGGTGGTGGTGCGGAGGATTGAACCTGGGACTATGGAGCCCCAGGCATGAGAATCTTTTTGCATAACCATTATGCTATCTACCCTCCCTCCTTTTTCGCTATCTCTATCCTCCCTCCCCTCTCAATTTCTTTCTGTCTCTATCCAATAATATATATATATATATATATATGATTTTTTAAAAATCCAGCAAGGAATAAACCCAAAAGAAATATGTTATTTAGGCTTATAAAATCCTATTCTGTGTTTTTGTAGACTCAATCTTAATCCGCTCTTGAACAAAGAAATGGATCTGATATGCATCTGTGGACAGGATAAAAAGAATATGGGGGTAATGAAACTTACACTACTGAGTTATGAGTCTTAAGTGAGATCACATCAGTAGAGTAGGTCATGGTTTAAGCATAAGAGAATATGAAGAAACATTAGTTCCTTCCTCTTGATTTTGAGTCACAAGCTGTTTCTGTTTTACCAGCCAAACTCTAAACTCTTCAAATAAGGTAAATAAGGGCTCACGATTTAACTTAATTTTTTTTATACTTTTTTTTGGTTGCCTCCAAGGTTATCACTGGGTCTCAGTGCCTGCACTACAAATCCACTTTTCCTAGAGGCTATTTTTTTCCCCTTTTTGTTGCCCTTGTTGTTTTATCATTGTTGTGGTTATTATTATTGTTGTTGTTATTAATGTCGTTGTTGGATAGGACAGAGAGAAATCGAGAGAGGAGGGGAAAACAGAGAGGAAGATAGAGAGACACCTGCAGACCTGCCTCACACCCGTGAAGCAACCCCCCGTAGGTGGGGACCCAGGGGCTTGAACTGGGATCCTTACACCAGTCCTTGGGCTTTGCATCATGTATGCTTAACCCATTGCACTACCACATGACTCACCAAGATTTAACTTTTTAACTACTTATTCTAGAATATGTATTAAGGTATATTGGTCCTAGCCAATGTACTCAGTGCATATACACTGAATACCATGTGGACAAACGAAAATAAAAAGACACTTTTATCTCGAGTTGTACCACTAGTGGTTTCTATATAATAAAACAGAAGCAGAAAAAAAAAAAACAAAAGAAAGAAAACAAATTGAAGCAGGGTGGTGGGGGAAGATAGCATAGTGATTATGCAAAAGGACTTTGATGACTGAGGCTTCTGAGTCCCAGGTTCAATCTCCCATACCCTCATAAACCAGTGATAGGGCAGTACTTGGGTTAAAAAAAAGAAGAAAGAAAGAGAGGAAGGAAGAAAACGAAAGGAAAAAGCTTAATCTAAAATTGACATTATACCTACTACTGTATGCTAGGCATCAGGAAACGTACGATAAAGGGCCACTGAGTTGGGTGTTGGCACATCTGGTTGAGTGCACATTTTACAATGTGCAAAGAACAAGGTTCAAGCCCATAGTTCCCACCTGTAGAAGGAAAGCTTCACAAGTCGTAAAGAAGTAGAGCAGGTATCTCTGTCACTCTCTCTCTCATCCTCTCAATTTCTGACTGTCTCAATACAATAAATAAAGATAATGAAAAAATAAAAAAAGAGGGAGTTGGGCGGTAGCTCAGCGGGTTAAGCGCAGGCTGCGCAAAGCACAAGGACCAGGATAAGGATACTGGTTCCAGCCCCCGGCTCCCCACCAGCAGGAGAGTCGCTTCACAAGTGGTGAAGCAGGACTGCAGGTGTCTGTCTTTCTCTCCCCCTCTCTGTCTTCCCCTTCTCTCTCCATTTCTCTCTGTCCTATCCAACAAAGATGACATCAATAACAACAACAAAAACTACAACAATAAAACAAGGGCAACAAAAGGGAATAAATAAATATTTAAATATATATATATATATATATATATATATATAGAGAGAGAGAGAGAGAGAGAGAGAGAGAGAGAAGAAGAAAAAGAAGGGCCTCATTTTCCTCATCCAGTAGTTAATAAGAATGAGACATTTACACCAAAGTTGCTGGTTCCACTTGTTTCTCAGAGTCAATGAATTGCTGAATTCTTGTTCTTGTACCACAGGTAACAGAAATGAGGCTGGAAGAAGCTCAAGGGAAATCAAAGGTCTGTCTAGTATAATAGGTACAATCAGGAGTCAGGCGGTAGCGCATGGGTTAAGCACACATGGCGCCAAGTGCAAGGACCAGTGTAAGGATCCCAGTTCAAGCCCCCAGCTCCCCACCTGCAGGGGAGTTGCTTCACAAGTGGTGAACCAGGTCTGTAGGTGTCTTTCTCTCCCCCACTCTGTCTTCTCCTCCTCTCTCAATTTCTCTCTGTCCTACCCAACAACATCAATAACAATAATAACTACAACAACAATAAGGAAACAACAAGGGCAACAAGAGTGAATAAATAAATAAATAAATATAAAAAATAGATACAATCGCTACTACAAGCCTTCTTCCTTCATAGAATGCATATGAACATTACCACGTCACAACCTGATCACCCTTTTAACAAATGAGGCAAAAGGTAACAATCAGATGCCAGCTTTCTGTGATGATGAGTGTAAGTGAGTTGAGTGTTGATTTTTTTAAATTATTAATGGGGGAAGGGAGACCGGAGCCTCACTGGCACATGTGATCCTTGGGATCAAACTCAGGACCTCACGCTATTGAGTTTAGTGCTTTGTCCCCTCCCAAGCCCTGCCACATCTTTTCTCTTCTGTTTTTTGTTTTGTTGTTTTGACTGTTAAAATTTAAAAACTACACAGGCACACCAGTCTGGTGAGACTCTTTGTCAGTGCATACCTCCTCACACACTTCACGGGCTGCTGCTACACTTGGCTCCTCCTCGGGCTCCATGCCTCCTCCAGGGACAATCCATCGGTCTGGATGGCGACTACTGCTCACAAGTAGTACCTGAAAGTCACAGAGGCCATGTGGACCGTTAAACATTCGCTAATTCAGTTTAAACACCATGAAAGTCAAAGCACTTAAGACCTGTTCTTTACTTATTCCTCTTTAAAGCATTCCTTGGCTGGTGGGTTTCTTTTCTGTTTGAAAAAGTAGATAATCTGCTAGTAGAAACAACAAAGCATCTGGGCCTGGAGCCATTACATTTGCCTCCCCTCTTGGCACTGTTCTATCTATTGCCTCCTTTGTTCCTTTCTCTAAATTCCTCTGAGAATAGAGCGGACAAGGATTTTTATTATTATTTTTTTATTATTGCCAACAGGGTCATCACTCGGGCTTGGTGCCAGCACTATGAATCCACTGCTCCCAGTGGCCATTTTCTCTTTTTTTGTTTTTGTTTTTGATAGGACAGATAGAAATTGAGAAAGACACCTGCTGACCTGCTTTACCATCTGTGGATGCTGTGGTTTTACAAGCTGTCATGTCTACAAAATGATGGTATGTGTATGAGATATTTAACACTTTGGTATAAAACAGACTGCGTTAGATTAATTTGCCCCACTACATACTAATATAAGGGTTCTGAGGATGTGTTGGTAAACTAGTTCTGAGTCATCTCTTTCTGGTCCAATTTTGAAACACTAAAGAACATTCATGGAGCTCCACTTGCTTTTATCTTTGGTGATCTTTTTTTTTTTTTTTGCCTCCAGAGTTATTGCTGGGGCTCCTGCACCATGACTCCACTGCTCCTGGAGGCCTTCCCTCCCCCCTTGTTGCCCTTGTTGTAGTCTTGTTGATGTCGGTTCGTTGTTGGATAGGACAGAGAGAAATGGAGAGAGGAGAAGACAGAGAGGGGGAGAGAAAGACAGACACCTGCAGACCTGCTTCACCACCTATGAAGTGACTCCCCTGCAGGTGGGGAGCCAGGGGTTGGAACCGGGATCCTTACTCCCGTTCTTGCACGTTGCGCCACGTGCGCTTAACCCACTGGCTACCGCCCGACTCCCTATCTTTGGTGATCTTATGAGCTGACAGAATGAGAGATGGAGAATTTAAACTTCTGCAGTTTTAAGAAGAATCAAAGTGTAGGTCTGGTATGGACAGAGACAGAGAGAAATGGAGAGGGAAGAGGGAGGTAGGAGGAGAAGAAGGGTGAGAGAAACACCCACAGCACACGTTCACCGCCTATGAAGTGGGGAGCCAGGGGTTGAACTGGGATTCTTACGTCGGTCCTTGCACTTTGAGCCACGTGCGCTTAACCTGCTGCGCTACTGCCCGACCCCCATTCATGATTTTCTAACTAAAGTATATATCACTTTCATTTTTATAATTAAGTTATAGTTGTGGTCCAGGAGGTGGCACATCAGATAAAGCCCTGGATTCTCAACCATGAGGTCCTGAGTTCAATCCCCTACAGCATATGTACCAGAGTGATGTCTGGTTCTTTCTTTCCTCCTTTATTTGTCATTAACAAATAAAAAAATATATGTGAAATATATTCAAACTAGCAATTAATCCTAACACTCAAATCATCGTCCTCTTTACTTTTCTGAATAAGCAAAAGCTAATGTATTTACAGGTAGTCTGTGAATTCTGAGGCTGCACTACATGATAAGAGCCATACAGTTCATTCAGTTCAAAGTCAGAAGAGTCCCAGTCCTTCACTCTTCTAGATCTGCATTATTCACTTCAAGAGAGAGAGTTGAATCCTTTTACAGTTAGTCACTTGACCATAGGCAGATAGCAATGCAAAGTAAATTAGCAAAACTATCAAACAAATATATAAACTGGGGCAAAACATCAAGGGCAAACTCATCCAACTGTAGTGTTGAAAAATAACTGAATGTTTACCCTAGCTCATGAGAAGGAATCTGCATGTCATTTAAGAGGAAGGAGCAAACTCAGCAGTAGTGGGAGGTTAGGGAATTTTGGCAGTAGGAAAGAAGGCTCAAAATAGACGTATTAAAACGGTTAGGTGAGAGTTCTGATCAGCACGTACTTTTAGTAATTGCATATTTATTTATAACTTTCACATGTCTAGTTCAAAACAGTCCTCTGCAATTCTAAAAGAAAATCATCCCTATCCCCAAAATCATTCTAATGAGAATAATCACAGGGATGCCTAATATTGATTCACCCCTTAGCCTGTAATCTTTGACTCCCTTTCTTTTCTTTTTTAAAAGTTCTGCCAGTAGCGCAGCGGGTTAAGCGCACATGGCGCAGAGCGCGATGACTGGCGTAAGGATCCCGTTTCGAGCCCCCTCACCCCCACTCCCCACCTGCGGGAGTCCCTTCACAAGCAGTGAAGCAGGTCTGCAGGTATTTATCTTTCTTGCCCCCTCTCTGTCTTCTCCTCCTCTCTCCATTTCTCTCTGTCCCATCCAACAACGACATCAGTAACAACAACAATAATAACTACAACAACAATGAAAAATAACAAGGGCAACAAAAGGGAAAATAAATATTTTAAAAAATTATTTAAAAAAGTTCTGCCAAGAGCCATCTGGGTATATGTTTATGTATATATTTTTAGATATTTTATTTACTTAATGACAGGGAGAGACATAGAGAAAGACCAGAGCACTGCCCAGCTCTGGCTTTTGGTGGTGCTGAGCAGTGAACCTGGGACCACAGAGGCCCAGGCATGAAAGTCTTTTGCATAATCATTATGCTATCTCCCCAGCCCCTATTTGGATGCTTATAAGATCATTTGCAGGCCATATGAAATTGTCAGATTAAAAATTAGCACTAGGAGCCGGGTGGGGCACAACTGGCTGAGTGCACATATTGCAACATGCAAGGACCCAGGTTCGAGCCCCTGCTCCCCACCTGCAGGGAGAAAGCTTTGCAAATGGTGAAGCAGTGTTGCAGGTGTCTCTCCCTATCATCCCCCTTCCCTCTTGATTTCTAGCTGTCTCTATCCAAGAGATAAAGATAATTAAATTTAAAAAATTAGCATTTGGGGGGTCAGGCGGTAGCACACCAGGTTAAACCCACATAGTGCAAAGTGCTAGGACCCGTGCAAGGATCCAGGTTCAAGCCCCTGGCTCCCCACCTGCAAGGGGGTCACTTCACAAGTGGTGAAGCAAGTTTGCAGGTGTCTTTCTCTCCCCCCTCCCCTCCTCTCTCGATTTCTCTCTGTCCTATCCAACAACATCAATGGCAACAATAACAATAATGACAACAACAAGGGCAACAAAATGGGAAAAAATGGCTGCCAAGAGCAGTAGATTCATAGTGCAGACACCAAGCCCCAGCAATAACCCTGGAGGCAATATATATACTAATTTGAAAGACGGCCCTACTAAAAAAATTTAATTAAAAAAGAGTGATTCTACCACATAGTTTTAAATCATATTTAAAAAAAAACAAAATTGGGGGGTAGATAGCATAACAGTTATCCAAAGAGCGTCTCATCTCTGAGGCTCCAAAGTCGCAGGTTCAATCCCCTGCCCTACCATAAGCCAAAGCTGGGCAGTGCTCTGGTAAAAAGGAAAAAAAAGAGAAAAAAGAAAAAGAAACAAACAAAATTGGCCTCAACACCAGAGAAGCATAATTAAGTAATTAAGCAAAGTCTTAGGATTCCTTAAGCACTGAGGCAACCATTCTTTTTAATCTTTATTTATTTATTGGATATAGACAGTCAAAAAACAAGAGGGAAGGGGGAGATATGAGAGGAAGAGAGACAGACACCTGCAACACAGCTTTACCACTCGCAAAGCTTTCCTTCTGCAGGTGGGGACTAGGGCCTCAAATCCAGGTCCTTATGCATTTTAACATATGCGCTCAACCACATGGTCTCCAGCAACCATTCTTCATAAATGTAAATTAATTACAAACAAAAAAACTGTAAGACCATCTGCTCAAAAACTGAATAAGAATACTGAAAGGTCTTTATGCATGTTTCGTTTTGGGTGTTGTTTGTTTTTTGTTTTGCCAATTTCAGTAAACAAGTTTAACAGAAACTATCCTCTCATCTATAAAGGCGATATCTTTGGATTGTGAAATCCAAGGTTAAAGACTTTTTGAAAACTAGGTCATCGTTCTCTACCAACAGGAAAGGCTGTGTTCAGTTTCACACAGGTGAAGCACATTTTAATAAAATACTTAATAGTCTATTATAATAATGTTATTGGCTGATTGTCACTGGTGTCAGATGTTTGCCCTTGTATTTAATTCCTCCTGCTACCATTAGTGTTATCCTAGTGCTTACTGGAGGTTTAGCAAATAGGTTACACATAACAAACCACTTTCCAGACAATGCTCTTCTGTTTCTGTCTTTAAGAATGTGGCTTAGGGGGAGTCGGGCGGTAGTGCAGTGGGTTAAGCGCATGTGGTGCAAAGCACAAGGACCAGTGTAAGGATCCCGGTTCGAGACCCGGCTCCCCACCTGCAGAGGAGTCACTTCACAGGCAGTGAAACAGGTCTGGTCTGCAGGTGTCTATCTTTCTCTCCCCCTCTCTGTCTTCCCCTCCTCTCTCCATCTCTCTCTGCCCTATCCAACGACGACGACAATAATAACTACAACAATAAAACAAGGACAACTAAAAGGAATAAATAAATAAATATAAAAAAAAGAACAAATTGTTAAAAAAAAAAAAAAAAGAATGTGGCCCAGGACGGTGGCATACCCAGTTAAGCGCAGATACTATTATGCACAAGGACTCACATAAGGATCCAGGTTTGAGCCAACAAGCTCCCCACCCTGCAGCTCCCCACCTGCAGAGAGGACAATGGGAAAGCAAGGCTGTAGGTGTCTCTTTCTCTCTCCTTCCTCTCTCAATTTCTCTGCCCTATCCAGTAAAATGAAGAAAGAAAAAAAAAAGGCCACCTAAAGTAGTGGATTCGTAGTGCCTACATGGATCTCCAGTGATAATCCTGGAGGCAAAAATAAAAATATAAAAGGTCCTGTGTCTTGTTACTAGGAGAGGATTTAAAGTGGTAACCTGTATTGGCAATTAAAAGCATGCATGAATCCTATGTGGCACTGACCAGATGTTTAAGTCATCCAGGCTGCCAGCGCCCTTGAGAAGAGTATTCTTGAGAGCTTGTTTGGAGGTTCTAGCAGGGGAGCGCAGCTACTTGTATACCCTCGACCAACCAAAGACTTGTCTCTATTTGGGGAAGGCTGTCCTCTTGAGAGCGCAGCTTCAGGAGGGACGCACATGTGTCGTTTTCGACGGGTTAGGTTGTTTTCGCCGGGCTGGCTTCACGGGCGGGTAACAGACGACCAGGGACTCATAGTTGAGCTGTAGGCAGTATCTCTTTATTCATGCAGGACGCAGCACAATCTAAGCCGAGCTAAGCTAAACTCAAGGTAAAGTACTCTAAAACTCACAATGCTGTCTTTATATATACTTGCCAAGTAGGGTGGAAACAGGGTGTGACATAGAGAGGGTGGAGAGAAAAGTGACTGGTGACAATCAGAGTGTGACAAGGAGAGGATCAGGGTGTGACAAGGAGGGGGGGTGGAGCAAAAACATATCATGAAACAGTGGGGATTGAACCAATGCCCTGGAGGGAGGTGCTTGTTAACAGCAGTTATATAAATAGAATGAAGTGGTTATGTAAATAGAATAGTGTTAAGCAGGGGGGATTTAAACCAAATGAAACAGAAAGGGTCTCATGCATACCAACAATTCCCCCTTTCTTTTTAACTAATGGCCATTATGGGGTGAACAGAAACGTATATCGTACAGGCGTTTTCAAAAGAACTGGCATATAACATGGAAAACAAAATAGGCGAGCAGCAATAACCAGTGTGATGCCAAGTGGAGCTTTTCTTGCCTCAAAGGGCAAGGCCTAGCAGGCGAAAGGGCATTTCTTGCCTCTGGGAATGCTTCATGCCTCTGGGGGCATCTTTTGCCTCAAAGGGCATTTCTTGCCTCTGGGAATGCTTCATGCCTCTGGGGGCATCTCTTGCCTCAAAGGGCGTTTGCCTGCCTCTGTGGGCATCTCTTGCCTCTTGGGGCGCTTCATGCCTCTGTGGGCATAACCTAATAAGGAGGGGGAGCTTTCTGCCTCTGGGACAGAGCCTGCAGGCGAGGGGACATGGTCTATAAAGTTTCAAGGCAATTGGCTGAAGTTAGTCTTTGAGAAACACAGCAGTGTGTACCAGTAAGTCCGATGGAGGTGTCAGTCCAAAGTAGCTGACCACAGAAGAAAATGCCGGAGGATGAAACGCTGCACGTCTGTCTCGATGGGGAATGTCGGCCACCAGAATTCTTCTTTTCTGTAGAGAGTGAGCTTTCGAGTCTGTGAATCTGTTTCTTCAGGTCGTGCCAGGTCACATCATTGGTTTCCGGGGGCGATGTCAGAGAACAGGGGTCCAAATGGATTTCCGGGATTTCCATTTGAGTAGATGCTTTTTCATGTGAAGACTTGACAGCTGAAATTCACTTACTTGTCAAACAAAACTTGTAGCAGATTAGAAGTTTACTATAATTGATAACTCCATTATAATTGGAAGTCCTTTCTAGTATCATTTCAAGGTTGTTAAAACAGTTTAAACTCAATAAAATGTGGAAAGGTAAACAGAAGAACCACGGTTAAAAGCCTTAGGCATGAGAATAATTAACATAATCATTGCACTATCTGCCCCACCCATAACTCATACAGTTTTCAGGATTAAACGTTTCAGATTCATGTCAAGACGTAAAAGAGAAATCATAGGAGGGAAAAAACAATTTTTGAATTGTTTCTGGATGTCTCTAGAAATCATGGCTGCGTCCAGCATTTTTTTTTTTTAAGTCAATGTCAAACAAAAATTCAGTCATTCAAATCATTCTCTTATGAAACGCAACTTGAACCAGATTATCAAGATCTCACCATGTAGGATTAAGAATCCCTGGAGGGCGACCTAGTCCAAAAAGGTCCTCGAAATTCCATTTAGGGTGTTTCTGACTGTTCCTGCTGGATTGCTTCAGGCACCCATTTTTAAAAGCGTCTTCCCATTGAAGAAAGAATCTAATCAGGAGAGTAGAACTAACCACATGTCTCCATACTTGGGAACTGCCAGGGTACTCGAGAATGTTCTTCAAATTAGAGTAGTCCTTCTCCATGGGAAACATTCGAGAAGAAGTCCAGAAAGTCCCAGGGGAAATCCCCATGCATATCCCAAGGTCTACGATCACGGTCATAAAGAACCAAACTGTGGCCCGGAGCAAAATGTAGTCCTTTTCCTCAGGAAACATGGGAGAGGGAATCCAGAAAGTCCAAGGAGAAATCTCCGTGCATCTCCCAAGCTCTATGATCCCGGTCATAAGAAACCAAAGTTCCCGGTGAGGGAACCGAAGTGTGGCCCAGAGTAAAATGTTCCAGAGACAGAGAAACTGTCTCATAATGAAACAGTAGAGGCTTTGGCAAACCTCTTCATAAGTAGAAGAGAAGACCATAGTGCATAGGTAGGCAAAGTCTTCACTTATCTGGGAGTTGCGCAGGTCTGGCCCCACGTTGGGCGCCATATGTCGTTTTCGACGGGTTAGGTTGTTTTCGCCGGGCTGGCTTCACGGGCGGGTAACAGACGACCAGGGACTCATAGTTGAGCTGTAGGCAGTATCTCTTTATTCATGCAGGACGCAGCACAATCTAAGCCGAGCTAAGCTAAACTCAAGGTAAAGTACTCTAAAACTCACAATGCTGTCTTTATATATACTTGCCAAGTAGGGTGGAAACAGGGTGTGACATAGAGAGGGTGGAGAGAAAAGTGACTGGTGACAATCAGAGTGTGACAAGGAGAGGATCAGGGTGTGACAAGGAGGGGGGGTGGAGCAAAAACATATCATGAAACAGTGGGGATTGAACCAATGCCCTGGAGGGAGGTGCTTGTTAACAGCGGTTATATAAATAGAATGAAGTGGTTATGTAAATAGAATAGTGTTAAGCAGGGGGGATTTAAACCAAATGAAACAGAAAGGGTCTCATGCATACCAACACACATGGAGCGGTGAGGGAGGAAGGGGAGACCCGCCTAGTCAGCCAGATCAGCCGAATCAACCCTGGCGACCCTGGCGACCCTAGCGATCAACAGATGTCGCAGCCAGATCGCCCTCACATCCGAGAAGGGTGTTCTTATTTACTATTCAACAGAACTTTCCTTTGGTCCAGAATTGATGTCACATTCATTATTCACTGTACAATTTGCCTGACAATCACTTAAGTGGTTATAGCATTGTGCATCAATTTCTACTACTTTTTGTAGAAATTTACATCTGCATATTGCTGAAAGGCAAAATTAGGTAATAACTTCCAATTCTTCTGCACTCCTGGGGAAAAGCTTTGTCTATATGCATGTTTTTTTTTTTTCTGGTCAAACCTAAGGTATAAACTACCAGTCACTGTCAGGATTATTGTTAGTCCACCAGACACTGCTAACTCTTTAATAAAAGGCTATGAACTAGAGTTGGGCGGTAGCGCAGCAGGTTAAGCGCAGGTGGCGCAAAGCACAAGGACTGGTGTGAGGATCCCGGTTCAAGCCCCTGGCTCCCCACCTGCAGGGGAGTCACTTCACAGGCAGTGAAACAGGTCTGCAGGTGTCTATCTTTCTCTCCCCCTCTCTGTCTTCCCCTCCCCTCTCCATTTCTCTCTGTCCTATCCAACAATGACATCAATAACAACAATAAAAACAAAAAGGGCAACAAAAAGGAAATAAATAAATAAATTTTTTTTTTAAAAAAAAAAGGCCCATGTACCAGCAACACAAATATCATTCTCAAAAAGCTGGGGGCAAGAGAGACTTGGGGGTGTGTGAGGATGCAGCACTACATGGGAGCACCATAAATAGGCCAGGAAAGCTACATGGACAGCGGGACACAGCGCTCCCTCTTTTTCCTCTGGAAAAATAAAAATGAATGAAAAATTGGGCTGGAGAGGTTGCTCAGTGGTATCATACACATGCGGACCCTGGGATCATCTACCACTGGTACATTAACAAAAGGCTCTGGATAATAACAATAAGCTTCAGTAATACACAATCTGCACAAAGACAGATGTGAAACCGAGTCTAAAAAGCTTCCACAGCAAGGAACAAAAGGTCAGCATCTAGGTGATGTATACACAGAGACACCCTCCCCGGGAAAAGAAACCTCTCCACATGACAACAAACTACCATCAGAAACAGAATTTTAAATTGCAGAACTTTAATCTGGGGCACAAGGGGCAGTGGGTTATACAAACTTCCTATACTCCAATCCCATTATGAGTATATACTCAGAATTTTTTTTTTTTTGAGAGACAGCACTGCTCAGGTCTGGTTTATGGTCATGTAGGGGATTGAATATGTAGGGGATTGAATCTGGGATATCAAAGCCTAGGCTTGAGTCTTTTTGCATAACCATTATCTCCCCACCCTACTTAGAACATTTTAACAAAGGCAAGAAATTATATGATATGAAAGGGATGAAAGCATAGTAGCCAAACCCTGATTGATGAAAAGACATATTGAAATTAAATCTCCATAGTAACATACCTTGAGGGAAGACAGCTCACCCACAACTAACTAGAAGAGTATTTAACTGGGAACTCAACACATTTAGTAAGAGTGCTGGGGCTGGGCGGTGGCACACAGGGTTAAACGCACACAGTACATACATGGTACAAGGACCCACACAGGGATCCCAGTTGGAGCACTCGGTTCCCCACATGAAGGGTGGTCGCTTCACAAGCAATGAAGCAGTTCTGCAGGTGTCTATCTTTCCCCATCTTGATTGCCCTCCCCTACCTCCAATTTCTCTCAGTCCTATCCAATAAAATGGAAAGGGGTCAGGCGGTAGCAAAGCTGGTTAAGCGCACATAGTGCAAAGTGCAAGGACCAGCATGAGTAATGTTCCCGGTTCCAGCCCTGGCTCCCCACCTTCAGGGGAGTCACTTCACAGGTGGTGAAGCAGGTCTCTCCCCCTCTGCTCTCCATTTCTCTCCGTCCTATCCAACAACAACGACATCAATAACAAAAATAATAAAGACTACAACAATTAAAAAAAAAAGGGCAACGAAAGGGGGGGTAGCAAAAAAAAAAAAAAAAAAGCTGCCAGAAGCAGTGGGATTCGTAGTGCTGTCACCGAGTCCCAGCGATAACCCTGGAGTAAAAAGGAAAAAAGTACTCACTCCTGGCAAATAGATCATGTGTTTATCAACCCAGACCTGAGCACTAGCAAGCAAATTACACCCTTAGAGCCAACAAGTGCCCTGTGGATCTCCCAAGCATAACTAGCTAACAAAGAGGCCCCACTGTCTCCTCTGCTCCCTTGTCAAACTGTTCTTCAACAGCCACCATTTTTACCACTTCTGACTGAGACCCCAGCTTCTTTCCCAGAACTAACCCCCAACCATGGCAACCTGGTAGCTGCTGAGCACTTAATTGCAACCTCCAACCTCTGGTTGCTATCAGGCTTGTTTGGCCTCAGTACTATAGTTTTGGCCAGGCCTTTGTGATCATGAATCCTTGATCACTGCCCAGGCCTGATCAAACAGAAATTCCTGGCCCAGGTCCAGGAAGCACCAAACATAACGAGAAGACAGAAGAAATTACCCGCACTTGATAGATCATAACAACCTAGAGAAAACTCCAAATTTAACAGAAAATGAGATCAATGGGACAAACTCAACAGTGGTGGAAGAAGTATGAAAAATGTCTAAAGAATACAGTGGCTGAACTAAAAAGTATAGTAAATTAATTCAACAGCAGAAAGTCAGAGAAGCCAGAAGTTGAAGTGATAAGCTCAAGAACTGGTAAAAGATACTACCAAAAAAAAAAAAAAAAGAAAAGAAAAGAAAAGCAAATGGAAAAAAATAACTACAATGAGAAATGAATACAACAGAGCAGGGAGGATAAGCTGGTAAAATCAGCTTCTTCCCAAAGCACACATGTGCTGGCTCCAGGTCCTGTGATCAGCTGCAGCTGACTATGACAACAGAGCAATAGAAGCTGCTGGAGCCGGTACAGATTACTTCTGTAACTGTTCCACAGCCTCTTTTGTTTTGTTTAATGCTGGTCGAGGGAGTTAGCCTACATAATTCCTATTCATTTCTCTATCGATCTCTTAAAAAAATGTTCTACTTATTTGATACAGAGACACTAAGATGGAAGTGGAAGATAAAGAGAGAATTGAGGGGCCAGGTGGTGGCACACCTGGTTAAAGCACATCTTATAGCGCACAAAGACCTGTGTTCCAGCCCCTGGTCACCACCTGTAGGGGGTAAGCTTCCTAAGTGGTGAAGCAGTGTTGCAGGTCTCTCTCTCTCTATCCCTCTGTCTCCCTCTCCCCTCTGTCTCTACCCAAAATAAATAAAAACAAAAGCCAAAAAAGATAGGACAAGTGGGCGGGGGTAGATAGCATAATGGTTATGGAAAAAGACTCTCATGCCTGAGGCACCGGAGTCCCAGGTTTAATCCCCACCACCACCACCACCATAAGCCAAAGCTGAGCAGCTCTGGTAAAATAAAACAAAACAAAATAAAATAAAATAGAAAAAAATTAAAAAGAAAGATAGGAGAGGAGGGGGAAAAAAAAGAAGAGGAGAAGAGAGAACTGAATACTACTTCACCACTTATGAAGTTTCCCCCTGCAGGTGGAGATGAGGGGGCTTGAATCCTGGTCTTTGCACAGGCTTTCAAGAACAAACAGGTGCACCACCGGTAAAAACGCACATATCATATGCAAGGACCCAGGTGGTGAGGCAGGTGTCTCTCTTTCTCTTTCCCTATCTCCTCCTCCCTTCTCAATTTCTCTCTGTCCTATCATGTATATAATGAGGGGCGGGGGCAGGGGGTGGATGGCCACCAGGGGCAGTGGATTCATAGTGCCAGCACCAAGCCCCAGCAACTACCCTGCTGTCAAATAAATAAGTAAATATTTAACAAGGAGAATGAAGGGCGGAGTGTAGACAGCATAGTGGTTACGCAAACAGACTCTCATGCCTGAGGCTCCAAAGCCCCGGATTCAATTCCCCACACCACCATAAGCCAGAGCTGAACAGTGCTCTGGTTAAAAAATTTAAAAAAAAAAAAAAGAGAGAGAGAGAGAGAGAGAATGAAAAGGAGATAGAAAACACTGCTCTGCTCTGGCATGTGGCAGTGCTAGGGATTGAACCTGGTGTCTCTGCAATCTCAGATATGCAAGTCTGTGCTCTAACACTGAATTAGAGAGAAAGATACAAAACTTGCATTTTTTTTTTTTTGCCTCCAGCGTTACTGTTAGGGCTCAGGGCCTGCACTATGAATCCACTGCTCCTGAAGGCCATTTTTCCCATTTTGGTGCCTTTGTTATTATTGTTATTGTTGCATTTGCTGTTGCTGTTGGATAGGACAGAGAAATTGAGAGGAGAGGAAGACAGAGAGGGGAGAGAGACATCTGCAGACCTGCTTCACCACTTGTGAAGTGACAATCCTGCAGGTGGTGAGCTGGGGGCTGGAACCAGGATCTTTGAGCCGGTCCTTGAGCTTAGCGCCATGTGAGCTTAGCCTGCTGCACTAGCGCCCGATCCCCAAACTTGCATTTTTTTAAATTCATTTTCTATCTGGCTCTTGACAAGTTTTAATATATTAAAAATTGGGGGCCAGGTGGTGGCACAGCTGGTTGAGTGCACATGCTACACTGCCAAGGGCCCAGGTTGGAGCCCCTAGTCCCCACCTATGGGGAAAGCTTTGTGAGTGATGAAGCAGGGCTACAGATGTCTCTCTTCTCTGTTTCTATCTTCCCTTCCCTCTTGATTTCTGACTGTCTCTATCCAATAAAGATAATAAAAAAATTAAAAATATGTATTAAAATTATACTCTTGGGCAGAAGGTAGATAGCATAGTGGTTATGCAAACAGACTCTCATGCCTGATGCTCCAAAGTTCCAGGTTCCTTTGGCTCCCCACCTGCAGAGGAGTCGCTTCACAGGTGGTGAAGCAGCTCTTCAGGTGTCTTTCTCTCCTCCTCTTTATCTTCCCCTCCTCTCTCCATTTCTCTCTGTCCTATCCAACAACAACATCAATAGCAATGATAATAATAACCACAACAACGATAAAAATTTACACTCTCGAGGGTCGAGTGGTAGCGCAGTGGGTTAAGCACACATGGTGAACCCCAGGCTTCCCAACTGCAGAGGGGTCACTTCACAAGTGGTAAAGCAGGTCTGCAGGAGTCTATCTCTCCTCCTCTCTGCCTTCCCCTCCTCTCTCCATTTCTCTCTGTCCTATCCAACAATGGCGACACCAATAACAACAATAATAACAACAACAATAGTGAAAAAATAGCCTCCAGGAGCAGTGTATTTGTAGTGCAGGCACTGAGTCCCAGCAATAACCCTGGAGGCAAAAAAAAAAAATTATACTCTCAAATATTTTTTAGGATGTTATAAAAGAGAAAGCACACATAAAGAAAGAGCACAGGGGGCCGAGTGGAAAACTACTGGGGGGGGGCCTGGGAAGACAACATAATGGTTATGCAAATGACTATCATGCATGAAGCTTCTGAATTCCCAGGTTCAAGACCCAACACTACCATATGCCAGAGCTGAGCTCTGCAAAAAACAAAACAAAACAAAACAGAAACTACTCAGGATATTTGGATAAGTTGCCTAGGTTGCACCTTGGGTCATCTGTAATAAAAGCAACAACAAAAAAAATTGTGGCAGAAATACTGAAGGTTTAGAAAATTGAAGTGGCAGGGCTTAGTGGGCCAGGGTTGGAAGAAAGATGGACCCAAACCACAAGTCCAAGGCTGGCAAGCAAAGCTACAACCTGCACCTATAAAGATTTTGTCAGCACACAGACACTGCCTTCCTTCATCCTCCATCCATTTTCCTAAGGACCCAGACTACAAGCACTGAGCTCCAACTAGCGGCATCTGAATCCTACCCTACAGGTACCCCAGAGAAGGGACTCAGAAGCCAACCGATCCCTGCAGTTTATGTGATAGTGGGACACACTCTTGTTGACAAGGAAGGGTTTTCCATAAAGCAGAGAAGAATGCTCTAAGCATTCTTCAGCCAAAGAGCTTAGAAATAAATACTTAAAAGACCCTAGAGATACTTAAACCCTTGTCCCTAGACACCAGCTTCCAAACATTCAGACTCTCGGATTATTCTGACAAAGACAAATTTCCAAAGTAATGTTATATATTTTCATTCTGACAAAGAAATATGAGTCCCCTCACTTTTTTAAAGATTTATTTTTTATTAACTTCATGAGCACTCAAAGCAACACTCCAGCAACTACAGAGCTGGGGACTGAACCAGGGACCTCACACATAGAAGTCATGTGCTCTCCCTGCTGAGTCACTAACTGCCTGGTCACTGACCTTCCTATTAATACTACCATAAAAAGGCAACAACACTTCAGCCACTATAATAAATGGCTACTCACACTGAGCCTCATTACCAAGGAGGTCACAGGGAGTGGAAAGAACTATGACCAAGGGAAGAGGGGTAGACAGTCCAAGACAGTCACTACTCTGGTCATAGCCGTGACATGGGGATGTTGGCCCAATTCAGTCAGATCTTCAAGAGGAAACTAAAAACCAGATTTGCTATTTGAATTTTTTAAAAATAGAGATCCCCAAAAAAAGGTTGAGAGGAAGAGTGAAAGAGACCACAGCTCTAGAGCATTCTTAAATGTAGTGGGGGCTGGACTCAAACCTGGGTCGCACACACCGCCAAGCAGCCCACTAAGTAAGTTATTTTACCCATCCTTTAAAGCAGTTCCAGGGAGTCAGGTGGTAGTGCAGCGAGTTAAGCGCACGTGACCCAAAGCACTTTGTCACTGTTAGATAGGACAGAGAGAAATGAAGAAAGGAGGGAAAGACAGAAAAGGGGAGAGAAAGATAGACACCTACAGACCTGCTTCACGGCTTGTGAAGCGGCTCTCCTGCGGGTGGGGAGGCGGGGGTTTGAACCGGGATCCTTACGCAGGCCCTTGCGCTTTGTGCCATATGCGCTTAACCCACTGTGCTACAGCCCAGCCCCCTCTGAAACTCTTGAGTAAGAGACTAGGTGGCTGGGGAAGATGCATGAGAAAACTTAGGTTTCACCCCATGACCTCTGTATCTCTTCAAAGTAGTCCTTCTGACTAAACTACCCTGAGGAGTATAAAGAAACTTTAGAAATCTGTTGAGTCCTTTCACTTATCTCATGAAAAGATTATAACTTTCTTCTCATCTTCACAGGTACAAAACTTAAAGTTTTTGCTAATGAACTCTGACCATTCTTTTCCCTTTCACCCCACATAAAGGAAAGAAGGTAACTTTTTTTGTTGGTACCAGAGCACTGATCAGCTCTGGCTTATGGGGGGGGGGGGCGGACTTGAGCTTGGG
Source organism: Erinaceus europaeus (assembly GCF_950295315.1). Lineage (NCBI taxonomy): Eukaryota > Metazoa > Chordata > Mammalia > Eulipotyphla > Erinaceidae > Erinaceus > Erinaceus europaeus. Next base: position 57,617,636 of record NC_080165.1, read on the forward strand.
ACTTCGAAGCCTCAGGTGTAAGAGATTCTTTGCATAACCATTATTATGCTATCTACTGCTGCTCCCCCCCGCCCCCCAAGAAGGTAACATTTCATGAGAACTTACTGGTTTGTCTGCTGGGTACTTTTAGTGATAGAAAAAGCATGGAGTAAAGGCAAACCAGGAAAATGAGAAAAATAACAAGGCCCACAGGATCTGGTTCCCTCCCATGTCTCTATCTCCCTCCACTCTGACAGACTCTGGTCTTCAGTCACACTACCCTACTTCCTGTTTTTTCTCTGCCAACCTCATTCCACCCTGGAGGCCTCTGTAATTGCTGTTCCTTCTCTTTTACCATGGAGGACCACCCACTCAAAATCTGCCAACTCCCTTACCCTTCAGTCACATCACTCCTTTATTTGCTGCCCAGTACACATCACTGCCTAAAATCACCAAGTTCAGTGATCCTTTTGCTCATTTCCTGTCTCCCTGCATTTGTATCGGATGCTTCACCAGAACAAGGACTTCCATTCTGCCTTGTTCACAATGTGCCGCCAAAACAGTATTTAGCCTGGAAGGAGACACTCAATAAAAGTTTGTGGGACAAATGAGTAAATGAGTGAATGGATATAAGAATAATTTTGTTTTCCCTTTTCAAAGAATTAGAAAGAAAGCAAAGGTTTCAGGAAGGCTGGGGAAAAAAGAATGTGGTACTTTCCTTGACACTGTAAGGCAGAAATTCTCAAACTGTATACAAGAAAGCTTTCTTACACTTTGAAAGAATCTTTATTTATTTATTTATTTTCCCTTTTGTTGCCCTTGTTCTTTATTGTTCTAGTTATTATTGTTATTGTTACTGATGTCATCATTGTTAGGACAGAGAGAAACGGAGAGGAGAGGAAAACAGAGACGGGGAGAGAAAGATAGACAGACACCTACAGACCTGCCTCACCGCCTGTGAAATGACTCTCCTGCAGGTGGGGAGCCTGGGGCTCGAACCGGGATTCTTATGCCCATCCTTGTGCTTCGTACCACATGTGCTTAACTCGCTGTGCTTCCACCTTACTCCCTTTGAGAGAATCTTATTCAGAATTTGACGCTATGTGTTTATGCTTTTATTACTAAAATTTAAGTTTGAGCAGTTTATGTCCAAATTCAATTCCTTCTTCTTTCATCCATATATTATCTTTTTTTAAAAACCTGTGATTGTTATTTTGTCTCATCTCTTATGTTAACCAGTATAAAATCAAATTCTTTTAAGTATCAGAACCTACAACATTACATTACACTGCCTTCATTTTACCTAAGAAGAAAATGGTAATGACAGAAAAATGTTATCAACCTAATTTTCAAATTAACTACTCTGCTATTAGCTAACCTTTAAAATCCGGAAACTTTTTACTACATACATGCTTGGGTATGAAACAAGCAAAATAATGAGCCTGGGAGTGTGCCAGCTTTGCCATGGCATGACCCAGATTTGAGTCCCAGTTCTCAGGGGACTGGGGGAAGATTTGGCACTGTTGTATCTCTCTCTCCTCCTCTTCCTCTGTATACCTAAACAGTTTGTCCAGAACAGCAAACCCTGAGATGACAATAAGAAAATATAATAATGGTGATGATGATGGCTATGAACCACTACTGATTAAGTGATTAAAATAGCACTTCTTGACTATAGCTTCTTGTATTTATTTACTTATCTAATAAAATGTTCCAAGCTTAGGAAAATGAACTCCTGTTCCCTCAGGTACTGTACCATGAGAGCTTGCAATCATATCAACAAACCAGCACAGATCCTATGAGATGGCACAAACTCTCAAGTTCAACGTGTAAAAGAAGTATCAAGTGTACTATCAGGACTATCCAGTAACATTCAGAAAAGATTAAGAAGCTAATAAACATATGCTCTAGTTAGGATGATATAAGATTAGCTGACACTCTTTTTCACTAAGACAATGGAAATAAGGAAATTGTTGGGAGACAGCTCTGAAATATCTCGTAAAGATTTATTTAATTATTTTTTTCATGAAAGAGAGCAATCAGAGCACTGCTCAGCTGCAGCATCTAGCAGTGCCATTGATTACACCTGGGCTCTCAGGCATTCAAGTCCGAAGCTTTAGTATTTCCCTGGTCCTTCAAATATTTATGAATACCTTATTGGTAGACACTAGCAGTCAGTACATTTTTGCTACTTCTGATTCCTCTAGTAGACTGCCAGTTTCTTGAAAGTATGGAATATTAGCTCATTCCACTCACTCACACAATTAACAAGTAGCGTGCGCTCAACGAGGTGTGCACCAACCAGGCCTCAATTAAAAAGTAAAATTGAAAATCTACTATTATGTTTCCATACCAATGATACAGAAATGAAAAGAATAGGCAATTGGTCTAGGAGAACGGTAAAGCATTGGACTCTCAAGCATGAGGTCCTGAGTTCAATCTTTGTCAAACATGTACCATTTGATGATATCTGTTTCTTTTCTTTCCTTGCTCATTAGTAAATAAATACAATTTAAAGAAAAAGAAAAACAGATAAATAAAAAATTCTTAGCTTTACAAACTAGTGAGGAGAAATAAAAAATAAAAAGTAAGTGGTCCAGGAGATGGCGCAATGGATAAAGCACTGGATCTTAAACATGAGGTCCTGAGTTCAATCCCTGGCAGCACATGTACCAGAGTGATGTCTGGTTCTTTCTCACTTTCTCTCTCCCTCTCTCCTCCTATTTTCCTCATTAATAAATAAATAAAATAAAATAAATAAAAAGTAAAAGTAAATAACTGAAGGGCAGGGGTAGGTAGCATAATGGTTATGTAAAGAGACTCTCATGTCTGAGGCTCCAAAATCCCAGGTTCAATCCCCTGCACCACCATAAGCCAAAGCTGAGCAGTGCTCTGGTGTTTCTCTCTTTCTCTCTGCATTTCTCTCAAAAATAAAATAAAATATCAAAAAGTAAATAACTGAGCACATATTCTAATAGTCTGTGTACTGCCAAAAAGAAAAAAAATAACGTGATAATGAACTATTACTTTATATGGGTGATTTTTTAAATTTTATTTATTTTTATTATTTGTTTATTTCCTTTTGTTGTCCTTATTTCTTTTATTGCTGTAGTTATTATTGTTGTTGTTACTGATGTCATCATTGTTGGATAGGACAGAGAGAAATGGAGAGAGGAGGGGAAGACAGAAAGGAGGAGAGAAAGATAGACACCTGCAGACCTGCTTCACCACTTGTGAAGCGACTCCCCTGAAGGGGGGGGGAGTCCAGGGCTCGAACTGGGATCCTTACACCGGTCCTTGCGCTTTGGGGCCACGTGCACTTAACCCACTGCTCTACTGCCTGACTCCCTATATGGGTGATTATTAACGACTTTTCTAATAAAGTGAAAATTAAAGTTTTAATATGACAGAGCAAATAATGCAGATAATAGGTGGGGGAATAGCATCAAGGGCAGTGTTGCCGAAAGAAAGAGATGAGTAAGAGAGTGATTAAGAGCTGAGGTCAGACTCATGGCAAGAGACCAGACCATTTACAGTCTTAAAGGTCATGGTTAAGACTCTGGATTTACTGCAATAGAAGACTAGTGGAAAAAAGGTATGACATGATCTGATTTCTTGATTAGAAGTATCCCTAGGAGGGGCAAGGAGATAGCAAAAGACTTTTCACTATAAAGCAGAACTTGAGCAGTGCTCTGAAGAAAAGCAAAACAAACAAACACAACAACAAGGAGGAGAGGAGACCGCGGCAGCAGCAGCAGCAGCAGCACTGGCAGCAACTCACTAGGAGTTAAGGCAGAGAAGACTGGGGGGAAGAACTAGGTCAGATGGATGGGGTTTACAGTTAACAGTATTTATATACTTTTCCCATATTTGGAATCTTTTCTCTGCCATGATCCAGCCTTCTAGTCCTATTTTCAACTCTATGACGCCATCTTCCCAAACAATACTATTAGGCTCACCTGCATGTTAGTTGTCAGGCTCAGGCAAAAATTAGTTAAGTCGGGGAAGCAATTACAGAAGCCAGACCTTCTACCTTCTGCAACCCTCAACGACCCTGGGTCCATGCTCCCAGGGGGCTAGAGAATGGGAAAGCTACCATGGGAGGGGGTGGGTTATGGGGATTGGGTGGTGGGAATTGTGTGGAGTTGTACCCCTCCTACCTTATGTTTTTGTTCACTAATCCTTTCTTAAATAAAAAATTTAAAAAAAAAATTACTTAAGTCAAAAAAAAAAAATTAAGGGGGTAGATAGCATGATGGCTATGCAAAGAGACTCTCAGGCCTGAGGCTCCAAAGTCCCAGGTTCAATCCCCTGCACCACCATAAGCCAGAGCTGAGCAGTGCTCTGGTAAATAAATAAATAAATAAATAAATAAAATTAGTTAAGTCATGGGCCCCTTGAATATACCTATAATAGACTTCCTAGCTTCTTCCAACATGAAGACCCAAATTTTACCTGTTACTACTCTTACGTTTAGGCTATTGATTATTAACTTGTTCTGCTTTACATCTTAATGCTTTTCAGCTACTAAGTTGCAGATGCTACCATGACGCCAACCTGACTTCCCTGGGCAGACGACCTTACCAATGTCCCCTAGAACCCCACGTCCCCAGAGTTCTACCCCACTAAGGAAAGATATAAACTGGTTGAGAGGTATGGATCAACTATCAATGCCCATGTCCAGCAGAGAAGCAATTACAGAAGCCAGACCTTCCACCCTTTGGCTCCCCCATAAAGATTTTTGGTCTATACTCCCAGAGGGATAAAGAATGAGGAAACTCCTAATGGGGGAAGGGGAAGGGGGGTAAATATGGAACTCTGGTGGTGGGAACTGTATGGAATTGTATCCCTTATCCCAAATCCTGTCAATCATCATTAAATCACTAAAAAGAAAAACGGGGGATCAGGCAGTAGCGCAGTAGGTTAAGCCTACATGGCGTGAAGGGCAAGGACCGGCTTAAGGATTCTGGTTGCAGCCCCTGGCTCCCCACCTGCAGGGGAGTCACTTCACAAGCGGTGAAGCAGGTCTGCAGGTGTCTATCTTTCTCTCCCCCCTCTGTCTTCCCCTCCTCTTTCCATTTCTCTCTATCCTATCCAACAACAATGACAGCAACAACAGCAATAATAACAACTACAAGGATAAACAACAAGGGGAAAAAAATAGCCTTCAGGAGCAGTGGATTTGTAATGCAGGCACTGAGCCCCAGCAATAACCCTGGAGCCAAATAAATAAATAAATAGAAAAATGAGGGAGCCGGATGGTGGCGCAGCGGGTTAAGCACACAGAAAGCGCACAGGCTCCCCACCTGCAGGGGGGTCGCTTTACAGGCGGTGAAGCAGGTCTGCAAGTGTCTATCTTTCTCTCCCCCTCTGTCTTCCCCTCCTATCTCGATTTCTCTCTGTCCTATACAACAGCAGCAACAACAACAACGATAAACAACAAGGGCAACAAAAGGGGAAAAAAATAAAAGAAAGGAAGAAAGGAAGAAAGAAAGAAAGAAAGAGAAAAATGTAGGGGACTGAGCAGTAGCACACCAGGTTAAGCACACATAGTGCCAACGCAAGGACTAGCACGAGGGTCCAGGTTCAAGCAACCAGTTCCCCACCTGCAAGGGGAAAGCTTCTCAAGTGGTGAAGCGGTGTTGCAGGTGTCTGACTTTCCCTCTCTATCACCCCCTTCTCTCTTGATGTCTGACTATCTCTATCAATAAATAAAGATAACAAAAAAAATTTAAATAGATGAGAAACTACATATGCTCTATACTCCTAGTACATTTTATTATTGTATACCAATGGTAAATCAATTAAAAATACACACAAATTTTATTATAAAAAGTGGTACTGGTGGCCAGGTGGTGGCACACCTGGCTAAGTGCATACATAATAGTGCCTAAAGACCCAGGTTCAAGCCCCTTGTCCCCACCTGCAAGAGGAAAGCTTAACGGGTGGTGAAACAGGGCTTCTGGTATCTCTGTCTTCTCTCCCTCTCTATTCCCCCTACTCTCTAAATTTCTGTCTCTAATAGATATATTTTAAAAATGGGACTGGGAGTAAGGAGATAGACAGCATAAGGGTTATGCAAATAGACTCTCATACCTGAGGCTCCAAAGTCCCAGGTTCAATTCCCAGCACCACTATAAACCAGAGCTGAGCAGTGCTCTGTGAAGCTACCCCCACCCTAATAGGTGGGTATTGGTTGCCTGAACCTGGGTTCTTGTGCATGATAATGAGTGTGCTACCGCCTTGCCCCATATCCAGTCTCTCTTGAACTCCTTCTAGCAGGGTACTATTTTTCATAATTCTGTTGAAAGCGTTCCTCAAAATAATTTCCAAATCACTAAATTGAATGTCCAGTTCTTAATCCTTATGTTACCTGTTTGCTCCTTTCTTTTTTTTTTAATTTTTAATATTTTTTATTTATTTTTATTTTATTTTTAAAAAATATTTATTTATTCCCTTTTGTTGCCCTTGTTGTCTTATTGTTGTTGTAGTTATTACTGTTCATGTTATTGATGACGTTGTTGTTGGATAGGACAGAGAGAAATGAAGAGAGGAGGGAAAGAGAGAGGGGGAGAGAAAGATAAGACACCTGCAGACCTGTTTTACCGCCTGTGAAGCAACCCCCCTGCAGGTGGGGAGCCGGGGGACTCGAACCAGGATCCTTAAGCTGGTCCTTGCGCTTTGCACCACCTGCGCTTAACCCACTGCGCTACTGCCTGACTCCCATATTTTTTATTTATTAATGAGAAAGGAGGAGAGAGAGAAAGAACCAGACATCACTCTGGTATATGTGCTGCCGGGGATTGAACTCAGGACCTCATGGTTGAGAGTCCAATGCTTTATCCACTGTGCCACCTCCTGGACCACATGTTTGCTTCTTTCTTCATGAAACACTCTGAGCATTGCTTCGAGGGCATCTCTTGTTCTTCCCTCTTTTCTTATTACTCTTTCTAAAGATTACCGTATTGGGCATGGGTAGATAGTATAATAGTTATGCAAAGACACTCTCATGCCTGAGGCTCCAAAGTCCCAGGCTCAATCCCCTGCACCACCATAAGCCAGAGCTGGGCAATGCCTTTCTCTATCCAATAAATAAATAAATAATTTAATTGAAAATAAACAAAGAGATTAAATAAAACTTGAAATCATAATGCCCCTTTAAGAAAATATAGGTACTAGCCTCCTTGGCACTAATCTCAGTAATATATTTCTGAATTTGACAAAAGCAAAAAGCAAATGGAATTATTACAAGCTAAAAGAAGGCTGAAAAAAAATGAACGAATGAATGAAAGGAAGAAAAAGAAAAGAAATCAAGTGGTTTGGGAGGTGGCAAGTGGACTTATAAGCACAATGTCCTGAGTTCAATCCCTGACAGCACATGTACCAGAGTGAAGCTTTGGTTCCCTTTCTCCCTGTCCTCCTATTTCTCTAATAAATATTCATTTAAAGGGAGTCAGCGGTAGTGCAGTGAGTTAAGTGCACATGGCACAAAGCACAAGGACCAGCATAAGGATCCCGGTTCCAGCCCCCGGCTCCCCACCTACAGGGGAGTCGCTTCACAGGCGGTGAAGCAGGTCTGCAGATGTCTTATCTTTCTCTCCCCCTCTGTCTTCCCCTCCTCCCTCCATTTCTCTCTGTCCTGTCCAACAACAACTACATCAATAATAACGACAACAATAAAAAACAACAAGGGCAACAAAAGGGAATAAATAAATAAATACTCATTTAAAAAATGAAATCGTCCAGGTGGTGGTATAGCATAATGGTTATGCAAACAGACTTTCACGCCTGAGGCTCTCAAGTCCCAGGTTTAATCCCCCACACCGCCATATGCCAGAGCTGAACAGTGCTCTGGTAAAAATAAATAAATAAATAATAAAATTTTAAAAATAAAAAATGAAATCGTGGTCCGGGAGGTGGCACAGTGATAAGGCTTTGACTCTCAAGCATGAGGTTCCGAGTTTGATCCCTGGCAGCACATGTGCCAGAGTGATGTCTGTTTCTTTCTCTCTCCTCCTATCTTTCTCATAAATAAATAAAAATTTTTAAAATAATAAAAAAAATGAAATTGGGTTGGACGGTAGCGCAGCAGGTTAAGCGCACGTGGCGCAAAGCACAAGGACTGGCATAAGGATCCCAGTTTGAGCCCCTGGCTCCCCACCTACAGGGGAGTCGCTTCACAGGCAGTGAAGCAGGTCTGCAGGTGTCTTTCTCTCCCCCTCTCTGTCTCCCTTCCTCTCTCCATTTCTCTCTGTCCTATCCAACAACAGCAATGACAACAACAATAATAACAATGACTATAAACAACAAGGGCAACAAAAAGGGAAATAATAGCCTCCAGAAGCAGTGGATTCAAGTGCAGGCACCGAGCTCCAGCAATAACCCTGGAGGGGAAAAAAAAAAAAAAAGAAATCAAGGGGGAAAGTGGTGGTGCACCTGATTGAGCACACATGTTATAATGCACAAGGACTTGGGATCAAGCTACCAGTCCCCACCTGCAGGCGGAATGTGTGTGTGTGTGTGTGTGTGTGTGTGTGTGTGTGTGTGTGTGTGTGTGTGTGTGTGTGTGTGTGTGTGTGTATGTGTGTGTGTGTCTTCTCCTCCTCCTCCTCTTTGCCTCCAGGGTTATTGCTGGGGCCTGGTTATTGCTGGGGCCCGGTTATTGTTGGGGCCCGGTTATTGCTGGGGCCCGGTTATTGCTGGGGCCCGGTTATTGTTGGGGCCCGGTGCCAGCACTATGAATCCACTGCTCCTGGAGGCCATTTTCCCCATTTTATTGCCCTTGTTGTCACTGCTGCTGTTATTATTATTATTGCTGTTGTTGTTGGATAGGACAGAGAAAAATCGAGAGAGGATGGGAAGACAGAGAGGGGGAGAGAAAGGTAAGACACCTGCAAACCTGCTTCACCGCCTGTGAAGCGACCCCCGTAGGCGTAGAGCTGGGGAATCGAACTGGGATCCTTATGCTTCGCACCATGTGCGCTTAACCCACTGCACTACCCACTGCACCCAGCCCCCATCTGTTTCTCTCTCTCTCCCTTCCCTCTTGGTTGCTGGCTATCTCTATACTATCAATAAAAATTTTTAATTATAGTGGTCTGGAAGGTGGTGCAGCAAGCATGAAGTTCTGAATTTGATTCCCAGCAGCACATGTGCCAGAGTGATGTCTGGTTCTTTCTCTTTCCTACTTTTTTTCTCACAAATAAATAAATAAAATATTTTTTAAAAATTTTTAAAAAGTTAAAAATATATAATTAAAAAAATAAAACAATAAATTGAAAAATTAACTATCAGATACTTAGAAGAAAATATTGGCAGAACTCTTTTCCGCATAAATTTTAAAGACATCTTCAATGAAACGAATCCAATTACAAAGAAGACTAAGGCAAGTATAAACCTATGCGACTACATCAAATTAAAAAGCTTCTGCACAGCAAAAGAAACCACTACCCAAACCAAGAGACCCCTCACAGAATGAGAGAAGAGCTTTACATGCCATCAGATACATCAGATAAGAGGTTAATAACCAACATACATAAAGAGCTTGCCAAACTCAACAACAAGAAAACAAATAACCCCATCCAAAAAGGGAGAACTCTCAGAAGGCCAGAAATGGACCTACCCCATGATCCTGCAATTCCTCTCCTGGGGATATATCCTAAGGAACCCAACATATCCATCCAAAAAGATATGTGTACACATATGTTCTTGGCAGCACAATTTATAATAGCCAAAACCTGGAAGCAACCCAGGTGTCCAACAACAGATGAGTGGCTGAGCAAGCTGTGGTATACATACACAATGGAATACTACTCAGCTGTAAAAAATGGTGACTTCACCGTTTTCAGCCCATCTTGGATGGACCTTGAAAAAATCATGTTGAGTGAAATAAGTCAGAAACAGAAGGATGAATATGGGATGATCTCACTCTCAGGCAGAAGTTGAAAAACAAGATCAGAAAAGAAAACACGGGAGTCAGGCTGTAGCACAGCGGGTTAAGCGCAGGTGGCGCAAAGCACAAGGACCGGCATAAGGATCCCGGTTCGAACCCCGGCTCCCCACCTGCAGGAGAGTCGCTTCACAGGCGGTGAAGCAGGTCTGCAGGTGTCTATCTTTCTCTCCTCCTCTCTGTCTTCCCCTCCTCTCTCCATTTCTCTATGTCCTATCCAACAACGACAACAACAATAATAACTACAACAATAAAACAACAAGGGCAACAAAAGGGAGTAAATAAATAAAATAAATATTAAAAAAAAAAGATAAGAAAAGAAAAGAAAACACAAGTAGAACCTGAAATGGAATTGGTGTATCGCACCAAAGTAAAAGACTCTGGGGTGGATGGGTGGGGAGAATACAAGTCCAGGAAGGATTCAGAGGACCTAGTGGGGGTTGTATTGTTAAATGGGAAACTGGGGAATGTTATGCATGTACAAACTATTGTACTTACTGTTGAATGTAAAACATTAATTCCCCAATTAAAAAAAATAAAACAATAAAAAAAGAAAAATTAAAACACTAATTTGAAGAAATATTTATAATTTATGCTTCTAATAAGTGATTAAATAAGTCATAAAAAACGAGCTGAGCAAGGGTAGATAGCACAATGGTTACATAGAGACTCCCACGCCTGAGGCTCCAAGTCCCATGTTCAATCACCCGCACCACCAGAAGCCAAAAAAGAGCTGAAGACTGATCTGTCATGCTTTCCAGGATGATCAATAAGTACAAGAAAAGATACTCAACATTACTAAAGAAATGCAAACCAAAACTACAACTAAATATCACCTCACATCTCAAAGTAGCTAGTATTGAAATATAAAGTACTGCTGTGCATGTGGAGGAAAAAAACCTTAAGCATTGTTGGTAGGAACATAAATTTGTGGAATGTAAGTTCATACAATATAAGTGCCTCAAGGGAGTCCCGCGGTAGCACAGCGGGTTAAGTGCACGTGGTGCAAAGCGCAATGACCAGTGTTAAGGATCCTGGTTCCAGCCTTCGGCTTCCCACCTGCAGGGGAATCGCTTTACAAGCGGTGAAGGAAGTCTGCAGGTGTCTTTCTCCCCATTTCTGTCTTCCCCTCCTCTCTCCATTTCTCTCTGTCCTATCCAACAACAAATGGCAGTAACAACAACAATAGTAACTACAACAATAAAAAAACAACAAGGGCAACAAAAGGGAGTAAGTAAAATATATTAAATTTTTTAATTAAAAAAATTAATTAAGTGCCTCACAAAATAAAAAGAGAGAGCGGGTAGATAGCATAATGGTTATACAAAGAGACACTAATGCCTGAGGCTCCAAAGTCCCAAGTTCCATCCCCCATACCACCATAAGCCAAAGGAGATCAGTGCTCTGATAAAAAAATAAATAAATAAAATGGGAGGGGGTCAGGCAGTGGTACACCCAGTTAAACACACATAGTATGAAGCACAAAGATCTGGATTCGGGGCCCCAGCTCCCCACCTGCAAGGGGGATGCTTCACTAGTGGTGAAGCAGATCTACAGGTGTCTGTCTTTCTCTCTCCCTCTCTACCTCTCCCTTCCCTCTCAATTTTTCTCTGTCCTATCCAAGAAAATGGAAAAAATGACTGCAAGGAAAAGTAGATCTATGCTAGCACTGAGCCTCAGCGATGACCCTGGAGGCAATAAGAGCAATAATAAAAAATTAAAAAATAAAAAGAGAACAATCATATATGATCTAGCAAGTCCACTTCTGGAGACTTGATGTGAAGAAAACACACTAATTCAAAAAGACATGGGCACTCCTACTCACTGCAGCATTATTTACAATACACAAGCAAAGGTAACAAGCTAAGTATTCATTAATGGATGAATAGATGAAGAATATATGACAAGGTCAGGGAGACAGTATAATGTTTATACAAAAAGACTTTCATTGTACAATCAACAATATTTATACACCTTTCCCATATTTGGGAGTCACTCTCTTCCCTGATCCAGCTTTCTGGTCCTTCTGCCAGCCATGACATCATCTCCCAAGACAATAATTAGGATTCACCTGCATATCAGATTTCAGGCTCAGGCAAAAAAAAAACAAAACCCCACTAGTATAGCCACAGGCCCTTTGGAATTTAACTAAAATATGCCTACTAGCTATCTACAAAACGGAGACACCCCCCCCACACACTCTTCATCTGCACTATTCCAGCCTTTAGGTCCGTGATTGGTCAACAATTTGTTTGGCTTTGTATGTTAACTCTCTTTTCAACCACCAGGTTCCAGATGCTACCATGATGCCGACGAGACTTCCCTGGACAGACAACCCCACCAATGTGTCCTAGAGCTCTGCTTCCCAGAGCCCTTCCCCACTAGGGAAAGAGAGAGACAGGCTGGGAGTATGGACCCACCTGTCAATGCCCATGTTCAGCAGGGAAGCAATTACAGAAGACAGACCTTCAACCTTCTGCATCCCACAATGACTTTGGGTCCATACTCCCAGAGGGTTAAAGAACAGGAAAGCTATCAGGGGAGGGGATGGAATATGAAGATCTGGTGGTGGGAATTGTGTGGAGTTGTAACCCTCTTACCCTATGGTTTAGTCAATGTTTCCTTTTTATAAATAAAAAATTAGGGAGTCGGGTGGTAGTGCAGCAGGTTAAGCGCAAAGCACAAGGACCGGTGTAAGGATCCTGATTCAAGCCCCTGGCTCCCCACCTGCAGAGGAGTCACTTCACAAGCAGTGAAGCAGGTCTGCAGGTGTCTCTCTTTCCCTCCCCCTCTGTCTTCCCCTCCTCTCTCTCCGTTTCTCTGTCCTATCCAACAATGACATCTGTTGGGTACTATGCCAGCTCCCCAGGCTTCTGTCTCTACTACTACTACTAGCATTTGCCCTTCTTCCGTAGCCAGTCAACAGTGTCAGGTTGAGCCTGATGTAAAGTTTCGAGACCTCCTTTGAATCTGGAGAGGTGGCAGTCGTTGACTATGTGGGTCATAGTCTGTCTGTTAGCCGCAGGGGCAGTTCGGGTCGTCTCTGGCTCCCCAGCGATGGAACATAGCGGTGCACCTGCACCGGCCATGGCTAATCCTGCTTAACTAAGCACTGGCATGCCTGTATGGCATTGGTTTGATCCCACTCAAAGCTGTGGTCTGTTTACATAAATCGCTAACTAAGCACCACCCTCCCTCCAGGGCATTGGTGGTTCTGAGGTAGAATTCTCACCTGCTCCGCCCCCTCTCCTTGTCACACCCTGATTTTCCACCACTCTCTTTTCGCTCCACCCTCTCTACATCACATCCTGTTTACACCCTACTTGGCAAGTACATATAAGGACAGCATTGTGAGTTTTAGTTTAGTTTAGTTTAGCTTGGCTTAGATTGTGCTGTGTTCTGCATGAATAAAGAGATACTGCATACAACCCAGCCACGAGTCCCTGGTCGTCTGTCTCCCGTCAGTGAAGCTCAGCCCAACAGACATCAATAATAACTACAACAATAAAACAACAAGGGCAACAAAAGGGAATAAATAAAAACTTTCATGCCTGAAGCTCCATGGTCTGAGGTTCAGACCTTGGCACAGAATATGCCAGAGTAACGCTACGGTTCTCTCACTCTTTCCTTCTCCCATAAATAAATCTATTTAAAAAAAAATTTAATGTATTATTGAACAAGAGTCCTTCCTTTTGTAAGAAATAGAAATGACTGGTGGCGGGGTCGGGCGGTGGCGCAGTGGGTTAAGTGCATGGACCGGCGGGCGTAAGGATCCTGGTTTCAGCCCCTGGACCCCCACCTGCGGGGGAGTCGCTTCACATGCTGTGAAGCAGGTCTGTAGGTGTCTTTCTTTCTCTCCCCCTCTGTCTTCCCCTCCTCTCTCCATTTCTCTCTGTCCTATCCAACAACGAACAACATCAACAATGGCAATAATAACCACAGCGAGGCTACAACAACAAGGGCAACAAAAGGTGGAAAAATGGCCTCCAGGAGCGGTGGATTCATGGTGCAGGCACCGAGCCCAGCAATAACCCTGGAGGAAAAAAAAAAAAAAAGAAATGACTGGTGGCAGGTGCACCTGGTTGAGTGCACGTTACAATGCACAAGGACCCAGGTTCAAGCCACCCGTCCCCACCTGGAGGAGGAAAGCTTTGTGAGTGGTGAAGCAGGGCTGCAGGAGTCTTTCTGTCTCTCTCCCTCTCTGTCTCCCCCTTCCTCTCGATTTCTGACTGTCTCTATCCAATAAATAAAGATAATAAAAAAATTTTAAAAAGAAATAGAAATGACTCCTGAAAGCATAGTTGAGTCATTTCTTTTGTACTAGACTACGAAAAAAATATATAGCTTCACACACAGTATACCTATTTATTTAAGTATTTACTGTATTTATTGAGACATCGGGACACTTTTGAAAAATGAGCATCATCTGAAAGTAAAAATAAAATAATAATAATAAACTAGGATCAGATCAGGTGGGAAAAAGAATGGAGACTGCACTGTGTGTCCAACTCAGAATTCACATTTCAGGAAGTAGGCAGAAAAGGAGAGAATGGGAGAAACATCTATGTGACTAATGTTACTAAGAGAACACAAGAGAAAGCACACACTCGAGAGCCTACAGGACTTGGAGAAAGGACTACAAATATTCACTGAGATGACCGCGCCAACACACCCACTGCTGGTCTCAGAGCAATATAATATTGGACAATGACCAAAGTGACAAAAGGACTCCCAAAACAGTTGGATCTACTGGAAGTCCTTTGTCATGGTTATCACCTCTGGGATTGCCATCTGAGCTTTACTCCCCTCTCTAGAGCCAAGAAGGTGTGGTCTGCAGTGACATCCTAATACCAGCTCCTTTGGGGCACTTACAATGACAAACACTAAGGCCACCAGAGTCTCTGCCCACTGAGGATCTTCAATGTCAATCATCTCCCGATCTATCCCAGTGACTTAGAGAAGCTGAGAAAATGAGAAGCATAAGTCCCTTGCCAAGAGATGCAGGATTCCTCACAGAAATGCTCAAGAAAAAAACCTTGGGTTAAGCACTCATGGTGCAAAGCATAAGGACAGGCCTAAGGATGCCGGTTCGAGCCCCTAGTTCCCCACCTACAGGGGAGTCGCTTCACAAACGGTGAAGCAGATCTGCAGGTGTTTATCTTTCTCTCCCCCTCTCTGTCTTCCCCTCATCTCTCCATTTCTCTCTGTCCTATCCAACAACGACATCAGTTACAATGATAATAACTACAACAATAGGGGCCAGGCGGTGGCACACCTGGCTAAACACACATATTACAGTGTGCAAGGACCCAGGTTCAAGCCCCTAGTCCCCACCTGCAGGGGAAAAGCTTCACGAGTGGTGAAGCAGGTCTGCAGGTGTCTGTCTCTCTCCCGCACTATTTGCCCCTCTCCTCACAATTTCTCTCTGTCTCTATTCTAAATAAATAAAGATTAAAAAATTATTTAAAAAAATAACTACAACTGGAGCCAGGCAGTGGTGCACCTGGTTAAGTGCACACACTACAGTGCGCAAAGACCTAGGTTCAAGCCCCGGTCCCCACCTGCAGGGGGAAAGCTTCACGAGTGGTGAAACAGGGCTACAGGTGTCTGTCTCTCTCCCTATCTCCCCCTCAACTCTAAATTTCTCTCTCTGTCTCTATCTAAATAAAATTTAAAATATATATATAAATAACTACAACAATAAAAAAAATAAAAAGGAAAAAACCTTAATTAACACTCTTCTGGCCATCACTAGGACTTCACTCCAAGATGACTTTCAGATAAGAGACATAGACAAAGAAACAGAGAGACAATAGGGGCCAGGCTTGAACTTGTTGAAGAAGCACATTACTCAAGTGAGCTATTTGGTTAGCCATTAATCAACATATTTAAGGACACTTTTTTTTTAATTTTTATTTTATTTTATTTATTTATTCCCTTTTGTTGCCCTTGTTGTTTTATTGTTGTTGTTGTTGTTGGATAGGACAGAGAGAAATGGAGAGAGGAGGGGAAGACAGAGAGGGGGAGAGAAAGACAGATACCTGCAGACCTGCTTCACCGCCTGTGAAGCGACTCCCCTGCAGGTGGGGAGCCGGGGCTCGTTAAGGACACTTTTGTTCATTAGACTCTAATTGTCTGTGCAACTCTCTTTTCTCTCATGTGTGCTATACGTATTTTTTAAGCTGGTATTATGGACTGGAGAGACAGCATTAATGGTTACTTAAGACTTTCATAACTGAGGCACCAAAGGTCTCAGGTTCTATACCCAGCACCACTGTAAGTCAGAGCTGAGCAGTGCTCTGGTAAAATAAATAGGATAAAGTTGGGTTTGCAAAATAACTTACTTAGTGTGTTGCTTTGTCCTGTGTATGACCCAGATTTAAGCATGGCCCAAACACACTGAAGGAAGCTTCTGTGTGTGGTAACTGTCTGTCTGTCTCTCTGCCTCTATCTTAAGATTTAAAAAAAAGGGGGGGAGCTGGGCAGTAGCGCAGCAGGTGGGTGCAAAGCTCAAGGACCGGCATAAGGATCCCGGTTCGAGCCCCCGGCTCCCCACCTGCAGGGGAGTCACTTCACAGACGGTGAAGCAGATCTGTAGGTGTCTATCTTTCTCTCCCCTTCACTGTCTTTCCCTCATTTCTCCATTTCTCTCTGTCCTAGCCAACAACGACGACAACAATAACCACAACAATAAAAAAACAACAAGGGCAACAAAAGGGAATAAATAAATAAATTTTTTAAAGGGGGGGCTGATATCGCACCAAAGTAAAAGACTCTGAGCTGGGTGGGTGGCTGGGTGGGGAGAATACAGGTCCAAGCAGGATGACAGAGGACCTGGGGGGGGCTGTACTGTTATGTGGGAAACTGGGGAATGTTATGCATGTACAAACTACTGTATTTACTGTTGAATGTAAAACATTAATTCCCCAATAAAGAAATAAAAAAGGGGGGCTGGGGAAATGCCATACCTAAAGCATCAGACTTCCATACCTGAGACTCCAGAGGTTCCAGGTTCAACCCCTAGCACCACCATAAGGCAAAACTGAGCAATGATCTGCTTTAAGAGAAGTTTTTGGAAGCTGAGCAGCAAAGCACCTGGTTGAGTGCACCTCAACCTGCAGGGGGAAGGCTTCAAGAGCCGTGAAGTATTGCTGCAGGCGTCTCTCTATCTCTCCCTATCTCCCCTTCCATCTTCATTTCTCTCTCTCTATCCAATAAGATTAAAGGGTTTTTAAAAAAATTTTTTACTCATTTATTATAATGATATACAAATAGATCAGTCAACAAGTAAAATTTATTCATAAGAGAATTTTCCTGTTGGTGATCCTTGTTTATTATCAGGATAAGCAACAAGAAGTTTGGAGAAAAGGTTTTCTAAATTTTTTAAAATTCATTTATTCCCTTTTGTTGCCCTTGTTGTTGTTATTGATGTTGTTATTGAGTCGTTATTGTTGGATAGGACAGAGAGAAATGGAGAGAGGAGGGGAAGACAGAGAGGGGACAAGAAAGATAGACACCTGCAGACCTGCTTCACCACTTGTGAAGCGACTCCTCTACAGGTGGGGGTCAGGGGCTCGAACCGGGATCCTTTCCCTGGTCCTTGCGCTTTGCAGCACCTGCACTTAACCTGCTGTGCTACCACCCGACTCCCGAGAAAAGGTTTTCATCATGCTGTTGGGTCTATTTGTTCCTCCATCTCTTCCACTAGACTCCAAGGTCTCTATCTCCACTATAATTGTAGCACAGAACCTGACACTCAGTGAGTGCTCAATAAACTTACTAAGTCTGGTCACGCCTCCTAACCCGGATCAGTATTTCAGCTGTTATCACTGCTGGACTATAAATAAGAGTTTGGGGTACTGGGGCCCAGCACTGATGCACTTGATAGAATGTACACGTTACCATATGCAAGGACCAAGGTTTAAGCCCCCTCGTCCCCACATACAGGAAGGAAGTTTCACAAGTAGTGAAGCAGTTTTGCAAGTGTTTTTCTTTCTCTCCTCTGTTCTATCTCCCTTTTCCTTTTCATTTTGTTGCTATCAAAAAAAAAAAAAAGTTTGGGGGAACTGAAAAAAGACTGAGTGCTATATGGTTTAATTCCAGGGGCCAGGCGGTGGCGCACTTGGTTAAGCGCACACATTACAATGCACAAGGACCTGGGTTCATGCCTCTGGTCTCCACCTGCAGTGGTGAGGCAGGGCTACTGGTGTCTCTGTCTCTCTATCTCCCCCTCCCCTCTCAATTGCTCTCTGTCTCTATCCAATAATAAATAAAAAGAGAAAAGAAAAAAAGTTTAATCCCAGCCTATTATACTACATTCCATCTCTTTTTCTTTATATTGAATGTATGCTTCCCAGCAGGAACTAATTACAAGGTCCAAGTTGGACAAGTGCACACATTACCATGCTCAAGGATCCAGGTTTTAACTCCTGGGCTACACTTGCAGGAAGAAGCTTCAAGAGAGGTGAAGCAGAGGGTGGGGTAGATAGTATAATGGTTATGCAAAGAAACTCTCATGCCTGAGACTCCAAAGTCCCACACCACCATAAGCCAGAGCTGAGCAGTGCTGAGAGGTGAAGCAGGTCTGCAGGTGTCTCTCTTTCTCTCTCCCTTTCTATCTCCCCCTGCACTCTCAATGTCTCTGTCCTATCAAATATAAAAATAAAATAAAATAAAATAAAAATATTTAAACAAATAAATCAAGATCCTATTTATACATTCACTACTACAGCATTAATGTTAATAATTCTCTGTAAACTATTATATCTTGATAAAAATCATTACTACCCATTAAAAAATAAAATTGGGTTTAATGTTCCATTGAATTTAAACTTCACATTCCCACAATGTGTGACAGCTAATACTTCCCAGTTTCTGGCACTTCTATTTAGATCATAAAAGTTCTCCTGGAACTAACAAATTACTTTCCTTCCAACACAATTATATAACCTCAGAGTTGAATGGCACCCTAGAGATTATTTTGTAGTCCAAAATCACTTCCAATTAAAGGACCTATCAAAAACTACTCAACTTTAAAAAAAAAAAACTACTCAACTGTTTTTGGGCGAGAAGTAATGTTTATTTTTAAATCCCACATTACAGAATATTGTACTCATAGTAGACTCTTAATATACACTCATTCAATTGAAATGAGCATGTCTAAAACTGACCCACTTCAGTTGATTTTCTCATTCTTCATAAGCTTATAACATCCACTGAATCTGAATTAAAAGATTTGCATGGATCTTCTACTCATCAACCACTTTTCAACAGGAAATTCAGTAAATTCTATGATCAGTCAAAAGTTTTAACACCAATGCTGCTAATGTCAGTATATAATAAAATTATCTGAAAACAGAAAATCAGCTCTTCTTTAATTTACTTTTGATCTATAAAGGGTTTCCAATTTATTCAGAATGTTCACAAGTTCCCAATTTCTAGTTTGATTTTTTTTCTAACAGTCTTGCATCACTCACACAACTAAATTATTCACTCTTCTCCTTATAACTGGGGTGCTCCAAGACCTAGCCATAATGCTGTAATAAGACATGTTATTACCCCATAATATGATATGATAATGAAGAGAACAAAGCCTCTGGAGTCATAAACACCAATAATTTTATTTTACTCAAATATATATTTCAAAGCAGTATTAATTTACAGCATGGTCCTACTTGGTATCCATTTTACACTGCATCTGAAAACTTTTATAATGTACGATAGGACACAAAGTGTACATTTCCAAATCTGTTTCTGTTTTGCTGAAAGGGAACATACACCAACCATCCCTCAACAAATAGCCTTTTATTTATTTATTTTTTACCAGACCACTGTTCAGTTCTGGTTTATGGTAGTGCAGGAGATTGAACCTCGGTCTTTGGAGCCTCAGGAATTAGAGTCTGTTTGCATAACCATTATGCTATCTACCCACCCCCCCACACAATTAGCCTCTACTCATTTTTTTTTTAAGATTTTATTTATTTATGAGAAAGATAGGAGAAGAGAGAAAGAACCAGACATCACTCTGGCACATGGGCTGCCGGGGATCAAACTCAGGACCTCATGCTTGAGATTCCAAAGCTTTACCACTGCGCCACCTCCCAGACCATATCTACTCATTTTTTTTTAAGGTAGACTTACAAGCAGAGAGAGTGAAAGAGCCCACAGCACTGAAGATTCCTTCCATGCCTTCTTCAATGTAGTGAGGGTGGGGCTTAAATCCTTCTAACTAAAATTTTTAGACAATAATTTCAACTCCCACTTCCTCCTATCTCCGGCCAGCAACTCCTAGCAATTTATCTCTTTCATCACAACTTCTTGTAATAACTAACGGGACAAGTTCCTTTCCTCCATTTCAATATGATACACTGAACTTGCACCGCTGCTCCATGGTCCATGTTTGAATACCAAAACAAGGCATAATAAAGCACAATGAATTTCACTATCCTTCACTGTTTCCAGTTTAACTGCCATTTTACCACCATGCACAGGAGAAATGCACTCCCACAGGCTTCTTTTAAATTTCCAAAGCAGCTATTCTTTGTGGATTTACAGAACATGTGCTTTCTCTGGATTCCTTCTATCACTACAGAAACGGATTTGGGAAGCTGAGATTTTTATTTATTTTATTTATTACCAAGTACTTTGCAAATAAGGAGGAGGAGAAGGGAAAGAAGGTAGGAAAGAAGAAAAAGAAGGAAAGAAGGAAGAGAAAGAAAGGGAGAGAGAAAGAAAGAAACTGATTCTGCATCTCTATTTTGCTGGCAAATTTACTATTAAGGACTCGCCCATATTGTGGGGAAAGGCCTGTGCAAAGATCTAAGATAACGCTTTTGGCCTACCCCAGTTTAAGTGAAAAAAATCTTCAGTACACGTCCTGGAAAAGGATGACAGAGGACCTAGCAGGGGTTGTATTGTTATGTGGAAAACTGAGAGATGATATGCATGTGCAAACTACTGTATTTACTGTGGAATGTAAAACATCAACCCCCCAATAAAGACATTTTTTTTAAAATCCTTAGCTCGTGAAGATTATCTTATTAAATGTCCTTCCTTCTCAGGCTACAGCATAAGCACTGTAAACAACTGGCTCTGGCTTTTGCACGAAGCCCTAAATCTCCCTAAACACCCTCCCTTGGGCAGAGTCGCATGATCCCATAGCAAACCCCAAACCCGCCGACGAAGGGCACAATCTGTCCGCCACAAAGGGCCGACCTGCGCCTCGTGCGCCGCAGCCGCAGCCGCAGCCTCTGCACACATGCGCCGCCGGACAAGCTGACAAGCGCGGAGGCGCCTTTGCGGGATGGGGAGCCCGAGGCCGGGGTCCAAAGCCCGCGGTTCGTCGCCACCCACCGCCACCTCCCGGGTGACAGGAGGCCGGCTCTGCCCTTGGCCGAGCGCGCCCCGCAGGGCCCGTGGCCGCCGCGCCCCCGCCCCCCGCCGCGCCTCTCCCTCCTTCCTCGGCCCCGGCGGCCCCGGCGGCGCTTGTCCCGCACCCAGCGAGCCGCCCGCCGCACAGCCTCCCCGCGCCTCGGCCCGCGGCGGCCGCCCACCCCGGCGACCCCGGCCGGCGCCTCACCTCCTCCTCGCTCTCGCTGCGGAAACACAGGCACGCGGCCCTCTTCTTGTAGCCGTCGCCGTCATAGGTGCGGGTCTGGTTCGACTTGAGCTTCATCATCCTCCGGGCCCGATGGGGTACGAAGCGGGTCGCGGGAGTCGAGGGGTGGGGAACCCGCTCCGGACGGCCGCGCGCGCGCGCCCCCGATTCGGCCGAGAGAAGAGAGGAGGAAAACCGCTGTTCCGCTACACGGCTCCGCCGCTGGCCCGCCGCGGCCGCCTCATTCCCCCCGGCCCAAGCTCCGCGCCGCCGCCGCCGCCGTCACGGCTGCCGTCGCCGTCGCCGCCACGACCGCCGCCCCCTCTGCCGCCGCCACCTCCGACGACGACCGCGCCGCCATCTTGGGCGCGCTGCGTCAGCGGCGTAAGGCCGCGCCGGCCTACGGGAGGACCGCGCACTCGCAGCGCAGCTAGCGGTCGGGAGTCGCGCCCTCCCTGTCCGCGAGGCGTAAACGAGCTTCGGGAATGTCAGGGTCGCGCGACTCGATGCGGCCGCTACGCAAGGAGCGTAGGGGTGGAGACGGTGGGCGCGCGGCGGAAGCGGGAGGAGACAGGAGTGAGAACTGGGCTCCCCAGAGCTGCTTGGGCGGACGCCCGGCTGTCCAGGCGTGTGGTTTCCCGGAGGGGAAACTAGGTCTTGCCCAGGGTCACGCCACGAGTGTGCGGTGGAAGTTGGAGCATCAGGCCGCCCTGGTCTTGGCCTGCTGGTCCATCTGTGAAGTTGGGATGAGAATAAGCTCTGGAGGAAAAAGTGCAATGCAATTAAACGCAACGGAGAGTGCAACCCGAGATGCCTGGGATTAGTTAATGTAGGGAAACTGCGGGGGAGGCAAGTTCACATTGCTGTGACATCTGGAAGTTCAGGAAGCCTTATTGGCTTGAACAAATAGTCCATTAGGAATAAAAGAAAATGGGCAGGGGTAGATAGCATAATGGTTATGCAAAGAGACTCATGCCTGAGACTCCAAAGTCCCAGGTTCAATCCCCTGCACTACCATTAGCCAGAGCTGAACAATGGTAAAAATAATAATAAAGTAAAATAAAGAAAAATTTAAAAAAAGAAAGAAAACAGATTGGACTGGAGAGATAGCATAATGGCCATGCAAAAAGACTTCAGTGCCTGAGACATCAAAGGTCCCAGGTTCAACCCCCAGCAACACCGCAAAAGCTATTGAGAGAGATTGGGGCACACCTGATTGAGCCTGTTACAATAGGCAAGGGCCCAGGTTCAGTCCTCCTGGTCCCCACCTACAAGGAGGGAAACTTCTCTAGAAGTGAAACAATGCTGTAAATATCTCTTTCTCTCTCCCTCTCTATCCTACCTTTCCTCTCTCAGTATCTTTCTGTCCTACCAAATAAATAAAATTTAAAAATGTGTTTATTCTGCAACCTTTTATTTTATTGGTGCAAAAAATGGAAATGTTTCTGTAAAGTAAATAAAGGAGCTGAAAGTAAGTGTGTGTGTGTGTCCACACAATGGAAGTTATATGGCATCATTATTTATTACAATATAGGAGGTGTATATTATGAATTTCAGATTCTGCAGGTGAAGGTATACAGTCAAGCACGAAAAATAAAGTATAACTTGTGAAATGTTCTCAGCAGCCCACACCAAACTGGGTACCATTATTCTAATGCCCTAAACTTGATACAAATCCTATGCAGAACTTGTCTGTGAATTGCTTACTGCAACCATTCCTTTTTTCCTTTCCTTTTATTTTTTTAAAAGATTTTTATTTATTTATTCATGAACAATGACAGGAGAGAGAGAGAGAGAGAGAAAGAACCAGACATCACTCTGGTACATGTGCTGCCAGGAACTGAACTCGGGACCTCATGCTTGAGAGTCCAATGCTTTATCTACTGCGCCACCTCCTAGACCACCCTTTCTTTTCTTAAGATTTATTTGTTCATTAACAAGAAAGAGCTAGAGCATAACTCTGGCATATGTAATGCTGGGGATTCAACTTGGGACCTCAAATAATGCAGCTGTTTTTCTTTTAATTTTTTTAAAAAACATATTGTATTTATTTAGTTAGTTAAGGGATAGAGACAGAGAAATCAGGAAGGAAAGGGTAGGTAGAGAGGGAGAGAGAGACACTTGAAGCACTGCTTCACCACTTGTGAGCCTTCTCCCCGTGAAGATAGGGCCTGGGGGCTTAAACCCAGGTTCTTGCATATGGCAATTTGTGCACTCAATATAGATATTTATCATATGTTATATTGCGTGAAAGGCAGGGGGAGACCAGAGCACCACTCTGCTACATGCAATGCTAGGATACAACCAGAAACATCAGGCATGCAAAGTTCATGATCTGTTAGTTGAGCCATCTCACCAGCTGCTGGAACTCAGGTTTTGAAGTCCAGTGTTCTAGCCACTTCACCACCTCCTGGTTGCTACCCTTTTTTAAATTTGCTTGTACTTAGTATAGTCATAAGATATCTGGGTTGGATGGCCAGAAGATAGCTCACTTGAGTAGGAATTCCAGACCAAGCTTGAAGTCACAGGTTTGAACCTCAGGTACCACATGGAAGCACTATGACACCAGTACACGAGGATGTGCACTGATGGAGGAGCAGTGC
This sequence comes from Erinaceus europaeus, assembly GCF_950295315.1. Lineage (NCBI taxonomy): Eukaryota > Metazoa > Chordata > Mammalia > Eulipotyphla > Erinaceidae > Erinaceus > Erinaceus europaeus. Next base: position 57,641,763 of record NC_080165.1, read on the forward strand.
TGTGGTGTTTCTGTCCTCTATCTGAAAAAAATTTTAGGATTATTTTTATATTGTCCAGGAGCAGTGTTATCACAACTACACAAATCCCTCACATCACATACACAATGAGAATTTGAAAACAAACACAAGTTGGGCTCTCAATGACATATCCTTGTACTTATTTTACCAAAGCACTGCTTGACTTATGATGGTGTGGGGGATTGACCAGGTGTTTTGGGGCCTTAGGCCTGAAAGTTTTTGTATAACCATTATGCTATCTTCCCCATCCCACACCCTTTATCTCTATAAAATAGAAGTAATAAAACTACTTGGCACATGGCACACGGCACACACTAGGCACTCAGTGCTTTGCAATTACTGTGGACATTTCACTCAACCATTGCTGCATAAAATATGGAATTTTTGGAGTCGGGTGGTAGCGCAGCCGGTTAAGCTCAGGCTGCGGTAAAGTGCAAGGATCTGCATAAGGATCCTGATTCCAGCTCCCAGTTCCCCACCTGTAGGGGAGTCGCTTCACAGGCTGTGAAGCAGGTCTGCAGGTGTCTTTCTCTCCCCCTCTGTCTTCCCCTCTTCTCTGCATTTCTGTCTGTCCGATCCTACAACGACGACATCTATAACAACAACAATAGCCACAACAACAATAAAAAACAAGGGCAACAAAAGGGAATAAATAAATTTTTTTAATGTGGAATTTGGGGGAGTCAGTTGGTAGCTCAACGGGTTAAGCACAAGTGGCGCAAAGCTCAAGGACCTGCATAAGAATCCCAGCTCCAGCCCCTGTTCCCCACCTGCAGGGGAGTCCCTTCACAGGTAGTGAAGCAGGTCTGTAGGTGTCTTTCTTTCTCTCCCCCTCTGTCTCCCCTCCTCTCTCCATTTCTCTCTGTCCTATCCAACAACGATAACAACCACAATAATAGCTACAACAATAAAACAAGGGCGGTAGCGCAGCGGGTTAAGTGCTTATGGCCCAAAGTGCAAGGACTGGCATAAAGATCCTGGTTGGAACCCCCGGCTCGGCTCCCCACCTGCCGGGAGTCGCTTCACAAGCCAAGCGGTGAAGCAGGTCTGCAGGTGTCTGTCTTTCTCTCCCCCTCTCTGTCTTACCCTCCTCTCTCCATTTCTCTCTGTCCTATCCAACAACAATGACATCATTAACTACAACAATAAAACAAGGGCAACAAAAGGGAAAATAAATAAATATAAAAAAATTTAAAAAGGGAAAAAATAAATATATTTTTTTTAAAAAAGGGCAGGAGTTGGGCTGTAGCACAGCGGGTTAAGCGCACGTGGCGCAAAGCACAAGGACCACTAGAAGGATCCCGGTTCCAGACCCCGGCTCCCCACCTGTAGGGGCGTCGCTTCACAGGCAGTGAAGCAGGTCTGCAGGTGTCTATCTTTCTCTTCCTCCTCTCTGTCTTCCCCTCCTCTCTCTTTTTCTCTCTGTCCTATCTAACAACGACGACATCAGTAACAACAACAACTACAACAATAAAAAAGAACAAGGGCAACAAAAGGGAATAAATAAATAAATATATTTTTAAAAAGAAGAAGAAGAACCTGAGACTGCGTGGGCCAGGTGATGGAACACCTGGTTGAGCAATATGTTACAGTGCACAAAGAGCTGGGTTTGAGCCCCCAGTCCCGACCTACAGAGAGAAAGCTTCATGAGTGGCAAACGCTAGAAGAAGAAGCTTCATGAGTGGTAAAGCAGGGCTGCAGGGCTCAAGTGTCTCCCTGTCCCCCTTCCCTCTTGATTTCTGGCTGTCTCTATCCAATAAGTAAAGATAATAAAAAAAATTAAAAAGAAAAGTAATAAAAGAACCTGGGAACCTGGGACTGTGGAGCCTCAGGCATGAGAGTCTCTTTGCATAATATTATGCTATATTTTTATAACCATTATGCTATCTACCCCCATTCTCCTCCCGTCTTTTTTTTTTAATTTTAGTAACCAGGGAAATCTGTATAATGTAGGCAAAGAAGTCATAAGATATTTGACTATTAGTTCTCCTGCTTCCTCCACTTGAACATTAATGAACTGACATTCCTAGATTCTCAAACTGATCTCCTGCCTATTTATTTCAGGACTGGGGAGGTAGCATAATGGCTATGTAAAAAGATTTTTTAAAAAATATTTATTCCCGTGGTCTGGGAGATGGCTCAGTGGATAAAGCACTGAACTCTCAAGCATGAGGTCCTGAGTTCAAGTCCCAGCAGCACATGTACCAGGGTGATATCTGGTTCTTTCCCTCTCCTCCTATCTTTCTCATTAATAAACAAAATCTTTAAAATATATAGATTTATCCCTTTTGTTGCCCTTGTTGTCTTTTTATTGTTGTTGTTATTGATGTCGTTATTGTTAGATAGGACAGAGAGAAATGGAGAGAGGAGGGGAAGACAGAGGGCGAGAGAAAGGTAGGCACCTGCAGACCTGCTTCACTGCTTGTGAAGCGACTCCCCTGCAGGTGGGAAGCTGGGGGCTTGAACCGGGATCCTTGCACCGGTCCTTGCACTTTGAGCCACCTGTGTTTAACCTGCTGTGCTACCGCCTGACTCCCGTAAAAAGATTTTTATACCTGAGGTGTCCCCGGTTCAGTCCTCAGCACCACCATAAGCCAGAACTGAGCAGTGCTCTACTTTTATTTTTTATTTTATTTTTATTTTTTAAATATCTTATTTATTTATCAATGAGAGGGATAGGAAGAGAGAGAGAAAGAACCAGACATCACTCTGATACATGTGCTGCTGGGGACTGAACTCAAGACCTCCTGCTTGAGAGTTCAATGCTTTATCCACTGCTCCACCTCCCAGACCACAGTGCTCTACTTTTAAAAAAGAAAAAAGAAAGAAAACTATATAAACTGTTTATTACACAGTAAACATTGACTTTTCTTCCTGCTACTCTTCAAATCTTAAAAAATATCATTTGATTTGTAGCTTTTTCAAATTTTACTCCATTTGAGGCTTCTTTATTCCCTCAACTTGGGTTTCTCTTCCCATTTAATATTTATTTATTTTTAAAGATGCCCTTTTCCTCACAATGGCCTCTTTGATATGTCAGTAAACCATGCATGGCTTATTTCAAGAGACTGTTCTGGATCTGTGCCATGCATTTATCACAGCCTTCCAATAAAGCACTTTTAAAAAGAAATGGGCTCCAGTTCCAGGCTTTCTATGAGTAACTTTTTTTTTTTATTGTTAACAATTCCTTTCATTCCTTCCTCCTGCACCTCCCCCCATGCCCTCATTCTGTCCTAGTTTCCCTTTCCAAAACTGAGCAATCAAATGATGAATTTCCCCATCCTTTTCCCTTTAGCAGGATGAATGTATTGTGGTCACTGTTAACTGAGTGGTTTACCCATCAACAGTGTCCCAGATGGTCAATGCCCAGACCCAAATTCAGCCTCCTGCTTCCTGAAAGAGGTTCAAATATTTGTCAAACATCCAGAAGCCCTGGTCATACCACTCCTCACCTATATACTTACTGTTAATTAGCTCACTAGCATGTAGAGGATACTTATTAGAATGACTGTAATGCAAAGGTTGAACAGATCTAGTACTGGTTAATATGAGAAGCAACAAAAGTTTAAACATTGAGTGGGAAATGTAAAATGGTCCAGGGTCAGAGAAATAGTTTACTTGGGTGGTCCAGGAAATGGCGCAGTGGATAAAGCATTGGACTCTCAAGCATGCGGTCCTGAGTTCTTTTATTTTAAATAGTTTACTTGGAGAGTGTGCTCTTTTGTCATGTCCTGAGCCCAGATTCAAGCCCAACCTGTATCACCCTAGAGGAAGCTTAGGCGCTATGGTCTCTCACTTTCTCTGCTTGTCTCTATATAAAAAATATAAAATGGGCGGGTCGGTGGTGCACCAGGTTAAGCGAAAATAGCATTACCCACAAGGACTCGCACAAGGATCCAGGTTGGAGCCTTCAGCTTCTAGCTGTAGCCAGGATGCTTCATGAGTGGTGAAAGAAGTCTGTAGACCGGGGGCCGGGTGGTAGCAAAGCAGATTAAGTGCACATGGACGAAGAGGTCTGTAGGTGTCTATTTTTCTCTTTCTCTTAAATATTTTATTTATTAATGAGAAAAATAGGAGTCGAGAGAGAAAAAGAACCAGGTATTACTCTGGTACATGTGCTGCCAGGGATTGAATTTAAGACCTCATGCTTGAGAATCCAATGCTTTATCCACTGTGCTATCTCCCACATCACCTTTCTTCCCCACCCTCACCCTCTTTTTTAAATTTTTGTTGTTGCCCTTGTTTTATTGTTGTAATTATTACTGATGCTGTCATTGTTGGGTAGGACAGAAAAGAAATGGAGAGAGGAGGGGGAAGATAGAGAGGGGGAGAGAAAGACACCTGCAGACCTGCTTCACCACTTGTGAAGTGACTCCCCTGGAGGCCTGTCCTTGTGCTTTGCACCACCTGCACTTAACCCGCTGCACTACTGCCCAACTCCCAACTGCCCCCACCTTTTTAAAGATTTTATTTATTGATGAGAAAGATAGGAGGAAAGAACCAGACATCACTCTGGTACCAGTGGGGTCAAACTCTAGACCTCATACTTGAGAGTCCAATGTTCTGTCCACTGTGCCACCTCTTAGACCACCCTTTCTTTCCCTCTCTATCCCACCTCCCCTCTCAATTTCTCTCTGTCCTATGGAGTAATTAATAAATAAATAGGACAAGGGGAAAAAAGGCTGCTAGGAGTGGTGGATTCCTAGTGCCCCTAGTGGATTCCTGAGCCCCAGCAACTGGAGGCAAAATATAAATAAATAAATAAATAAATAAATAAATAAATAAAACAAAATGGTTCAGTCATTTTGGAAAACAGTTTGGCACTTCCTCAAAATGTTACCATATGACCCAGTAACTCCCTTCCTAGGAAGACACCCTAGAGAACTGAAAACATTTGTCCCCTGAAAGACTTATACATGAATGTTCACAGTAGCAATAGTTACAGTAACCCCAAATGACAATCAACAGTTAAGTGAGTTTTTAAATTCTGACATAGCTCTACAATGGAATATCATTCAACAATAAAAAAAAAAAAAGAAAGAAATACGTGTTCCAGGAGGTGGCGCAGTGGATAAGGCATTGGACTCTCAAGTATGAGGTCATAACTTCGATCTCCGGCTGCACATGTACCAGAGTGATGTCTGGTTCTTTCTCTCTCTCCTATCATTTCTGATGAATCAAAAAAAAAATTAAATAAAATCTTTAAAAAAAAAAAAAAAGAAATACTGAGGAGTCGGGCGGTAGTACAGTGGGTTAAACCGTGGCGCGAAGCGCAAGGACCCTAAGGATCTCGGTTCAAGCCCCTGGATCCCCACCCGCAGGGAAGTCACTTCACAGACAGTGAAGTAGGTCTGCAGGTGTCTATTTTTTTTCCCCCTCTCTATCTTCCCCTCCTCTTTCCGTTTCTCTCTGTCCTAACAACGATGACATCAATAACAACAACAATAATAACTAAAACAACAAGGGCAACAAAAGGGAAAAAATACTGGAGGCAGGGTTGTATTACATTAGGTTAAATATGCATGGCATGAAGCACAAGAAAGGGCATAAGGATCCTGGTTCGAGGTTCCAGCTCCCCTCCTACAGGGGGGTCGCTTCACAGGCAGTGAAGCAGGTCTGCAGGTGTCTTTCTCTTCCCCTCTCTGTCTTCCCCTCCTCTCTCCATTTCTCTCAGTCCTATCCAACAACGACGATAGCAATAACCACAATAATAACAACAATGATAAACAACAAGGGCAACAAGAGGACAAAAACAGCCTCCAGGAGCAGTGGCTTCTTAGTGCAGGCACCCATCCCCGGTGATAACCCTGAAGCGGGGAAAAAAAGGGGGAATACTGATACTGCTGATACTTGTAGCAGCTCAAAGGAATCCCCAAATTATTGTTATGCAAAAGAAGCTAGATTATAAAAGAGAGTGCAATGTACAGTTTGTTTCATTGAAGAATCTAGAGGGGCCAGGTAGTGCTGCACCTGGTTAAGAACACAGATTACAGTGCCCAAGAACACAGGTTCAAGCCCTAGGTACCCACCAACCTGCAGGGGGAAAGCTTTATGAGTGGTGAAGTGGGTATGTAGGTGTCTCTCTCTTTATTTATTAAATTATTTATTTATTTATTTATTTATTCATGAGACAGATAGGAGGAGAGAAAGAACGAGACATCACTCTGGTACGTGTGCTGCTGGGGATCCAGTTTGGGACCTCATTGTTGAGAATCCAATGCTTTATCCACTGCGCCACCTCCTGGACAACTCTCTCTCTTTTTCCCTCAGTTTCTCTGTCTATTCAAGAATGAATGAATGAATTGTGTGAATAAATAAATAAAACAAGTATAGAGGGGCCAGGCGGTGGTACACTTGGTTAAGTGCACACACTGTAGTGTACATGGACCCAGGTTCAAGAGCCTGGTCCCCAGCTACAGGGGGAAAGCTTCATGAATGGTGAGATGTCTCTTTTGTCTCCTTCCCTCTCTCCCCTCCTCTCAATTTCTTTTCTTTCTCTTTCTTTCTTTCTTTCCTTTTTCTTTTTTAACACCAGAGCACTGATCAGCTGTGGCTTTTGGTGGTGTGAGGGACTGAACCTGGACTTCAGAGCGTCAGGCATGAAAATCTTTTTCTGTAATCTTTATATCTTTGTTCTTTAATATCAAAAGTTTTTTTCTATTAAGGCTTTATTTACTTATTTATTAACACCAAATAGGGGATAGGAAGAACTAGAACATCATTTAGGTACATGAGATGCTAGGGACTGAACTCAGGATCTCATGCTTCCCATTTCAATACCCTACTTCTTTTTTTTTTTTTTTTTTTTTTCCTCCCTTTCTACCAGAGCATTGCTCAGCTCTGACTTGTGGTAGTTTGGGGGAATTGAATCAGAGGCCTTAAAGTTTCAAGTACAAGAGCCTCTTTGCTATAACCATTAGGCTATCTTCCCCACCCAGTGACATTTTAAGTTTGCAAAATAAATCTTTTTTTTTATTTGTTTAAGAAAAGAGACATTAACAAAACCATAGAATAAGAGGGGTACAATTCCGCACAACTCCCATAACCCGATCTCCATATCCCATCCCCTCCCCAATAGCCCTCCCATTCTCCATCTCTCTGGGAGTATGGATCCAGGGCCGCTGTGGGCTGCAGAGCAAAATAAATCTTCTTCAAGATGCCCTAATTGGTCTTGCTCCCTCTCCTACTCCACAAATGTACCTTTGGTTCATTTTGCCTACATTCATCTCAATAAACTTTAAAACTCATTTTGGTGACCCAGTCGCTAGAGTTTTAGATTTAAAAAGTAAATTAAAGCATAAAGGGGCTGGGGAGATAGCATGATGGTTATATAAACAGACTTTCATGCCTGAGGCTCCAAAGGTCCCAGGTTCAATCTCCAGCTCTATCATAAACCACTACTGAGCAGCACGCTGTAAATAAATATGGACAACAAAAGCAAACATGGGGTTCTGGGCCAGCAAAATAGCTCAACTGGATAGTGTGCTGCTTTGCCAGGTGCATGACACATTTTCAAGCCTGGCCCCTGCCACACTGAAGAGTTAGTGCTGTGGTCTCTTTCATTCTCTCTGCCTTTCTGCTTATGTGATGTCAAGAATCAAATTCAGGATTTATTTATTTATAGAGAGAATTTTTTGAAAAAAAAATTTTTTGGACATATACTTTCCTACCTACACCGTATTTGTCACTATGAATAATTGTATGGCAGGGGAGAGAGCATAATCAGTTTGATCTTAGCTTTGGTCCTGTCTTCCTAATTGAACTATGAGGTTCTTGTAGGCAGGAATGCTATCATCAGTACCAGCCCGAGTAGCTAGTTTATCAATGACTAAAAAATTGGCCGGGTGGTGGCGCATCGGGTTGAGTGCACATGTTACAGTGCTCAAGGATCCAGGTTTGAGCTCTTGGTCCCCACCTGCAGGGTAAAAGCTTCACAAATGGTGAAGCAGGTCTGTAGGTCTCTGTCTTTCTCCTTCTCTATCACCCCCTTCCCTCTTGATTTCTGGCTGTCTCTATGATGCAAAAAGATTAAAATAAAAGAGAGTTACCTGGAGCACCACTTTACTACTCACAAAGCTTCCTCCCTGCAGTTGTGGATCAGGGGCTCAAACCCATGTCTTTGAACATTGTAACACGTGTGCTCGACCAGGTGCACCACCACCTGGCACCCAGTTTACCAGTGATTGATAGGCAGGGGCCAACCTATCTTGGTTGTGGAGGAAGCTGGCAGGTAGTAGAAGAGCCACTATTTTTATTCTCAGTTTGACTCTGTCTTATGGATTCCTCAGGTTTCCCCAGAATCTATGGAGTTTCTTTCTTTCTTCTTTTTTTTTTCCTCCAGGGTTATTTCTAGGGCTCGGTGCCTGCACTACGAATCCATTGCTCCTGGAGGCTATTTTTCCCATTTTGTTGCTCTCGTTGTAGCTGTAATTGTTATTGTTGTCATAGCTGTTGTTGGATAGGACAGAGAGAAATCAAGAGAGGAGGGGAAGACAGAGAGGAGAGAAAGATAGACACCTGCAGACCTGCTTCACCACTTGTGAAGTGACCCCCTGCAGGTGGGAAGCTGGGGGCTTGAACTGGGATCCTTACGCTGGTCCTTGCACTTTGCACCATGTGCGCTTATCCTGCTGTGCTACTACCCAGCCCCGTTTCTTTTTCTCTTTTTTTTTTTTGCCAGAGCAGTGATCAGCTGTGGTTTGTGGTGGTGCAGGAGATTGAACCTGGGACTTTGGAGCCTCAGGCATGAGAGTCTCTTTGCATAACCATTATGCTATCTACCCCTGGTCCCAGCCCCGTTTCTTTTCTTTTTTACCAGAGCACTGCTCAGCTCTGGTTTATGGTGATACAGGGGATTCAACCTGGGACTTTGGAGTCTCAGGAGTCTCTTTGCATAACCATTATGCTATCTACCTTCCGTGGAGTTTCTTAGAGAATACTTTCTAAAATTAAATCATGAAGAGTTTGGCAAAGAACAGCGGTAGGTGAAAAAGCAACCATTAATAGCCAGCCCAGCAAAGGCTATAGAGAAAACCCATCTGCTTGTTGGCCTTGGTGGGAAACAAAGACTGGGAGCTACTAACATTTCACAGTAGAATCCAGGTTAAACAACCACAAGGCGGGTGAACCAGAGAAACCACTTGACATTACTTGAACACAACAGTTGGATAAAAGCAGTCTTTGGCAAGGAAGCCAAGGCCACACTGAAGCAACTTCCCCAAACACTAGCTCTTTTTGCCAAAGCAAGCTTCTTATTGGTGGTTGATTTCAAAGCTCTAAGTATTTGGAATTGTTGGCTGCCACCTTGTGGTCCCTTTCAACGGCCTATTAAGATTGAAATAGTTGAAAAACAAGATCAGAAAAGAAAACACAAGTAGAACCTGAAATGGAATTGGCGTATTGCACCAAAGTAAAAGACTCTGGGGTGGGTGGGGAGAATACAGGTCCACGAAGGATGATAAATGACATAGTGGGGGTTGTATTGTTAAATGGGAAACTGGGGAATGTTATGCATATACAAACTATTGTATTTACTGTTGAATGTAAAACATTAATTCCCCAATAAAGAAATAAATTAAAAGGGAGTCGGGCTGTAGTGCAGTGGGTTAAGCGCAGGTGGCGCAAAGCACAAGGACCGGCATAAAGATCCCGGTTCGAACCCCGGCTCCCCACCTGCAGGGGAGTCGCTTCACAGGCGGTGAAGCAGGTCTGCAGGTGTCTGTCTTTCTCTCCACCTCTGTGTCTTCCCCTCCTCTCTCCATTTCTCTCTGTCCTATCTAACAACGACAACAATAATAACTACAACAATAAAATAACAAGGGCAACAAAAGGGAATAAATAAAATAAATAAATTAAAAATAAAAAGATTGAAATGGGTAGCTAACAGCACACCACTTAGTTCAGAATTGTCAAGTACTGTCCTCACTTAGCTAATGATAAGCCACAGTTATATGCTTGACCTATCACACTCTCCAGATGACTCCTAAATCCTCATAATCCATAAATTTCACCAGTTTTGCTGGCTGAAAGTCTTATTTGATAGTCCCAATTTAAGCTCCTAAAGTGGCCTAAAGCCACGACTTCAAATACGCTACCTGTTCAGAAAGAGAAAATTGAGAGGGATTGCTATTTACTGCAACCATGGACAACTGAGATTTCACCTGTGGGGGTTGGTGGCACACAGGGTAGAGTGCACATTATCATGTGAGGACCCAGGTCTAAGCTCCACCTGTGGCAGAAAGCTTCACAAGTGAAGCAGTGCTGAATTTTTTTCTTTTTAATTTCCTTACAGGGGAATTAATGTTTTTTTTAAGATGTTATTTATGCATTAATGAGAAAGATAGGGGGAGAGAGAGAAAGAACCAGACATCACTCTGGTACATGTGCTGCCGGGGATTGAACTCAGGACCTCAAGCTTGAGAATCCAGTGCTCTATCCATTGTGCCATTTCCCAGACCATGGGAATTAATGTTTTACATTCAACAGTAAATACAATAGTTTGTACATGCATAACATTCCCCAGTTTCCATATAACAATACAACCCCCATTAGGTCCTCTGTCATCCTTCTTGGACCTGTATTCTCCCCACCCACCCACCCCAGAGTCTTTTACTTTGGTGAGATACGCCAATTCCAGTTCAGGTTCTACTCGTTTTCTTTTCTGATCTTTTCTTCTTCTTTTTTTAATATTTATTTATTTATTCCCTTTTGTTGCCCTTGTTGTCTGATCTAGTTTTTCAACTTCTGCCTGAGTTCTCTTTCTTTTTACCAGAGCACTGCTCAGCTCTGGTTTACGGTGGTTCGAGGATTTGAGCCTAGGACTTTAGAGCCTCAGGCATAAGAGTCTTTGCATAACCTTTATGCTATCTACCTCCCTTTCCTCCCCCCAACCCCAGTGCTGCACCCCTTTATTTTTATTAATGAAATAGATAACACGGGTTGACAGGGATTGAACTCAGAACCTTATGCCTGAAAATCCAACATTTTATCCACGGCAGCACCTCCTGGGCCGCATAAGTTATCAAGGAAAACAAAACAAAACAAAACAAAAAAACAGGTAACTTCAGGAGGCAGCTCTGAGCTCCCAAGTTCTATCCCCAGCACTACCTGAAGCCAGAGTTAAAATCATGGTAGGAAAAAAAATATATTACTCATGGTCCAGGAGGTGGAGCAGTGGATAAAGTATTGGACGAGATTTCAAGCATGAAGTCCTTCAAGCATGAAGTAGAATGATGTCTGGTCCTTTCTCATTAATAGATTAATAATAGATAGGAGAGAAAGGACCAGACACCACTCATACATGTGTGGCCAGAGATTGAAATCAGAACCTCACGCAGGTTCAAGCCCCCAGTCCCCACTATGGGGGAAGAGCTTCACGAGTGAAGTAGGGCTGCTGGTGTCTCCATACAAAACAACAACAACAACAACAACAAACTTCCGTGGTCTGGGAGATGATATAGTTGATAAAGCATTGGACTCAAGCATGAGGTCCTGAGTTCAATCCCCGGCAGCACATGTACCAGAGTGATGTCTGATTCTATCTCTCATCCTCTCATTAATAAATATTAAAAAAAAACAGGGGCCAGGTGCACCTGGTTGAGTGCACATTACAGTGCGCAAGGACCCAGGTTCAAGCCCCTGGCCCCCACCTGCAGGGTGAAAGCTTCACAAGTGAAGCAGGGCTGCAGTTGTCTGTTTCTCTCCCTATCACCCCTTCCCTCTCAATTTCTGACTGTCTCTATCCAGCAAATAAATAGATTTAAAAAATTTAAAAAACAAACTTCCAAACTCTTAAAAAAAAGTCACCAGAAAAGACCTAGAATTGCCAAAACAATCTTGAGAAAAAAGAACAGAACCAGAGGCATCACTCTCCCAGATCTCAAACTGTATTACAGGGCCATTGTCATCAAAACTGCTTGGTACTGGAACATGAACACACTGACCAGTGGAATAGAATTGAGAGCCCAGAAATGAGGCCCCACACCTATGGACATCTAATCTTTGACAAAGGGGCCCAGACTATTACATGGGGAAAGCAGAGTCTCTTCAACAAATGGTGTTGGAAACAATGGGTTGAAACATGCAGAAGAATGAAACTGAATCATTGTATTTCACCCAATACCAAAGTAAATTCCAAGTGGATCAAGGACTTGGATGTTAGACCATAAACTATCAAATACTTAGAGGAAAATATTGACAGAACTCTTTTCCGCATAAATTTTAAAGACATCTTCCATGAAACGAATCCAATTACAAAGAAGACTAAGGCAAGTATAAACCTATGGGACTACATCAAATTAAAAAGCTTCTTCACAGCAAAAGAAAACACTACCCAAACCAAGAGACCCCTCACAGAATGGGAGATCTTTACATGCCATACATGTAAAGATCTTTAAATCTTTATTTATTGGATTTTATTTATTTATTGGATTTTAAAGATCTTTACATGCCATACATGTAAAGATCTTTAAATCTTTATTTATTGGATAGAAACAGCCAGAAATTGAGAGGGAAGGTGGCGATAGAGAGGAAAAGACAGGCAGGTGCAGTTCTGCTCCACTTGTGAATCTTCCTCCCTCCAGGTGGAGACCATGGACTTGAACCTGGGTCTTTGTGCATGGTAGTGTGTGCACTTAACCACGTGCACAAGGTCCTGCTGGTCCTTAATTAAAAAAAAAAAAAAAAAAAAAGATTTCTTTTTACTTATTTATAAGAACCAGACATCACTCTGGTACATGTGCTACCGAGGATTGAACTCAGGACCTGAGAGTCCAGTGCTTTATCCACTGTGCCTCCTCCCTGACCACTGGTCCTTAATTTTTATCTGTAGGGTTTATTGCAAGGGCTCAGTGCCTGCACCACAAACCCATTGTTCCCAGCAGCCATCTATTTGTTGTTGCTGTTGTACAGGACAGAGGATGGGAAGACAGGGGAAAGACACCTGTGGACCGGCTTCACAGCTTGTCAAACCCCCTGCAGGTAGGGAGCTGGGGGGTTGAACTGGGGTCCTTGTGCTTCATACTATGTGTTTAACCCAGTGTTAGCGCCTGGCTGCTAGTCTGTAATTTTTAACCAGAGCACTGTTTAGCTCTAGCTCATGGTGGTGGGTATCAGTAGTATCAGGATAGTTAGCCTGAAGATGCCAATCTGGCCCAACTGCCTATAATAGTGATCACGCTGTGCCCTACTTCGCATGGGGGGCATGTGTCCCAACCAAGGGGCCCAGGTCAAATAAATTTTTATTCTTTTGAGAGATACACCAGAGCACTGCTCAGCTCTAGATTATGGTGGTGCGGGGGACTGAACCTGGGATTTAGGAGCCTCAGGCATGAGAGTCTGTTTGCATAACCATTATGCTGTCTCCCCCGCCCCTAAATAATTTTTTTTACCAGAGCACTGATGAGCTCTGCAGGGGATTGAACCTGGGACTTCAAAGCCTCAGGCATGAATCTGTTTGCATAACCATTATGCATCTACCCCAGCCCAACCTAGTTTTTTACCCCCTTTGTGAGCTTTGGCTTGTTAGTACTTGAGATTGAACCTGGACAAATATTTTAGGGGCCAGAGCACATCAGAATGTGCAAGGACCCAGGTTCAAGCCCCTGGTCCCCACTTGCAGGGGGAAAGCTTTGCGAGTGGTGAAGCAGGGCCGTTGGTGTCTCTCCCTATCACCACATTCCCTCTCAATTTCTGAATGTCTCTATACAATAAATAAAAAAAAGTATTTTGCCTATATTGTCTCCAGTCCTAAATGTTTTTTTAAAAATTCACTTTCTCTATTGTTGGATAGGACAGAGAAAAATGGGAGAAGGGAAAACAGGGGGAAAGACCTGCTTTACCACCTGTGAAGTGACTCCCCTGCAGGTGGGGAGCTGGGGGTTCAAACCAGGATCCTTGCACTTAAAGCTGCCACGTGCAGTTTAACCTGGTGCACTAATGACTTTTTTTAAATTATTCATTCATGAGAAATGATAGGAGAAAAAGAACCAGACATTACTCTGGTACATGTGCTGCCAGAGTCTGAACTTAGGACCTCATGCTTCAGAGTCCAAAGCCTTATATCTACTGTGCCACCTACCGGACCACAATAGTTCTTTATTTTTTTAAAGGTTTTATTTATTTATTCATGAAGAGGAGAGAAACAACCAGACATGACTCTGGTACATGTGCTGCCATGGATTGAACTCAGGACCTCATGCTTCAGAGTCTGATGCGTTATCCACTGCGCCACCTCCTGGGCCACCACAATAATAGTTCTTAAAAGCATCAAAGGGTGGTCCGGGAGGTGGTACAGTGGATTAAGTGCTTGACTGTCAGGTGTGAAGTGCTGAGTTCAAGCTCCGGCAGCACATGTACCAGAATGATGTCTGATTCTTTCTCTCCTTTCTCAAATTCTTAAAAAGCATCAAAGGGACCAGGTGGTGGTACACCCAATAGATGATGCGGGCTACAATGTTCAAGGACTGACAAAGTGCTGTCTCTATCCAAAGAGAAAGAAGTGATGTGGCATCAGGTGACACATCTGGTTAAGGACATGTTGCAATGTGAAGGTCCAGGGATCAAGCCCCTGGCCCCTACCTGCAGGGGGTAAAGCACCACATAGGTAAAACAGGGCTACAGGTGTCTCCCTTCCTATTTATCACCCCCCTATGGTTTCTGGCTGTCACATAGACACATATAATATTAAGTGGTCTTGTCCCTGCACAAGGATAATTGCCCAAATCAACCCAGTCCTCATTCTGACCATACACAGTGTTCTGAACACTGTGGCTGTGGCTTATAGTGGTATGGAAGACTGAACCTGGGACCTTGGAGCCTCAGGCAGGAGAGCCACTTTGCATAACCATTATTCTATCTACTCATACACTATTTCTTTTCAGGATGGAAACAAAACAGTTAACACTTTTCCTGGTTACAAGTTTATTCAACACACATAAAAAACCCTCCAACTTTATTGAGGTGGTTGACCACGTCCACGACCAAATCCGCCTCTCTGAAAAAGAAAACACATGGTATTAGGATTAACACTTCAGGGAGAACCCAACTGAAAACGGAGCTCTAGTCCTGCTTTTTATTGGCTTGAGGCAACTCTCACCTCCTTTGCTCATTTTACCTGTAGGAGTGTGTTCATATTTGTACCTGAGGGCAAGTGTACTAAGAAAGCCTGCCATGACATCTTGTTTCAGCAGTGATATGCCAGCCCCATAAAAAGTACTCACTGGGAGTTGGGCTGTAGCGCAGCGGGTTAAGCGCAGGTGGCGCAAAGCACAAGGACCAGCATAAAGATCCCGGTTCGAACCCTGGCTCCCCACCTGCAGGGGAGTAGCTTCACAGGCGGTGAAGCAGGTCTGCAGGTGTCTGTCTGTCTTCCCCATCTCTCTCCATTTCTCTCTGTCCTATCCAACAACGACGACAACAACAATAATAACTACAACAATAAAAAACAAGGGCAACAAAAGGGAATAAATAAATTAAAAAAAATGTTAAAAAAGTACTCACTATATGTGAATTAATCAATCAATTTAAACTTGGTACAACCATCACCATCTTAATTTAATGCAGAGGAGCCCAAGTTCACATCATCTTTAAGACAGAGGGTTTGATTCCAGACCATCTTGGCTCTAGAAGCCCACCTCACCTCCAATGTTCAGTTCTCAAACTCAGTTTTTATTTAGATTTATCAATCTAAGGGGATTATGACCATCATTAAGAAAACAAAATTTCATCATATCACATGTGTTGACCTATGAGATTAATTTCAGATATTCTTATTTGGGTGGCAGTCACTAGAATGTTGGAACTAAAAGTCCCGAGTCTGATCCTCAACATCATTCATGTCAGAATGATGCTATGCTTTTTACCGAAAAATAATAATATATACATGTACGTATAGTGGCCGAAGTCAGAATACTGGAGAGGATACTCACAAACTGGAATTCGGTTGCTGACCCAGCACCAGCCTCAGCTTTCTTGTCGGCACCAGCTGGAATAAGAGAGATGCATTTCAGAGTAACCAAATGCTCTGATCTACTGAAAAATAAAGGTTGAGACACCCAATCTAACCTCACAGGAAAACTCTTGCAAACAGATGCATGACTCCAAAGTAAATCATACCAGACATAGATAACACCTCCCAAGTACCTCTATCCCATCCCCTTGTTCCAATCACAGCTTTCAAGTCATTCTCTAAAACTGAGTGCAAGGATCCCAGTTCGAGCCCCTGGCCCCCCACCTGCAAGGGGGCCAACTTCATGGGCAGTGAAGCAGGTCTGTAGGTGTCTTTTTCTCCCTGTTTCTCCCTCCTATCCTCTCTGTCCTGCAATGGCAATAGTTAAGGGTGGAGCAGAGGGTAGATAGCATAATGGTTATGCAAACAGACTCTCATGCCGGAGGCTTTGAAGTCCCAGGTTGAATCCTCCGCACCACCATAAGCCAGAGCTTAACAGCGCTCTGGTTAAAAAAAAAAAAAAAAAAAAAAGGGGGGGGTGCCGTGAGATAAAATGGAAAAAATGGCCTCCAGGAGCAGTAAATTTGTGGTGCAGGCACTGAGCCCTAGCCATAACCCTGGAGGTAAAATAAAAGCTGGTTCACATTCTTGGTGTGTGTGTATTGGCAAGGTTGGCAGTGAACAAATCTGGGTCTCCTTTTAACTCCTTTCAGATCATACCACCTCAGGACCTTACTCAAACCCCACTTGACTACCAAAACTTTTTACTTATCTAAAAAAGGGAGATGAGAAAGTAACCACCAACTTTAAAATGAGTTTGTTGAAGTTCTTTTTTTTAATCAATCACACTAGGAAATCCATAGCTCCTGGCAGCCATTTTCCCCCTATTTGATAGGACCATGTCACACATAGTTGAAAAGGTATCCTGCCACTCAATTGCTTCTTCTTCTAGTGTTTGCCCTTCTTCCGTAGCCAGTCAACAGCTACAGTCAGGTTGAGCCTGATGTAAAGTTTCGAGACCTCCTTTGAATCTGGAGAGGTGGCAGTCAATAAGGGTGTCTCATCACCCTTAACTGTTGTTGCTCACGCAACTGAGACCCACAGCTGTCCCTTATTTGGTCAGGTACTCTCCCTAGAGGAATGCCCTTTTCTTGCAACCCAGGAGGTGGCACAGTAACTTTAAAGCTCCATAACCTGTGAAGTAGAGCTACTGGTGTCTCTTCACCCTTTACCCAATAATACCACCACCAAACCCTTCTCCCCCAGGTAGTAAGGGGCTGATTCCCTGTATCCTATATACATATATATGCACCTACACATCTGAGCCCTATCCTCAGAAAGAGATCAAGACATAAAGACACCACAGTACAAAAGCAGGCTGCACAGGCAGAGATAGACAGCATAGTGGTGAACTCTCATTTCGGAGGCTCCAAAGTCCCAGGATTAACCCCCACACACACACTGTAGGCCAGAGCTGAGTGCTGCATGGTATTATTAAAAAAAAAAAAAAAAAAAAAAAAGGCCTTGCAATGATTCAAGTACCCGGCAACTCCACCGCAGCACCCCACCCCACATTACTTACGGGGCACAGCACTTCTTCTGTAAGTATCTCTGTCAGCCTCCCCTCGTGTGAATCTTGCAGGTCGCTCACCTTCCAGACCTATAGATTAAATTACATTATGAACATAGAGCAACAAGAGAACCCCTTTTCCTTCAGGTCAAGGAAACTGGAATTGGTCTTTCCCTTACTGTCAATGGGAGGCAACTTAAAATTTGATGGGCTAGTGAATATAGGAACTTTTCTAACCCAAAACCACCAGCTAGAAACTTAGTGCCATTTGTGGTCAGGGAGGTGATGCAGTGGATTAAATACTGGACTCAGGCACAAGGTCCCTGGTTCAATCCCCCATAGCACATGTACCAGAGTGATATCTGATTCTCTTCCCATCTATCTCATAAAATCTTAGTCAGGCGGTAGCCCAGCAGGTTAAGCGCAAGTGGCACAAAGCACAAGGACCGGCTGAAAGATCCCGGTTTGATCCCCCAGCTCCACACCTGCAGGGGAGTGGCTTCATAGGCGCTGAAGCAGGTCTACAGGTGCCTATCTTCCTCTCCATTTCTGTCCTATCCAACAACGACAACAACAATAATAACTACAACACAACAAGGGCAACAAAAGGGAATGAATAAATATTTAAAAAAAAGGGAAAAATCTTTAAAAAGTAAAGATAAAAAAACAAGGGCAACAAAAGGAAAAAAAAAAGAATTAAAAAAGAAAGAAAAACATGGGAGTCAGGCGGTAGTGCAGCAGGTTAAGTGCAGGTGGCACAAATCACAATGACTGGCATAAGGATCCCCTGGCTCCCCACCTGCAGGGGAGTCGCTCCACAAGTGATGAAGCAGGTCTGCAGGTGTCTATCTTTCCCCTCTGTCTTCCCCTCCTCTCTCCATTTCTCTGTCCTATTGAACAACAACAATAAAAACAAGGGCAACAAAGGGGAATAAATATTTTTTTTAAAAAAAGAGAGAAACAAACCTGACCCCATTAACATTTTGGCTTTGCAAAAACCTGAGACTCACACATCTCAGTTAAAATGCTGCACTCTGGGGAGTCGGGCAGTAGCACAGCAGGTTTAAGTGTAGGTGGCACAAAGCGCAAGGACCCGGGGAAGGATCCCGGTTCCAGGCCCCGGCTCCCCACCTGCAGGGGAGTCGCTTCACAGGCGGTGAAGCAGGTCTGCAGGTGTCTGTCTGTCTCTCTCTCTCTCCATTTCTCCGTCCTATCTAACAACAATAAAACAAGGGCAACAAAAGGGAATAAATAAACATAAAAATTGTATTTATTCCATAAAAAACAAAACAAACAAACAAAAAAACCCCGCTGCACTCTGGGTGGGGGAGATAGCATAATGGTTATAAAGAGACTCTCATGCCTGAGGCACTGAGTCCCAGGTTCAACCCTCACAAGCCAGAGCTGAGCAAGTGCTCTGGAAATAAAGACACACACAACACGGCATGGTGCCAAAGTGTTTCTTCTATTGCATTCTCAAATGTTCACATTCTAATTCCTTGAAAAAGAAATTGTCAACTCTACAAACATATGGGAAATGAAAAACAAAAAGTCACCAAGTATTTAGGTTTCCACAGCTTCTTCATGTACCCCACCAGGTTTTGGGATATATACTATAGCACATTTTAAGTTATTACTGGGGGCGGGGTGGAGGCGCACCTGGCTGAGCATACATTATAATGTGCAAGGATTGGGGCTGAAGCCCGGTTCCCACCTGCAGGGGAAAAGCACCTGTAGGAAGTGCTGCAGATATCTCTATTTCCTTGCCTCCCCCTTACCTCTCAACTTGTGGCTGTCTATCCAATAAAATAAAGATAAAACTTAAGAGTCCACAAGGTTGGAATATGAACTTCTCCTTTGGGGGGCCATCAATGGTTGCAGTCAACAGTAGTTTTCTGGGTTAACGTTAACACTCCCCCACCTAGGTCATCCTCCACGACCTGAACACTTCCCTTGCACCACCCCCAGAGTACATTACTTTGGTGCATTACAGCAACTCCATTCCAAATCCTGCTTTGTGTTTTCCCTTCTGTTCTTATTTTTCAAACTATGAGTGAGATCATCCCATATTCATCCTTCTCTTTCTGGCTCATCTCAACATGATTCTATCAAGCTCCATCCAAGATGAGATAAAGGTGAATTCACCACTTTTAACGGCTGAGTAATATTCCACTGTATTTATACATAACTTAATTAGCCACTCATATGTTGTTGGATGGAATATGAACTTTTTAAAAGTAGAAAAATACCTGTAGTGAATTACAAAAAACAAAACAACAAAAACTGGTCCTACCTAGGAGAATTATGTCAAAGTCTGGGGACACAGATAATGATGGTACCAAGTCCTTGACTCTAAGCAGTAATTAAAACAAACACAACTTTGCTTTGAAAATTATGTAATTTTAATTAACTAGTTTCACTAGAAAACTTTTCCAGGTGGGGGTAGATAGCATAATGGCTACGCAAACATATTCTCATGCCAGAGGCTTCATAGTCCTAGGTTCAACTCCTCCACCACCCTAAGCCAGAGCTGAGCAGTGGTTACCTTTTAGAACTTGAGTCATTCTCTTCTTAAACTGCAACTATGAGGCAACAAAGTACTTACTGTAGCCAGAGATAAGCCCCTGTGTATCCTCTCACAAATATTCTGTGTCTTTCCCTACTCAACACTAAACTTTTTAATTTTGGCTCTAACCTGCCAAGAAAAGTTGACAACAGCTTTACCGGGGTAGCAGCAGTGGATAGTATAATAGTCATGCAAAGAGACTCTCATGCCTGAGGCTCCAAAGTCCCTGGTTCAATCCCCTACACCACCATAAGCCAGAGCTGAGCAGTGCTCTGATATGAAAAAACAACCAAAAGAATATGACTCTTGTTTTACTTTAAGTCCCAAATCAGGGAATAAACTTGGAATGCCTCTAAAACTTAACACCAACGCAGCATATCACAATACCACCTTTCCATTTCACACACAAACAAAAATGCCCTACCCGGTGCTATGTCCCCCTCACTTCCATGACAGGCCCTAGAAGGGAAGAAACCCATCTGGCATCCATCATACCTTTGGGCCTCGGCCTGCCAGTCTCAGGCCGGCTGCGACGCAGGGTGGCGGGCACAATCTCAGGGGGCAGGTGGAGGTAATCTCGGAGGTACTGGATACCCTCGTTGGTAAGATACCAGTAAAAATGCCTCCAGGCAAACTGTTCCTTCACGTAGCCTCGTGACTTGAGAGACTGTAAGAATCAAAGTAGTGTTAAAGACCCCACTGAAATTAGAAATGCACTGCTGGGCTGACAAATTTACAATCTGTCTTAACCACAGTGATTCAGGAATCCTAATCTTTCCTTGAAAATTTAGAGGGGGGTAAGAGTAAATAGCATAATGGTTATGCAAACACTCTCATGCCTGAGGCTCTCAAGTCCCAGGCTGAATGCCCTGCAGCACCGTAAGCCCGAACTGAGCAGTAAATGGAAAACAAAAAGTTCGGAAAAATAATGCACTCACTCGCAATATTCCCTGGTTACCTGCATGGCCTTCATGACGTGAAGGTTGGGGACGTTCTTGTCTGCGAGCTCGGGGTGTTTGGGCATGTGGACGTCCTTCTTAGCCACCATCACTCCCTCCTTAAAAAGGAGTTCGTAAATGGCAATCCGGTTCTTCTTGGGCATCAACATCTGCAATGAAGGCCAGGGCAAGAGCCCGATGAGCGAGGTGTTCAGCCCCAAGCAGCCAGCCTGAGCCGCCATCCCCATGTTGTGTCCAGAGGCTCGGGTTCAATCCTCAGCACCATCATCAACCAGCTCGGTAGCGCCCTGGCCTCACACATGGAGTAAAACCCCAGAGCTAAACTCCCTCTTCCACCCCCCTAAATCCCACCGGGGGGGGGGCACATCTGCAGGACGTTCAGACAGGCAGGAGCGGGGTCACACAGGCGCGCCAGGACTGACTGGCCATCTTCTATCTGGGGTCCCCCGCCCCGCGGCCGTGTTGACAGGCGGGCCCAGGGGTCAAAGGGCATACACCTCAAACCTAAGGGCTTCGGCACCTTCAGGTCCCACCACTCTCCCCTAGAGTCCAGGACCAAGCAAAAAAAAGGGTGGCGCGCCCTGCCCCGAAAAAGTAGCAGAAGAAGTGAGCCTCCTAACCTCTAATGAGTAAATCCTGCACACAGGCGCTCCCCGGCCATAGCCAGCCAGCGTCACCCCCTACCCCCTGGAAGCGCCCTGCCAGACCCTCCCTGTGCTGAGAAAAAGGTGTGTCAGGAGGAGAGGGGTGCCCTACTCCAGACTTCGGGGTGGGTACACCCAGTACACTGTCGGAAGGGGAAGGATGGAGGCTGATGGAACTCAAGACCCCAGAGGAACTCACCCTGGCAGCCGCCGAGTCCGGAACCGAGGCTGGAAAGGAAGGAGCATGCGCGGCGCGACGTCTCTTCCGGGCTGGCGTGCCCCGCCCCCTGTTAGGACCCGCTCGCTAGGACCCTCCTGGGGTGGCCTCGGCCCTGCCTGATAGACGGGTCTCCTGCGGAAAGTGAAACCTGACCGCCTTAGGAGCACACGCACGTGAACAACTAGAGAGAAAAAAAGTTTATGTACTTTTGCGGTGCCAGGTCGTTGCATATCTTGCCTATGTGCTACTCCATCAATACTGAGTTTGCTTTTTCATTATTTTTTTTTTTTATCAAACACCGGAAAAAAAAAAAAAAAAGGGGAAAAGTGAGAATTCACTACCACTGCATCCCGTTTGTAGCTTCTCGGCTCTGGTATGGCACATGCTGTACTGGGTGAACTGTATCCAGGCCCTGTAAAAAGATGTATTTACTTTATGATAGAGAGGACAACAATGCTTTGTCATATGGTGCAAGGGGTTTGAATTTTGGGACCTCTCACTTGGAAAAAAAAAATTTTTTTTTTCCCTCCCACTGCACTGCACTGCACTGCACAGTTCTGGCTTATGGTGGTAGCAGATACTGAACCAGGGACTTTGGAGCTGCACTCATGAAAGTCTTACATAATCGTTTTGCTAGTTCCCAGACAGAACATGCAAATCTTGCATCTTGTTCAGAACTACTTCCCCTAGTTGCTAATTTTTATTATTTATTTTCCTTTGGATAGAGATAGAAATTGAGAGGGAAGGAGGAGGAGATAGTCAGAAAAACTGCATACAAGGGTCAGGCGGTAGCACAATAGATTAAGCGCACGTGGCACAAAGTGCAAGGACCCGTGTAAGGATCCCGGTTCGAGGCCAGGCTCCCCACCTACGGGGGAGTCGCTTCACAGTGAAACAAGTCTGCAGGTGTCTGTCTTTCTCTCCTATTCTCTGTCTTTCCCTCCTCTCAATTTCTCTCTGTCCTATCCAACAACGAACGACATCAACAACAACAATAATAACAACAACAATACTACAACAACAAAGGCAACAAAAGGGAAAAAAAATTGCCTCCAGGAGCGGTGGATTTATGGTACAGGCACTGAGCTCCAGCAATAACCCTGGAGGCCAAAAAAAAAAAACAACAAAAACCTGCAATCACTCCCAACAGCCCCCGGTTACCAGAGACACCTGCAGCCTTGTTTAACTACTGGAAGTTTTCCCCCTGCAGGTGGGGTCAGGGGCTTGAACCTCAGTCCTGTGCACAGTAATGTGTGTGCTTACCCAAGTGTGCCACCACCTTTTCCTGCTAATTTTATTTTAAAAATATTTAAAAAAATTTTTTTTATTTATTAATGAGAAAGATAGGAGAGAGAGAGCGAACCAGACATCACTGATACATGGCTGCCAGGGATCGATCTCAGGACCTCATGCTTGAGAGTCTAGTGCCTTAGCCACTGCTCCACCTCCTGGACCACTAATTTGCTTTTCTTAATTGAGTTGGCTGTTACACAAGTCTTTATTTTTATTTTTTTAGTTCTTTTATTATCTTTATTTGTTGATTAGAGACAGCCAGAAATAGAGAGGAAGGGAAAGACAGACAGAGACACCTGCAGCACTGTTTCACAACTTGTAAAGCTTCTCCCCTTCAAATGGGGACTGGGGGCTTGAACCAGCTCCTTGCACATTGTAACAAGTATGTTCAACCAGATTCACCACCACCCAGCCCCCACAATCCTCTCTCTCCCTCTCTCTCTCTCTCTCTCTCTCTCTCTCTCTATATATATATATATATATATATATATATGCATATATGTATCATTTGTCATATATTTTCCAAGTGTAATCTCCAGATTTTTGTCTTAATCTCCCTGACCCTACCCCCCACTCTAAGGTTAACTTCTGTGGTTTGATGTCTGCACATCTCCACTGCTCCTGGTAGTTTTTTTTTTTTCCCTTTTCATTTCTTTTCTAATAGAGACAAATGTGTCAAAAGATGGGAGAGAGAAAATGAGACACCTGCAACACTACTCCATCTCTCATATATCTTACTTGATGACAGAGAACAGAGTACTGCTCTGTCATATGTGATACAAATGAAAGGGATTGAACCTGGGGATTCAGACTCGCAAATCTCCCTTCTCCCATCCCTCCTTCCTTCCTTCCTTCTTTCCTTCCTTCCTTCCTTCCTTTTTTTTACTTTCTTTCTTTCCATAGCACTGCTCAGCTCTGGTTTATGGTGGGGGAAGGAGGAGATTGAACCTTAGACTTTGGAGTCTCAGACATGAGAGTCTCTTTGCATAACCAGTATGCTATCTACCCCTAACCTGTCTTATCAGAGCACTGTACTTCATGAAGCTTGGTAGTGGCGGTGGGGTTGGACATGATCCTTGCATATGGTAGTGTGTGTGCTCTACTGCATGAACCACTGCCAGTTTCTTTGTCTCAATGTTCATGACATTTATTATTATTATTATTATTATTATTTTAATCTTTTTTTTTGGATAGAGACAGCCAGAAGTTGAGAGGAAGGGGGAGAGAGGGAGACAGAGACACCTGTAGCCCTGCTTCACCACTTGTGAAGCTTTGCCCCTACAAGTAGGGACTGGGGGCTTGAACCCTGGTCCTTGCACACTGTAACATGTGTGCTCAACCAGGTGCGCAATCACCCGGCCCCTAAATTATTTTTTTAAAGATTTATTTATTTAGGGGCTGGGTGGTGGCGCACCTGATTAAGCACATATGTTACAATGTGCAAGGACCCGGGTTCAAGCCCCAGGTTCCAGGGGGAAAGCTTCACAAGTGAAGCAGTGCTGCAGGTGTCCCTCTGTTCCTCTCTCTTTTTTTTTATTTTTACTATTATTATTTTTTTGCCTCCAGAGTTATTGCTGGGCTCGGTGCCTGCACCATGAATCCACCACTCCTGGAGGCCATTTTCCCCCCTTTTTGTTGCCCTTGTTGTTGTAGCCTCGCTGTGGTTATTATTATTATTGCCATTGTTGATGTTGTTCATTGGATAGGGCAGAGAGAGATGGAGAGAGGAGGGGAAGACAGAGAGGGGGAGAGAAAGATAGACACCTGCAGACCTGTTTCGCCGCTTGTGAAGCGACTCCCTTGCAGGTGGGGAGCCCAGGCTTGAACCTTGATCCTGAC
This sequence comes from Erinaceus europaeus, assembly GCF_950295315.1. NCBI lineage: Eukaryota > Metazoa > Chordata > Mammalia > Eulipotyphla > Erinaceidae > Erinaceus > Erinaceus europaeus. The sequence goes on from NC_080165.1 coordinate 57,666,818, forward strand.
GCTGGCCCTTGCGCTTTGTGCCATATGCGCTTAACCCGCTGCACTACTGCCTGTCTCTGCCTCTCACTCTTTATCCACTCTGCCAACTCCTGGGCTGTGTGCTTTTTAATTTTTTACAGAATTAGAATGTATTTGTGTATTTATTTTAGATAGAAATAGAGAGACAATGAAGCAGAGAGAGAAAAAGAGACCATCGCACCAAAGCATCCTCTAATGTGGTAGGAGCTGGTCTTGAACTTGGGTTGTGCACATAGCAAATAGCACACTATCCAAGTGAGCTATTTCACCAGCCCAAAATTTATATTTATTTGTTTGTTTATTTATTTTTCTTTTTGTTGCCCTTGTTTTTTTAAATTTTTAAAAATTATCTTTATATATTTATTGGATAGAGACAGGTAGAAATCAAGAGGGAAGGGGATGATAGGGAGGGAGAGAGACAGACACCTGCAGCCCTGCTTCACCACTTGTAAAGCTTTCCCCCTGCAGGTGGGAACCAGGGGATCGAACCTGGGTCCTTGCACATTGTAACATGCACCCAACCAGGTGCGCCACCACCTGGCCTCTGTTTTTTATTGTTGTTGTAGTTATTACTGTTGTTGTTATTGATGTCTTTGTTGTTGGATAGGACAGAGAGAAATGGAAAGAGGAGGGGAAGACAGAGAGGAGGAGAGAAAGATAGACACCTGCAGACCTGCTTCACCGTCTGTGAAGCGACCCTCTTACAGGTGGAGAGCCGGGGACTCGAACTGGGATCCTTATCAGTCCTTGCACTTTGCTCTTTCTCTTTCTATATGCCCCTCCCCTCTCAGTTTCTCTCTGTCTCTATTCAATGATAAATAAATTAATTAATTAAAGATGTGGTGCAATGGATAAAGCAGTGGACTTTCAAGCATGAAGTCCTGAGTTCAGTCCCCAGTATCACATGTACCAGAGTGATGTCTGCTTTTGCTCTCTTTCCTCCTTTCTCATTAATAAATAAAATATTTTTTAAAAAATTAGAGATAACAACAAGACAATAAATAACCCCATCCAAAAATGGGGGGAGGACTTGGACAGAATATTCACCACAGAAGAGATCCAAAAGGCCGAGAAACACATGAAAAAATGCTTCAAGTCTCTGATTGTCAGAGAAATGCAAATCAACACAACAATGAGATATCACTTCACTCCTGTGAGAATGTCATACATCAGAAAAGGTAACAGCAGCACATGCTGGAGAGGGTGTGGGGTCAAAGGAACCCTCCTACACTGCTGGTGGGAATGTCAATTGGTCCAACCTCTGTGGGGAACAGTCTGGAGAACTCTCAGAAGGCTAGAAATGGATCTACCCTATGACCCTACACTTCCTCTCCTGGGGATATATCCTAAGGAACCCAACACACCCATCCAAAAAGATCTGTGTACACATATGTTCTTGGCAGCACAATTTGTAATAGCCAAAACCTGGAAGCAACCCAGGTGTCCAACCACAGATGAGTGGCTGAGCAAGTTGTGGTATACATACACAATGGAATACTACTCGGCTGTAAAAAATGGTGACTTCACCATTTTCAGCTGATATTGGATGGACCTTGAAAAATTCATGTTGAGTGAAATAAGTCAGAAACAGAAGAATGAATATAGGATGATCTCACTCTCAGGCAGAAGTTGAAAAACAAGATCAGAAAAGAAAACACAAGTAGAACCTGAACTGGAATTGGCGTATTGCACCAAAGTAAAAGACTCTGGGGTGGGGGTGGGTGGGTGGGGAGAATACAGGTCCAGGAAGGCTTCAGAGGACCTAGTGGGGGTTGTATTGTTATATGGGAAACTGGTGAATGTTATGCATGTACAAACTATTGTATTTACTGTTGAATGTAAAACATTAATTCCCCAATAAAGAAATAAAAAAAAGAAAAGAAAAGAAGAGAGAGAGGGAAGGGAGAACTTACAGAGCTTCCTTCCTGCAGGTGGGGGTCGCAGGCTTGAACCTGGGTGCTTGTGCACTGTAATGTGTGCATTCCACTATCAGGGCCCAGGACCTCAATTTCTTTTCTCCCTTTTTTTTTTCTTTGCCTCCAGGGTTATTGCTGGGCTTTGGTGCCTGCGCCAAGAATCCACTGCTCGTGGAGGCCATTTGTTTTTCCCTTTTGTTGGGCTAGTTGTTTCATTGTTGTTGTGGTTATTATTGTTGTAGTTGTTACTGATGTCATTGTTGTAGGACAGGACAGAGAGAAATGGGGAAAGGAGGGGAAGACAGAGAGGAGTAGAGAAAGATAGACAGCTGCAGACCTGCTTCACCGCCTGTGAAGCGACTCCCCTGCAGGTGGGGAGGTGGGGACTCGAACTGGGATCCTTACGCAGGTCCTTGTTCTTTGCGCCACGTGCACTTAACCCGGTGTGCTACAGCCCAGCCCAGCCCCCTTTTCTTTTTCTTTTTATCTATTTATTATTGAATAGAGACAGAGAAATTGAGAGAGGAGGGAGAGATAGGAAGAGAAACAGAGACACCTGCATCCCTGCTTCACTACTTTCGAAGGTTTCTCCCTGCAGGTGGGGACCAGGGGCTTGAACCTGGGTCCTTGCGCACTGTAATGTGAGTGCTTAATCTGGTGCGCCACCGCCTGGCCTCAACGGCATTTTTCATTCCAGGCCCTGATTCCTATCCAGCCCCCCACTAAAGGGAAGTTTCCAAACTGTGGCTCCCCACCCCCCTCACTCCTTTTATCCAAAAACGTCATATAAGAGCAACAAAGCCCTGAGGCTGGCTAAAATAATAACAATAAAGTAAATAAAAGATTTAAAAAATTAGAGATAGAGGAGAGATAGCTGCAACACTGCGTCACCGCTAGTGACGCTTCCTCCCATTAGTGGGGGGTTGGGTGGAGGACTGAGCCCGGGTCCTTGCACGTAGGAGCATGTGTGCTCAACCAGGTGCAACACAGCCTGGCCCCCTTTCTTTATTTTTATTGCTTCAGGGGCCTTAATCTTGAGATTCCTCTATTCTTGGCAGACTTATTTTCTCCTCCTCCTCTTGCTCCGGCTCCTCTTCAGGCACTTTTTTTTTTTTTAATTTCTCTGCCTCTAACTTGAATATTTTTATAAAGTCCAACTCCCTTTTTAATCACTCCTGTTGAAGTCAGGGAATAGACAGGAGTCTGGGAGCACAAACATTTTGCTGCACCACATCTGCACTTGTGGGAAATGGGAATTAGGGCAGAAAAATATTGCACACTTGGGAAGTAGGAACTTGAGCACAAAGAATACCTTTATGCACTGTGGGAGGAATTTTGGTGGGGTAACCACACCTGGTGACTTCAGCAGGCCAAAATGGGAAGCTGACCCAGATGTGACCTATTTACAGTTTTTAAAGAGGGACATTCACACTGAGAGAGGCCTTTTGGAATCTTTCTAGGCCTTCAGGGATCCTATCCCCCGAGCTTTCTCTTCATTCTAACTTCATTTTTGCACAATTTATACCTCATAAGTTGATAAAAGAAGTTTTTTTGGGGGCAGGCAGTGGCACACATTGTTAAGTGCACACATTACAGTGCTCAAGGACCCGGGTTCAAGCCCCTGGTCTCCACCTGCAGGGAAAAAGCTTCACAAGTGATGAAGCAGGACTGCAGATGTCTCTCTGTCTCTCTTCCTATCTCCCCTCCCCCCTCTCAATTACTCTCTGTATCCACCTAATAACAAATAAATAAAGATTAAAAAATAAGTTTGAAGCCCGCAAACCTGTCATGGAGTGTTAGCGTGCAATTCTTTCAAGAGGTCCCATTTGAACCCAAGCCGTAGAGAGCTGGGGAAAGCCCCAGGTCACCTCTCTCCCCTCCCCCAACACTCTCGCCCTGTACTGTACAATGCTATATAGTCACATCATTTACTATGTGAAATAGAAAGGAAAGAAACATTTCCAAACTCCAGAATCTGAGGCCTTACCCATGGAAGCCTTGCATGCTAGGCCCCCCACACACACACACACTCCAGTCACTTCTCTGACTGGGTAATATTTTGTTCCTTCTCCCCTTTCTTCTCCCCCTCCCCCTCCCCCCTTTTCTTCTTTTTTTTTGCCAGAGCACTGCTCAGCTCTGGCTTATGGTGGTGCGGGAGATTGGATTGAACCTGGGACTTGATGGAGCCTCAGGCATGAGAGTCTGTTTGCATAACTATTATGCTATCTAGCCCCGCCCCTTTTTTTTTTAGAGATCTAGGGGGCCAGGCAGTTGTGTACTTGGTTGATAGCAAAGACCCAAGTCCCCACCTGCAATGGAGAAGCTTCATGAGCAGTGAATCAGTACTGCTGGTGTCTCTCCCTCTCTATCTCCCTCTCCTCTCTGTTTCTTTTTATCTCTACCCAAAATAAATAATAAAAATATTAAAAACAAATTAAAAAAAGAGATCTAGGTGACTTTTATTAGCCAGTTCATGGAAATTGGAGCAACCTGCCAAGATTTTCTAATTGTAACTCTTTTCCACTTGAGTTTCCAGAGGCTTTAACAAAAATCCTGCTGTGGCAATGAATGGAGTGGGACCATGCCATTTCCTAGGCTTTGGGAGCTGGGCACCTTTTCAAGGACCTTGTATGGTGATGGTGACGCACTGGCTGTCGCAGGCATTCTGGACCTCCCTTCTCGCCATCTCTCCTTTCACTGGAGTTAGAATAGTGTCCTAATTCTGTAGCATGTTCCCTCCTCCCACTTGTGCAGAAATCTCCTCAAAGGAGCCATCTGCACTGTGAATTGTCATTTATAGTTTGTGCTGTGCAGGTGGGTGGGTGCTGATATATTCCCACATGCACTTGTATTCCCACCTCTCATACCCTGGGGTGGAGGGAATGATTCTCTTCTGGATGGTTCTTGACCCACCCCTCCACCTGCAGATCAGACCAGGGACAACTCCCCCCTAGCAACTACCACCTTCTTGCCTTTATTGCCTGGGACAGTTTCTCAGACCTCACCTGCCATGACAGTCTTCCTGAATTCCTCCTAGTGACTGACCTGCCTTCAGTCAAACAAACCAAAAAAATAATAAAATAGCATAGAGGCCCAGAGAAGCCACCCATTGATCTGTTGCCTTGTGTCCTGGCTACAAAGATGCTGACTAGTTGCTGCCAAGAACTATCTCATCCACTGGACTATGGAGGGACAGTGTACTTTCATGGGTGGTGAAGTGATGTGGTGACACTATTTTTTTGGTGACACTTTTGAAAATAGAGAGAGAGAGAGAGAGAGAGAAAAGACCACAGCAATGTAGCTTCCTTTAAGGATATTGGGAACTGGGCTCGACCCTGGGTTTTGTGTGTGTGGCAAAGTAAGCTATTACACATTTTGAATTCTACCCCCTTTTCTCCCACTACTTATTTACTTATTTATTTATGAAAGGAGACACACAGAGAAAATGAACCAGAGTATCATTCTGGTACATGCAATGCTAGGGACTGAACTCAGGGCCTCTTATTTGAGAGTCCAGTACCCTCAGGTTTCCCTGTAACAATTTTGAAGATGTATTGAATTATATTTATGCTTACTCCTTCCATTCTTCTTCTTCTTCTTTTGTATTTTTTGAATTATCTTTATTTATTGGATAGAAACAGACAGAAATTGAGAGGGTAGGGGAGATAGGGAGAGAGAGACAGAGAGACACCTGCAGCCCTGTTTTGCCATTCGTGAAGCTTTACCCTGCAGGTGGGGACCAGGGGCTCGATCCTGGGTCCTTGTACACTGAAACATGTATGCTCAACCAGGTGCACCACTACTCAACCTCCCTCCCCATCTTCCTGTAAAATATTTATTTATTAAAAATATTTGTTTATTAATGAAAGAGAGAGATCCAGAGTATCACTGAGACACATACAGTGATGCCTGGGATTAAACTATAGATCCCAGGAGTTGGGCAGTAGCGTAGAGGGTTAAGCACACGTGGCGCAAAGTACAAGGACCAGCTTAAGTATCCTGGTTCAAGCCCCCGGCTCCCCACCTGCAGGGGAGTCGCTTCACAAGCGGTGAAGCAGGTCTGCAGGTGTCTTTCTCTCCCCGTCTATGTCTTCCTCATCTCTCTCCATTTCTCTCTGTCCTATCCAACAATAACTACATCAATAACAACAATGATAACCACAACAATAAAACAAGGGCAACAAAAGGGAATAAATAAATATTAAAAAAAAACTATAGATCCCATGTTTGAGAGGCCAACACTTTATCTGCTGTGCCACCTCCTAGACCTAGCTGAAATTGTACTTCTTTTTTTAAATATTTTTATTTTATTTGATATGACAGAGAGAAATTGAGAGGAAGGCAGAGATAGAGAGGAAGCGAGTCAGAGAGACACCTGCAGCGCTGCTTTACCACTGTGAACCTTCCCTCCTCCGGATGGGGACACAGGTTTGAACCATGTTCCTTGTGGATGGTAACATATGCACTAAAACAGGTCTGCCACTGCCTGGGCCCAAATTGTACTTCTTCTTCTTCTTCTTTTTTTTTTTTTTTTTGCCTCCAGGGTTATTGCTGAAGCTTGGTGCCTGCACCATGAATCCACTGTTCCTGGGGGCTTCCCTTTTCTTTTGTTGCCCTTGTTGTTTTATCCTTGCTGTGGTTATCATTGTCATTGTTATTGTTGTTGGATAAGACAGAGAGAAATGGAGAGAGGAGGGGAGACAGAGAGGGGGAGAGAAAGATAGACACCTGCAGACCTGCTTCACTGCCTGTGAAGTGACTCCCCTGCAGGTGGGGAGCCGGGGCCTCAAACCGGGATCCTTAGGTCAGTTCTTGCGTTTTGCACCACGTGCACTTAACCAGATGCACTACCGCCCGATCCCCCCAAATTGTATTTCTATAGCACTTATTGTCTTGTGAACCAAGATTATCTTAAAAAGAAATTAATAATCCTGGTTCGAGCCCCCGGCCCCCCACCTGCAGGGTAGTCGCTTCACAGGCGGTGAAGCAGGTCTGTAGGTGTCTATCTTTCTCTCCCCCTCTGTCTTCCCCTCCTCTCCCCATTTCTCTCTGTCCTGTCTAACAACGACGACATCAATAACAACAACAATAACTACAACAACAATAAAAAAGAAATTAATAGACCTGTGGGAGACAGCATAATGATTATGCAAAACAACTTTCGTACATGAAGCTTTGAGGTCCCAGCTTCAATCCCCAGATGATGAGTAGTGCTCTGACAAACAAAAATAAATAAACAAACTTCCTTGGTGTCAACTAAAGCTTCTATCCCAGTAAAAGTGAGGCAAGGGAAGGAGGATGGATGGCTTCTGACATCCAGTTCTATACTTTTTTTTTTTAAGATTTTATTTATTGATGAGAAAGATAGAAGGAGAGAAAGAACCAGACATCACTCTGGTACATGTGCTGCCAGGACTTGAATTCAGGACCTTACACTTGAGGGTCAAGGGCATTATCCACTGTGCCACCTCCCTGACCACCAGTTCTGTACTTTTTTAAAAAAATTTATTTCTTTATTGGAGAATTAATGTTTTACATTCAACAGTAAATACAATAGTTTGTACATGCATAACATTCCCCCGTTTCCCATTTAACAATACAGTCCCCACTATGTCATTTAACATCCTTCATGGACCTGTATTCTCCCCACCCACCCACCCCAGAGTCTTTTACTTTGGTGCAATACACCAATTCCATTTCAGGTTCTACTTGTGTTTTCTTTTCTGATCTTGTTTTTCAACTTCTGCCTGAGAGTGAGATCATTCCATATTCATCCTTCTGTTTCTGACTGATTTCACTCAACATGATTTTTTCAAGGTCCATCCAAGATCGGCTGAAAACGGTGAAGTCACCATTTTTTATAGCTGAGTAGTATTCCATTGTGTATATATACCACAACTTGCTCAGCCACTCTTCTGTTGTTGGACACCTGGGTTGCTTCCAGGTTTTGTCTATTACAAATTGTGCTGCCAAAAACATATGTGTACACAGATCTTTTAGGATGGATGTGTTGGGTTCCTTAGGATATATTCCCAGGAGAGGAATTGCAGGGTCATAGGGTAGGTCCATTTCTAGCCTTCTGAGAGTTCCCCAGACTGTTCTCCACAGAGGTTGGGCCAATTTGCATTCCCACCAGCAGTGTAGGAGGGTTCCTTTGACCCCACACCCTCTCCAGCATGTGCTGCTCTTACCTTTTCTGATGTATGACATTCTCATAGGAGTGAAGTGATATCTCATTGTTATCAAAATTTCAGATTTTGGAACAGAAATCTCTAACCCATTTTCTTTTTTTCTAAGTTTTTAATCTTTATTTATTTATTTTGAATAGAAACAGAGAGAAATTGTGAGGGAAGAGGGAAATAGAGTGGAAGAGAGACAGAGAGACACCTGCAGACCTGCTTCACCACTCATGAAACTTTCCCCCTGCAGGTGGGGACCAGGGGCTTGAACCTAGGACCTTGAGCATTGTAATGTGTGCTTAACCAGGTGCATCACAGCCTGGCTCCCCTCTAACCCATTTTCTGATTTTGACAGAAAGATTTCTTTTTTTAATTTATTACCTTTATTTGTTTGTTTATTTATTTTTTATTTCTTTATTGGGGAATTAATGTTTTACATTCAACAGTAAATACAATAGTTTGTACATGCATAAAATTTCCCAGTTTCCATATAACAATACAACCCCCACTAGGTCCTCTGTCATCCTTCTTGGATCTGTATTCTCCCCACCCATCCACCCCAGAGTCTTTTACTTTGGTGTAATATGCCAATTCCACTTCAGGTTCTACTTGTGTTTTCTTTTCTGATCTTTTTTTTCAACTTCTGCCTGAGAGTGAGATCATCCCATATTCATCCTTCTGTTTCTGACTTATTTCACTTAACATGAATTTTTCAAGGTCCATCCAAGATCGGCTGAAAATGGTGAAGTCACCATTTTTTATAGGTGAGTAGTGTTCCATTGTATATATAGACCACAACTTGCTCAGCCACTCATCTGTTGTTGGACACCTGGGTTGCTTCCAGGTTTTGGCTATTACAAATTGTGCTGCTAAGAACATATGTGTACACAGATCTTTTAGGATGGATGTGTTGGGTTCCTTAGGATATATTCCCAGGAGAGGAATTGCAGGGTCATAGGGTAGGTCCATTTCTAGCCTTCTGAGAGTTCCCCAGACTGTTCTCCACAGAGGTTGGACCAATTTGCATTCCCACCAGCAGTGTAGGAGGGTTCCTTTGACCCCACACCCTCTCCAGCATGTGCTGCTCTTACCTTTTCTGATGTATGACATTCTCATAGGAGTGAAGTGATATCTCATTGTTATCTTTATTTGCATTTCTCTGACAGTCAGAGACTTGAAGCATTTTTTCATGTGTTTCTCGGCCTTTTGGATCTCTTCTGTGGTGAATATTCTGTCCATGTCCTCCCCCCATTTTTGGATGGGGTTATTTGTTGTCTTGTTGTTGAGTCTGGCAAGCTCTTTATATATGTTGGTTATTAAACTCTTATCTGATGTATGGCATGTAAAGATCTTCTCCCATTCTGTGAGGGGTCTCTTGATTTGGGTAGTGGTTTCTTTTGCTGTGAAGAAGCTTTTTAATTTGATGTAGTCCCATAGGTTTATACTTGCCTTAGTCTTCTTTGTAATTGGATTCGTTTCATTGAAAATGTCTTTAAAATTTATGTGGAAAAGAGTTCTGTCAATATTTTCCTCTAAGCATCTGATAGTTTATGGTCTAACATCCAAGTCCTTGATCCACTTGGAATTTACTTTTGTATTGGGTGAAATACAGTGATTCAGTTTCATTCTTCTGCATGTTTCAACCCATTGTTTCCAACACCATTTGTTGAAGAGACTCTGCTTTCCCCATTTAATAGTCTGGGCCCCTTTGTCAAAAATAAGATGTCCATAGGTGTGGGGCCTCATTTCTGGGCTCTCAATTCTATTCCACTGGTCAGTGTGTCTATTCATGTCCCAGTAACAAACAGTTTTGATGACAGCAGCCCTATAATATAGTTTGAGATCTGGGAGTGTGATGCCTCCAGTTCTGTTCTTTTTTTTTTTTTTTAGATTGTTTTGGCAATTCTAGGTCTTTTCTGGTTCCAGATAAACATTTGTAACATTTTTTCTATTCTCCTAAAAAATGTGCTTGGGATCTTGATGGGGATAGCATTAAATTTGTAGATGGCTCTGGGTAATATATTCATTTTGATGATGTTAATTCTTCCAACTCATGAACATGGAATATCTTTCCACTTCTTTGTGTCTTTTTCAATTTCCTTGAGTAGTGAGTGACTCATAATTTTCAGTATACAAGTCTTTCACTTCCTTGGTTAGATTTACTCCTAGATATTTTATTGTTTTTGTTGCTATCGTAAAAGGAATTGATTTCTGGATTTCAATTTCTTGTAACTTAGTGTTTGCATAGAGGAATGCCACTGACTTTTAAATGTTAATTTTATAGCCTGACACCTTACTGTATTTCCTGATGATTTCCAAAAGCTTCTTGCTGGATTCCTTAGGTTTTTCTATGTATACTATCATGTCATCTGCAAATAAGGAGAGTTTGACTTCTTCTCTTCCAATCTGTATCCCTTGAATTCCTTGCTCCTGCCTGATTGCTATGGCAAGAACTTCCAACACTATGTTGAATAGTAATGGTGATAGAGGGCAGCCCTGTCTAGTACCTGATCTGAGGGGAAATGCTTCCAGTTTTTCACCATTGAGTATGATGTTGGCTGTAAGTTTGCTATATATAGACTCCACTATCTTCAGGAATTTTCCATCTATTCCCATTTTTTGTAGTGTTTTGATCATAAAGGGATGTTGTATTTTGTCAAAGGCTTTCTCTGCATCTATTGATATGACCATGTGGTTTTTGGTCTTGCTTTTGTTGATGTGGTGGATCACATTGATTGATTTACGTATATTTATTTATTTTTATTTTTTTTTTTATTTTTATTTTATTTATTTTATTTATTCCCTTTTGTTGCCCTTGTTGTTTTTTATTGTTGTAGCTATTATTGTTGTTGTCGTTGTTGGATAGGACAGAGAGAAATGGAGAGAGGAGGGGAAGACAGAGAGGAGGAGAAAGACAGACACCTGCAGACCTGCTTCACCTGCAGGTGGGGAGCCGGGGTTCGAACCGGGATCCTTCTGCCGGTCCTTGTGCTTTGCGCCACCTGCGCTTAACCCGCTGCGCTACAGCCCGACTCCCCCTGATTTACGTATATTAAACCAACCTTGCATGCCTGGGATAAACCCCACTTGGTCATGATGAACAATCTTTTTGATATACTGCTGTATCCGGTTGGCTAGAATTTTGTTTAATATTTTCGCATCTATGTTCATCAGAGATATTGGTCTGTAGTTTTCTTTTTTGGTTGTGTCCCTGTCTGCTTTTGGTATCAGGATGATGTTGGCTTCATAGAAGCTTGCAGGGAGTATTCCAGTGTCTTCAATCTTCTGGAAGACTTTTAAAAGTAGAGGTATTAGTTCTTCTTTGAAAGTTTTGTAGAATTCATTTGTAAAACCATCTGGTCCAGGACTTTTATTTTTGGGAAGATTTTTGATAACTGTTTCAATTTCATTAGCTGTGATGGGCCTGTTCATGTTATCCACTTCCTCTTTACTTAGTTTTGGAAGTTGGTAGGTATCTAGGAAATTGTCCATTTCTTCCAGGTTCTCTAGCATGGTGGCTTATAGTTATTCATAGAAGCCTCGCATGATATGTTGAATTTCTGCAGTGTCTGTTGTGATATCTCCTCTTTCATTTACTATCCGATTTATTTGGGTCTTCTCCCTTTTTTGTTTTGTGAGTCTGGCTAAAGGTTTGTTGATTTTGTTTACTATTTCGAAGAACCAACATTTACTTTCGTTGATCTTTTGTATGGTTTTCCTATTCTCAATGTTATTTATTTCTGCCCTAACTTTAGTGATTTCTGACCTTCTGGTTGCTTTAGGGTTCCTTTGTTGTTCTTCTTCTAGGTCTTTAAGATGTGCAATCAGGCTGTTTATTTGTGCTTTTTCTTGTTTCCTAATGTGTGCTTGTATAGCTATGAACTTCCCTCTTAGGACTGCTTTAGCTGTGTCCCAAATATTTTGATAGCTTGTGCCTTCATTTTCATTGAACTCTCGAAACATTTTGATTTCTTCCTTGATTTCCTCTTTGACCCAGAAGTTGTTAAGAAGTGTACTGTTGAGCTTCCACATTTTGGGACTGTTACTAATCTTTTGTTGATTGTTAAGTGTTAGTTTAATTCCACTGTGGTCTGAGAAGATGCTTGGGATGATTTCAATGCTCTTGAATTCGCTGATGCTGTCTTTGTGGCCTAACATATGGTCTATCCTTGAGAATGATCCATGTGGATTTGAGTAAAATGTGTATTCCAGTTTCTTGGGATGAATGACTCTGAAAATGTCCAGTAGTTCTAGTTTATCTATCTCTTCATTTTTTTTTTATTTTTATTTTTTTTTATTTAAGAAAGGATTAATTAACAAAACCATAGGGTAGGAGGGGTACAACTCCACACAATTCCCACCGCCCAATCTCCATATCCCACCCCCTCCCCCAATAGCTTTCCCATTCTCTATCCCTCTGGGAGCATGGACCCAGGGTCATTGAGGGTTGCAGAAGGTAGAAGGTCTGGCTTCTGTAATTGCTTCCTCGCTGAACATGGGCGTTGACTGGTCGGTCCATACTCCCAGTCTGCCTCTCTCTTTCCCTAGTAGGATGGGTCTCTGGGGAAGCTGAGCTCCAGGACACATTGGTGGTGTCTTCAATCCAGGGAAGTCTGGCCGGCATCCTGATGATACCTGGAACCTGGTGACTGAAAAGAGAGCTAACATACAAAGCCAAACAAATTGTTGAGCAATCATGGACCCAAAGCTTGGAAAAGTGGAGAGGAAGTATTAGGGAGGTACTCACTGCAAACTCTAGTATACTTCTGCTTTCTTACTTTGGTGCAATACTCCAAACTCAGTCAATTTCTGCTTTGCGTTTCTACTTCTTTTTTTTTTTTTACATGCATAACATTCCCCAGATTCCCATTTAGCAATAAACCCCCCACTATTTCATTCATCATTTTTCATGGACCTGTATTCTCCCCACCCACCCACCCACCCCAGAGGCTTTTACTTTGGTGTAATACTCCAATTCCATTTCAGGTTTGACTTGTGTTTTCTTTTCTAATCTTGTTTTTCAACTGTAATCTTGTTTTCAACTGTAGCTCTTTCAGTAGAAGTTTGATGTATTTAGATGGCTTCTCATTGGGTGCATAGATATTAATAATTGTTAAGTCCTCTTGATTGACTGATCCTCTGAGCATTAAGTAGTGTCCATTCCTATCTTTTTTAATCTTATGTATTTTAAAGTCTATCATGTCAGATATGAGAATAGCTGTTCCTGCCCTTTTTTGTGGGCCATTGGCTTGAATGATAGTTTTCCATCCTTTCACTTTAAGTCTGTGTTTGTCTTGTTGAGTTAGGTGAGTTTCCTGTAGACAACATATTGTTGGGTTGTGTTTTCTGATCCATCTTCCTACTCTGTGTCTTTTAATAGGTGAATTCAGGCCATTCACATTTATTGATATCAAAGATTGAAGATATTTTAACGCCATTCTTGTAGAGTTTTAGAGTGTTTTGATATATGTTCTATTTGTGGTGGTCTGGTTGTTTATAGGAAACCTTTCAGAACTTCTTTCAAGGCAGGCTTGGTGATGGTTGCTTCCTTCAACTGTTGCTTGTCTGAGAAGGTTTTGATGCTTCCATCTAGTCTGAATGAAAGTCTAGCAGGATATAGTATTCTTGGCTGAAAGCCTTTCTCATTGAGCACTCGATAGATATCTTGCCATTCTCTTCTGGCCTGTAGTGTTTGTATGGAGAAGTCTGCTGCTAATCTTATGGGTTTTCCTTTGTAGGTGACTCTTTGTTTTTCTCTTGCAGCCTTCAGGATCCTTTCTTTATCCTTATTCCTTTCCAATCTAAGTATGACATGTCTTGGTGTCTTTAGGTCTGGGTTAATTCTGTTTGGGACCCTCTGGGCTTCTTGAATCTTTATGTCTTTGGTGTTGTCTAGACTAGAGAAATTTTCAGCTATTATGGCCTGGAGAACGCTTTCTTCCTCCCCTTCTCTTTCTTCCTCTGGTTAGCCAATAATGCGTATATTGTTTCTTTTGAAGTCATCCCATAGGACTCTGTTGTTGTTTTCAGCATCTCTTAATCTCTTTTTGAGATCTCTTACTTCTTTTTTAGTTGTCTCTAATTCATCCTCAATCTTGCTAATTCTGTCTTCAGCCTCATTGATTCTATTCTCTCTGCCCACTACTGCTTTCTGGAGTTCATCTATTTTGTTGCCCTGCTCTGATACTGTTTTAGCTTGTTCAGCTAGTTGCCTTCTTAGCTCAGCAATTTCAGCTTTCAGCTCTCTAATAACCATGAGATTATTAGAATTTTCTTCCATATTCTCATTTGTTGTTCCTGCAGTTCTGATTACAATTTTTTCAAATTCTTTACTCACTCCTGTTATTATTTCCTTAGCTAATGTTTGGATGTTGAACTCGTTGTTTTGTGCTTTGCCCTCTGGAGGACTTTTAGCTGGACTCTTGTCCTGGTTCGAGTCTCCATTATATTTTCTTGTTGTTTTAACCATTTTATATAAGTTAAGAGGTTTTTCAATCCCTGAGTTGGAGTTCAGTGGTGTAAAAGCCTTTTTTTTTTCCCCTGTAGGCTATGGTAGCCTGAGGGCTTTTAAACTATTAATAGGCTTCTTGGCTTAATCAATGACTCCTGACCAAGAGATAAAGCAGGGTGTGGCAGAGATAATCCAGTGGTTATGCAAAGAGACTTTCACAGCCCTTCAGCTATGCCACCGAGGTATAGGTCTTCTCCTGAGTTTCCCGGTTAGATCTCTGTGCCCTGGTGTCCCTCCCTGTTGCTGCTCCAGATTCTGAGGGTAGTAGCAATGGAGACTCAGAATTGTACTTGGTGAGTCTCTGGGGAGTCCTTTCCTCCCTTCAGCTGTCCCCTTGTTGGTGGAGCAGACTGGAGGTGGTGTCTCCACTGACAAACTGTCGAACTGTTAGCAGTCACTTAATCTCTCCTTAGGCCCCTCTCTCCTCTCTGTCACCAGCCACTCGTGTTTGTACTTACGGGTGATTTACTGGGTTTCTGTGGTCATTCTAGTCCTGTCTTGTTTCGGTCCGGGTGGTCTCCTTTGGTATTCCTAGTTGATCCGGGAGAGGAGAGGAGCGGAGAGAAAGCGATCTGCTGCTCGTAGCTCCCCTATCTCTTCATTTAGCTCCCTTATGTCTTTATTGATTTTTTGCCTGGATGACCTGTCAAGTTGAGAGAGTGGGGTGTTGAAGTCCCCTACTATGATTGTGTTACTGTTAATATATTGCTGTAGCTCTTTCAGTAGAAGTTTGATGTATTTAGATGGCTTCTCATTGGGTGCATAGATGTTAATAATTGTTAAGTCCTCTTGATTGACTGATCCTCTGAGCATTAAGTAGTGTCCATTCCTATCTTTTTTAATCTTATGTATTTTAAAGTCTATCATGTCAGATATGAGAGTAGCTGTTCCTGCCCTTTTTTGTGGGCCATTGGCTTGTATGATAGTTTTCTATCCTTTCACTTTAAGTCTGTGTTTGTCTTGTTGAGTTAGGTGGGTTTCTTGTAGACAGCATATTGTTGGGTTGTGTTTTCTGATCCATCTTCCTACTCTGTGTCTCTTAATAGGTGAATTCAGGCCATTCACATTTATTGATATCAAAGATTGAAGATATTTTAACGCCATTCTTGTAGAGTTTTAGAGTGTTTTGATATATGTCCTATTTGTGGTGCTCTGACTGTTTATAGGAGAACTTTCAGAACTTCTTTCAGGGCAGGCTTGGTGATGGTTGATTCCTTCAACTGTTGCTTGTCTGAGAAGGTCTTTATGCCTCCATCTAGTCTGAATGACAGTCTAGCAGGATATAGTATTCTTGGCTGAAAGCCTTTCTCATTGAGCACTCGATAGATATCTTGCCATTCTCTTCTGGCCTGTAGTGTTTGTATGGAGAAGTCTGCTGCGAATCTTATGGGTTTTCCTTTGTAGGTGACTCTTTGTTTTTCTCTTGCAGCCTTCAGGATCCTTTCTTTATCCTTATTCCTTTCCATTCTAAGTATGATATGTCTTGGTGTCTTTGGGTCTGGGTTAATTCTGTTTGGGACCCTCTGGGCTTCTTGAATCTTTATGTATTTGATGTTGTCTAGACTAGAGGAGTTTTCAGCTATTATGGCCTGGAAAATGCTTTCTTCCTCTCCTTCTCTTTCTTCCTCTGGTATGCCAATAATGCGTATATTGTTTCTTTTGAAGTCATCCCATAGGACTCTGTTGTTGTTTTCAGCATCTCTTCATCTCTTTTTGAGATCTCTTACTTCTTTTTTAGTTGTCTCTAATTCATCCTCGATCTTGCTAATTCTGTCTTCAGCCTCATTGATTCTATTCTCTCTGCCCTCTACTGTTTTCTGGAGTTCATCTATTTTGTTGCCCTGCTCTGATACTGTTTTAGCTTGTTCAGCTAGTTGCCTTCTTAGCTCAGCAATTTCAGCTTTCATCTCTCTAATAACCATTAGATAATTAGTATTTTCTTCCATATTCTCATTTGTTGTTCCTGCATTTCTGATTACAATTTTTTCAAATTCTTTACTCACTCCTGTTATTATTTCCTTAGTTAATGTTAGAATGTTGAACTCATTATTTTGTGTTTCACCCTCTGGAGGACTTTTAGCTGGACTCTTGTCCTGGTTCGATTCTCCAATATTTTTTCTTGTTGTTTTAACCATTTTATATATTATGTTATGAGTTCCCTTTATGAGTACTTTTCAAATTATTTATCACTATTGCCTGGATTGTAAGTAAGTTAATTAAAGGGTTCACAGTGGTGGAAGTTAACAGTTGTTTCAATAGTATTTAAATCTCTGAGTTGAAGCTCAGTGGTTTAAAAGCCTCTTTTTTTTTTTTCTTCCCTGTAGGCTATGGGAGCCTGATGGCTTTTAAACTATCAATAGGCTTCTTAGCTTAATCACTGACTCCTGACCAAGAGATAAAGCAGGGTGTGGCAGAGATAATCCAGTGGTTATGCAAAGAGACTTTCACAGCCCCTCAGCTATGCCACCCTGAGGTATAGGTCTTCTCCTGAGTTTCCTGGTTAGATCTCTGTCCCCTGGTGTCCCTCCCTGTTGCTGCTCCAGATTCTAAGGGTAGTAGCAATGGAGACTTAGAGTTGCACTTGGTGAGTCTCTGGGGAGTCCTCTCCTCCCTTCAGCTGTCCCCTTGTTGGTGGAGCAGACTGGAGGTGGTGTCTCAACTGATAATCTGCTGAACTGTTAGCAGTCACTTAATCTCTCCTTAGGCCCCTCTCTCCTCTCTGTCACCAGCCACATGTGTTTGTACTCACCGGTGATTTACTGGGTTCCTGTGGTCATTCTAGTCCTGTCTTGTTTCAGTCCCGGGTGGTCTCTTTTGGTATTCCTAGTTGATCCAGGAAAGGAGAGGAGAGGAGAGGAGAGGAGGGGAGAGGAGAGAAAGCGATCTGCTGCTCGTAGCTCCGCCTCCAGAAGTTGAATCCAGTTCTGTACTTTAAAAAAAAAAGATTTTATTCATTTATTTTTATGGCTTTTAATTAAATTAATTAATTAATTAATTTTCCCTTTTGTTGCCCTTATTTTTTTATTGCTGTTGTAGTTATTATTGTTGTTGTTATTGATGTCATTGTTGTTGGATAGGACAGAGAGAAATGGAGAGAGGAGGGGAAGACAGAGAGGGGGAGAGAAAGATAGACACCTGCAGACCTGCTTCACCGATTATGAAGCGACCCCCCTGCAGGAGAGGAGTTGGGGGCTCGAACCGGCATCCTTACTCTGGTCCTTGTCCTTAAAGCCACCTGCGCTTAACCCACTGCACAACCGCTTGACTACCAGCTTTTAATTTTTTAAAAATGTTTTTATTATTATCTTTATTTATTTATTGGATAGAGATAGCCAGAAATCGAGAGGGAAGGGGTGATAGAGAGACACCTGCAGTCCTGCTTCACCACTCGCAAAGATTTCCCCCTGTAGGTGGGGACCAGGGGCTCAAACCCAGGTCCTTGAGTGTTGTAATATGTGCGCTCAACTAGGTGTGCCACCACCTGGCCCCTCAGCTTTTAATTATTTTTATTTATTCATTGGATAGAGACTGTCAGAAACTGAGAGGGAAGGAGGAAGATAGAGGAGAGAGACAGAGAGACACCTGCAGCACTGCTTCACCACTTGTGCAGCTTTCCCCCTGCAGGTGGGGACCAGGGGCTCGAACTTGGGTCTTTGTGCATTGTAACATGTGCACTCAATAAGGTCCATCACCACCAGGCCCCAAAAAGATTGTATTTATTTATTAATGAGAAATATAGGAGAGAGAGAAAGAACCAGACATCATTCTGGTACATGTGCTGCCGGGGACTGAACTCAAGACCTCATGCTTGAGAGTCCAGTGCTTTATCCACTGTACCACCTCCCAGACCACTATATTTAAAAAAATTTTTTTTTAACTTTTTTTTTTGGGGGGATGTCACAGTTGTGCTGATTATGAGGTCAGCAGCTGACTAACAACTCGAGGGCAAACACAGAACAACAGCTTCTTGTTTTGTTGGGGTTTTTTTTTGAATTTTTAAAAAATATTTATTTTCCCTTTTGTTGCCCTTGTTTTTTTTTATTGTTGTTGTAGTTATTGTTGGTGTTATTGATGTCTTCATTGTTAGATAGGACAGAGAGAAATGGGGAAGGCAAAGAGAGTGAGAGAAAGACACCGGCTTTGTGCCATGTGCACTTAACCCACTGCACTATCGCCCGACTCCCTGTTTTACTTTTTAAAAATCTTTTTACTTCTTACTGGATAGAGACAGAGAATTTAATAGGGGAGGGATAGTAGAGAGGGAGAGAGACAGAGAGACACCTGCAGCCTGCTTCACCACTTATGAAGCTTTCCCTCTGCAGTTGGGGACCAGGGACTTGATCCTAGTCCTTGCACACAGTAACGTGAGCACTTAACCAAGTGTGCCACTGCCTGGCCCCCTAAAAATTTACTTATAAAATAAAAATATCGATAAGAACATAGGATAAGAGGGGTACAATTCCCATTATTAGAGTTCCATATCCCATCCCTTCCCTTGAAAGCTGTCCCATTCTTTATTCCTCTGGGAACATGGACCCAGGATCATTATGGGGTGCAGAAGGTAGAAGGTCTGGCTTCTGTAACTGCTTCTCTATTGACTTTTTTTTTTTTGCTACAGGGGTTTCATGCCTGCTAGACAGTTCCACTACCCCTAATGGGCATTTTTTTTTTTTTGAAGAGGGTGAGGAAAAAGAAGGGAGGGAGAGACAGAGAGAAGAAAAGACACCTGCAATACTACTTTTATAATTTAATAATGCATTTTCATTTAAAAATTTTTTATTATTTATTTTCCCTTTTGTTGCCCTTGTTGTTTTATTGCTGTAGTTATTATTGTTGTTGATGATGTCATCATTGTTAGATAGGACAGAGAGAAATGGAGAGAGGAGGGAAGACAGAGAGAGGGAGAGAAAGATAGACACCGGCTTCACCACTTGTGAAGCCACCCTGCAGGTGGGGAGCCAGGGCTTGAACCAGGATCCTTATGGTGGTCCTTGTGCTTCACACCACGTGCGCTTAACCTGCTGTGCTACCACCAGACCCCTTAATAATGCATTTCTTGTGAAGCTTCCCACCTACACAGGAAGGGTGCTTGAATCCAGGTCCTCACATACGGTAATTTGTGTATTTTTTGTGATTTAATATTGATTTACAAAATTATAAAATAATAGGAGTATAATTCCACACCTTTCCCTCCATCAGAGTTCTGTGTCCCCACTCCCTCCATTGGAAATTGCATGAGTTCTCCCAATATCACAGATATGGGTTGAATCTTTCCCTCCATCAGAGTTCTGTGTCCCCACTCCCTCCATTGGAAATTGCATGAGTTCTCCCAATATCACAGATATGGGTTGACTATTATTTATTTTCTTTTTCTTTTTCTTTTTTTTAAAAAATATTTATTTATTTTATTTATTCCCTTTTGTTGCCCTTGTTGTTTTCTTGTTGTAGTAGTTGTTGTTATTGATGACGTCATTGTTGGATAGGACAGAGAGAAATGGAGAGAGGAGGGGAAGATAGAGAGGGGGAGAGAAAGATAAGACACCTGCAGACCTGCTTCACTGCTTGCGAAGCGACTCCCCGGTATGTGGGGAGCTGGGGGCTCGAACCAGGATCCTTATGCAGGTCCTTCTCTTCCTTTCTAAGTCACACCTACTACTTCGTAGTGTCCTTCTCTCCCCTTCCTCCAAACTCCACTTCTCTCTCTAGGTCTTGATGGAATTGGAGTTCAGAGCCCTCTAATCATCTTGCCCTAACATTTACCCCTCTGGAAGTATGGGCCTTTTTTTTTTTTTTTTTTTTTTTACCAGAGTGTTAATCAGCTCTGGATTATGGTGGTGCAGGGGATTGAATCTGGGACTTCAGAGCCTCAGACATGAGAGTTTCTTTGCATAACCATTGTGCTATCTACCCCCCAAATTGTTTATGGGATGCAGAATTGAAGGTCTGGCACCTGTAATTACTTCTTTGCTGGACATGGGTGTTGGCAGGCTGATCCATACCCCAAGCCTGTTTCCACCTTTCCCTAGTGAATTTGTGTATTTTATCTGGCTGAACTACCTGACCTGGCTCCAGCAGCATCCAGTTCTTGAAAAGAATTCTGGTGTTCCCATTCCACAGTATTCCACTTAGTATGGATTTTCCTTGAGGCTTCTGCAGAACTCAGGGATTGATGGGGCCCTCTTCCCAGAGGACCAACACTATGGGAAGGAAAGAAATTTGCTCTCACCTTTTTTTTCCCATCCTTGTCATCTGCAAGCCCTCTATGGGTTGGCAGGACATATGGTCTTGCTGGTGACAAGTCAAACTAGGAGTTTTGCCAGGAAGGACCAGATGGAGGAGAAGGAAGGCTTAAATTAGCACCCCCATGACTGGCACCATACACAATGCTGCTGATCATGGGACAGCTCTGTAGGCCCATTTTATGGGCTTTGGAAAAGCCAGGCTAAACCCCTTCTCTTTCCTCTGGCCTGAAAGTCTATTGTTTTTCCTTTTTTTAAAATTAATTTATTATTTTTTCATTTCTTGCTCTTTATTATATATATTATAATGTTATATATATAGTATTAATGAGAAAGAAAGAGAGGAGAGAAAGCAGAGCACTGCTCAGCTCTAGTTTATGGTGGTGCTGTGGATTGAACCTAGGAATTCAGAAACTCAGGCATCAAATAATATCTTTTGTATAACCATTATGATGTATCCCCAGCCACAGTCTATTTCTTTTCTTTTCTTTTTCTATTAGATATTTATTTATTTATTTATTCCCTTTTGTTGCCCTTGTTGTTTTATTGTAGTAATTGATGTCATTGTTATTGAATAGGATAGAGAGAAATGGAGAGGAGAGGGGGAGAGAAAGACACTTGCAGACCTGCTTCACCACCTGTGAAGCGACTCCTCCTGCAGGTGGGGAGCCGGGGGCTCGAACCGGGATCCTTACACAGGTCTTTGTGCTTTGCACCATATGCGCTTAACCCGCTGTGCTACTGCCAGACTCCTCTTTTTTTTTTAAACTATTTATTATTTTTTCCCTTTTGTTGCCATTTGTTTATCATTGTCATTGCTGTTATTATTGTTGTTGTTATTGCTGTCGTTGGATAGGACAGAGAGAAATGGAGAGAGGAGGGGAAGACAGAGGGGAAGAGAAAGACAGACAGTTAAAGGCTTGCTTCACCGCCTGTGAAGTGACTCCTCTGCAGATGGGGAGCCAGGGGTGGAACTGGGATCCTGATGCAGGTCCATGCACTTTCTGCCATGTGCACTTAATCTGCTGTGCCACCGCCCGGCTCCCTACTTTTCTTTTTTAATATTTAATTTATTTATTAATTGGAAAGATAGGAAGAGAGAGAGAGAGAGAATCAGACATCACTCTGGTACATCTGCTGCCAGGAATTAAACTCAGGACCTCATGCTTAAGAATCCATGCTTTTGGGAGTCTGGCTGTAGCGCAGCAGGTTAAGCGCAGGTGGCGCTAAGCACAAGGACCCGCATAAGGATCCTGGTTCAAGCCCTGGCTCCCCACCTGCAGGGGTGTCGCTTCACAAGCGGTGAAACAGGTCTTGCAGGTGTCTATCTTTCTCTCCCTCTCTCTGTCTTCCCCCTCCCCTCTCCATTTCTCTCTGTCCTATCCAACAACAATGACAACAATAATAACTACAACAATAAAACAACAAGGGCAACAAAAGGGAATAAATAAATAAAAATAAATATAAAAAAAAAGAATCCATGCTTTTAAAACAACAAGGGCAACAAAAGGGAATAAATAAATAAAATAAATATTATCTACTCCTTTCATCTTTTTAAAAAAAAATATATATTTTTTGATACTTCACTTAAAAAAAGAAAAAAAGAGAAAATTAAAAAAAAAAAGGATCCATGCTTTATTCACTGTGCCATCTCCCAGACCACTAGTTTATTACTTTTCTAACTTTGTTTTTTATTTTTTATTTTTTGAGAAAGAGGGAGAGAAAATAGGGCACTGCTCACCATCAAACCTGGATGGAACTCAAGTCTCATTCATGTAGAGTATGTACATAGTTCTACCATTGAGTCACCTCCCCAGCCCATGGCCTAGAAGTCTTAGTGGAAGAGCCAGGCACCCTTACTTACTGATTGTAGTTTGCAGGATAAACGCAACTGATAGAGACGGCAGATATTTTGATGTCTCAGAGCAACTGCAAAAGTCTCTTGCTGCTCCTTTGGCATGGACTGAGCTTCCTGGCTGGGTGTGGGGAGAAGTCACTGCCTGAAGCACTGGCATTCTGATGAACAGAAGGAGAAGACCCTACTCTCCTCCAGCACTCTAGCTTTTCTTCTGGGCTTGGCTAGGAGCATGGGCAAGGCTGGTGCCATATGGCAATTTAACTTCCTCAGCAACAGAAGGGGACTTTCAGAAATTAGAGAGCAGTCCCTGAGCCACGTTCCAGTTGTCTTCTGTACCTCGTTTTCTCCTTTCAAGGTGAAGATTTGACTTTCTGCCTCCAGTCAAATTCTACAGGCTGTAGACTGTCCCTCCCTCCCTCCCTTTCTTTCTTTTTATTATTATTATCATTATATATTTTTTACTAGTACACTGCTCAGCTCTGGCTTATGGTGGTGCAGGGGATTGAACTTGGGACATAGAAGCCTCAGGCATGAGAGTCTCTTTACATACCATTATGTTATCTACTCCTTTCATCTTTTTTAAAAATATATATATATATTTTGATACTTCACTTAAAAATTTTTATATTTATTTATTTATTCCCTTTTGTTGTCTTTATTGTTTTATTGTTGTAGTTATTACTGATGTCATTGTTGTTGGATAGGACAGAGAGAAATGGAGAGAGGAGGGGAAGACAGAGAGGAGGAGAGAAAGACAGACACCCGCAGACCTGCTTCATAGTCTGTGAAGCGACTCCCCTGCAGGTGGAGAGCCAGGGGCTTGAACAGGGATCCTTCCGTGGTCCTTGCGCTTTGAGCCATGTGCACTTAACTAGCTGCGCTACCGCCCGATTCCTAAAATATATTTTTTACTCCTAAAATATATTTTTAGGAGTTGGCGCAGTGATAAAGTTTTGGACTCTCAAGCATGAGGTCCTGAGTTAGATCCCTGGAAGCACGTGTGCCAGAGTGATGTCTGGTTCTTTCTGTCTCCTCCTTTCTCATTAACAAATAAATAAAATCTCTCTCTCCCTATCTATCTATATCTATCTATCTATCTATCTATATATATATATACACACACACATTCACTTTGGATAGAAACAGAGAAACTGAGAGAGGAGGAGGAAAAGCGAGGGAGAAAGAGAGATACCTATTAGCACTGCTTCACCACTTGTGATGCCTTCCCCATGTAGGTGGTGACTAGGGACTTGAACCCAGGTCTTTGTGTTTGTAACTTGTATACTCTGTCAGGTTTATCACCACCCAGCTCCTCATCCTTTTTTTTTCTTTTTCTTTTTTTCTTTTATTTTATAGAGATAGGGATAAATTGAGAAGGGAGATGAAGAAGACAGAGGGGGGAGAGAGAAAGAGCTAAACCTGCAGCAGTGCTTCATTGCTTGCAAAGCTTCCCCCCTACAGGCGGGGACTAAAGGCTTGAACCCGGGTTCTTGTGCATTGTACTATGTGTGCTTAACCTGTTGCAACTCTGTCCAGCCCCTCCTTTCATCCTGAAGAAACAGAAACCAGGAACCGTGCCTGCTATAACTCTCACATACCTTTTATCTCTGCCGTCAGCCTCAGATGAGCCAGAAAGTCAGAGGACACAAAGAAGAGTGAGGCTGAGCATGGGAGCATGCGCCCTTGAGATCCTTAGAGGGACTGAAGACTCCCTGATTCTGCCATTTGATGGTGCTTGCTACCTCCATACCTGGTGTCATTGAAGCTTTTTTTAATATTTATTTATTTATTTATTCCATTTTGTTGTCCTTGTTGTTTTATTGTAGTTATTATTGTTGTCATAATTGTTGGATAGGACAGAGAGAAATGGAGAGAGGAGGGGAAGACAGAGAGGGGGAGAGAAAGATAGATACCTGTAGACCTGCTTCACCGCTTGTGAAGTGACGCCCCTGCAAGTGGGGAGCTGGGGACTTGAACCGGGATCCTTTCCCCGTCCTTGAGTTTTGCGCCACCTGTGCTTAACCGCTGAGCTACTGCCCAACTCCCCATTGAAGCTTTTTTTTTTTTTTTTTTTTAAATTTATTTACTTATTCCCTTTTGTTGCTCTTGTTTTATTGTTGTAGTTATTATTGTTGTCATCATTGTTGGATAGGACAGAGAGAAATGGAGAGATGAGGGGGAAGACAGAGAGGGGGAGAGAAAGATAGACACCTGCAAGACCTGCTTCACCGCTTGTGAAGTGACTCCCCTGCAAGTGGGGAGCCAGGGCTCTAACCGGGATCCTTACATCAGTCCCTGCGCTTTGCGCTTAACCCACTGCACTACAGCCCGACTCACTCACTGAAGCTTTTTAAACTGGGAAACATGGTAGAGTTCTAACTTTCAAAGTGTAGCTTAGTCTACAGCCATACCACCCCCAATGTGTCTGATTTCATTAAAGTGTAGCCCAAGTCTCATATGGGAATCATCTAAGGAGCTTTAAAGAAAGGTCAGATTCTTAAAAAAAAAAAAAAAAAAATCAGGTTAAAAAAATGTCAGTTTTTGCTACCCAGAAGGTGGTGCAGTATATCAAGAATTGGACTCTTGAGCCTGAAGTAAAGTTTGATCCCCATCATCACATATGCCAAAGTGATGGTCTGGTTCTCTCTCACAACTCTCTCTCATTAATAAATAAATAACCCCACCTGCAGGGGAGTCGCTTCACAGGCGGTGAAGCAGGCCTGCAGGTGTCTGTCTTTCTCTCCCCCTCTGTCTCCCCTCCTCCATTTCTCTCTGTCCTATCCATCAATGACGACAAAAACAGTAACTACCACAATAAAACAAGGGCAACAAGAAGGGAATAAATAAATAAATAAATATAAATAAATAAATAAAACTTGGGCTGGAAAAAAAAAAAACTTGGGCTGGGGAAACAGCATAGTGATTATGCAAACAACTTTCAAGACTGAGGTTCCAAGGTCTCAGGTTTACTTTTCAGCACTACCATAAGCCAGAGAAGAGCAGTGCTTTGATCTCTCATATCAATCAATCAATCATTAACATATTAAGCACTAAATCAAACCACAGGGGGCCAAGCAAGTGACTCCCCTGGTAGAGAGGACATATCACTATACTCAAAGACTGGGGTCTGAGCACTAGGGCTTCCACAGGGGATCATCTGCGGAGTGGAAGCCTCACAACAGTGCTGTGGTATTACTCCTTCTCTATTTCTCACTGTCTCTCATCTCCTATTTAGATCCGGGGTGGGAAATATCTGGCCTGTGGGTCAGGGACACCTGCAAAATCATTTGTCTGGCCCTGCCAATGCAATCACAGAAAGGACTCAAAATTCAATATTTTCATTGCAACATAAGGTGCCTTCCCTCCCGCCCTCCCTCCCATCTTCCTTCCCCTCTCTCTTTCTTCCTCTCTCTCTTTCTTCCTGTCTCTCTTTCTTTCTCCTTTCTTTCTTTCTTTCTTTCTTTCTTTCTTTCTTTCTTTCTTTCTTTCTTTCTTTCTTTCCTTTCTCTCCAGGGTTCTCACTGGGGCTCAGTGCCTGCACGATGAATCTCCTGCTCCTGGAGTAATTTTTTTCCCTTTTTTATTGGATAGACAGACAGAAACTGAGAGGGGAGGTGGAGATAGAGAGAGGGATAAAAACACACCTGCACACCTGCTTCACCACTTGTAAAGCAAGACCCTGCAGGTGGGGAGTCCAGGGCTCGAACCAGGATCCTTGCGCCACCAACTGACCCTCTCTTCCTTCCTTCCTTCCTTCCTTCCTTCCTTCCTTCCTTCCTTCCTTCCTCTCTCTTCATGGATGGAACTGGAGGGGTTCATACTAAGTGACATAAGTCAGGAGAAAGATAAATGATTAGGATTTTTTAAATAAATAAATTTATTTATTTTAAATTAAAAAAAAATCTTTATTTGTTGGAGACAAATAAAGACAATCAGAAATTGAATGGTAAGTGGGTGATAGAGAGGGAGAGACAGAGAGACATCTGCAGCACTGTTTCACTACTTGTGAAGCTTTCCCCCTGCAGGTGGGGACCAGGGACTAGAACCTGGGTCCTTGTGCTTGTGCACTGTAACATGTGCGCTCAACCAGGTGTGCCACCACCTGGCCCCAAATATATTCATCTATCTATCTATTTATTTATTTTATTGGATAGAGACAGAAATTGAGAGGGGAGGGGGAGATTGAGAGGGAGAGAGACAGAGAGACACCTGCTTCAGAACTTGTGAAGCTTCCCCCTGCAGGTGGGAACCAGAGGCCTGAACCTGGGTCATTGTACACTGTAATGTGAGCACTTAACTAGATGGACCACTACCTAGTCCCCTCTTTTTTTCTTTCTAAATGTATTTAGCACCTGTTTTATGAAGGGGTTTCCTTATTATTTTTATTCATAAATTTATTTTTACCAGAGCACTGCTCAACTCTGGCTTATAGTTGTTCTGGGGATTAGAGGTATTAGGTTTTAGGATGATAATTTTCTTTTTTAAATAATTTATTTCTTTATTGGGGAATTAATGCTTTACATTCAACAGTAAATACAACAGTTTGTACATGCATAACATTCCCCAGATTCCCATTTAACAATACAACCCCCACTATGTCATTCATCATCTTTCATGGACCTGTATTCTCCCCACCCACCCACCCACACCAGAGTCTTTTACTTTGGTGTAATACTCCAATTCCATTAGGATGATAATTTTCTATGGTCCGTAAATGATGTTGTAAATATCCAAATGTCCCTTGGTAGGAAAAAGGTTCTCTACCCTTGATCTAGAGGAAGGAGAAAGAATAGCCTCTGGGAGCAGTGAAATCATGCAGGTACTGAGCTTCAGCAGTAAATAAATAAATACCACAGTGGGATTCCACATATACCCAGAAAGGTGGTTACTCTCAAAAACCCAAAAAACAAGGATGGTGGACCAGTCAACACCCATGTTCAGAGGGGAAGCAATTACAGAAGCTAGACCTTCCACCTTCTGCATCCCACAATAACCTTCTGTCCATACTCCCCAGAGGGATAAAAAATAGGAAAGCTATCGGGAGGGGACGGGATACAGAGATCTGGTGGTGGGAGTTGTGTGGAGTTGTAACCCCTCTTATCCTATCTTATCCTATGGTTTTGTCAATGTCTCCTTCCTTAAATAAATAAATAAACAAACAAGTATGGTGAGGATGTGGAGAAATCAGAACCCCTATGTCCTGTATGTGAGGATATAAAATGGTGTAGTATCTATAGAAAACAGGATGGAGGTTCTGTAGAAATTAAAAATAGATTTACCATGTGTTCCAGCAATTCACTTCTCGGTACATATCCAAAATAATCAAAAGCAAATTTTCAGAAATATTTATTTACAACAATGTTCATTGTAGCATTACTCACAGTAGCCAAGAGGCAGAGGCAACCTAAATATCCATTGCTAGATGGATGAGCAAATAAAGTGTGAATACAGAGCACTGCATCATGTAGTGATGGGGCTAGGCTTGTTTGTTTTCATTTTATTGGGGGTTTAATGGCTTGCAGCATAGTTGTTGATATAAGGGTATGTCAATACCCCAGACCTTTTTTTTTTAACCAAAGCACTTTTTTTTTTAAACATGTTCTCACTTTAAAAAAAATATTTATTTTCTCTTTTGTTGCCATTGTTGTTTTTTATTGTTGTTGTAGTTATTATTGTTGTTACTGATGTCATCGTTGTTAGATAGGACAGAGAGAAATGGAGAGAGGAGGGGAAGACAAGAGAGGGGGAGAGAAAGATAGAAAACTGCAGACAGGGCCGGAGGGTAGATAGTATAATGGTTATGCAAATAGACTCTCATGCCTGAGGCTCCAAAATCCCAGGTTCAGTCCCCCACACCACCATAAGCCAGAGCTGAACAGTGCTCTGGTTAAAAAATAAAATAAATAAATAAAAAGAATAAAAAGAAACCTGCAGACCTGCTTCACCTTCTGTTGACTCCCCTGCAGGTGGGAAGCCAGGGGCTCGAACCAGGATCCTTACAACGGACCTTGTGCTTCAAGCCATGTGCACTTAACCCGCTGCACTACTGCACGACTCCGATCAAATCATTTTTTTAACTCTGGTTTATGGTGGTACTGGTGACTGAACGGGGTGGGGAAGGGGGCCTTTGGTGGCTCAGGCATGGAAGTTTTTTTTAAAAAGTATTTATTTATTTATTCCCTTTGTTGCCCTTGTTATTTCATTGTTGCAGCTATTATTGTTGTTGTTGTTCATGTCATCGTTGTTGGATAGGACAGACAGAAATGGAGGAGGGGAGACAGAGAGGGGGAGAGAAAGATAGACACCTGTAGACCTGCTTCACTGCTTGTGAAGCGACTCCCCTGAAGTGGGGAACCAGGGGCTGGAACCGGGATCCTTACGCAGGTCCTTGTGCTTTGCGCCACGTGCGCTTAACTCGCTGAGTTACCGCCAGACTCCCAACATGGAAGTTTTTTTGCAACAACTTTTAAAAAAAATTTTATAATTTATTTCTTTATTGGGGAATTAATGTTTTACATTAAGTAAATCAATGGTTTGTACATGCATAACATTCCCCAGATTCCCATTTAACAATACAACCCCCACTATGTCATTCATCTTTCATGGACCTGTATTCTCTCCACCCACCCACCCACCCCAGAGTCTTTTACTTTGGTGCAATACGCCAATTCCATTTGCAACAACTTTAAAAAAAAAAATTTATTTATTTATTCCCTTTTGTTGCCCTTGTTGTTTTATTGTTGTAGTCGTCATTGTTGGATAGGACAGAAAGAAATGGAGAGAGGAGGGGGAAGACAGAGGGGGAGAGAAAGATAGACACCTGCAGACCTGCTTCATCTCTTGTGAAGTGACTCCCCTGCAGGTGGGGAGCCAGAGCTCAAACCAGGATCCTTATGCTGGTCCCTGCCCTTTGCGCCACCTGCTCTTAACCCGCTGTACTACAGCCCAACTCCCAACAACTTTTTTTTTTAAACTGGAGTACTGATTAACTCTATCTTGTGGTGATGCAAGAGATTGAATCTGTGACTTTGGAGCTTCAGGCATCAGAGCCTCTTTGCATAATCATTATGTTATCAACTCCTGCCCAGGGAAGATTTTTTGCATGCTCATTATGCTATCTCCTTAGTCCCAAAACCCCTTTCACACTTATCCAACACTTCACTCCCCAGAATCTTGCTGTGGAGCAGTAAATGAGGGCATGTTTTGACTTTGGAAAAACAACTGTAAACACCTGTCCTGAGGAGATAGGAAACTGTACCCACGTGTTAGCAACTGTATTGTAAAACATTATCCCCCCCCCATAAAATGATTCAAAAAATTATATCAGAAAAAGAAATTAATATTATGTTAACTTTCACTTTACTAAATGTGAGATGGTGGTTTGGTGGAGGGTGAGATGTAACAACACTTTCCTTGGGGGAATGTTGAAATTTACCATTGTGAACAACAACTTTGTAAATCAGCATTCCCACAACAACGTGATACTGAAGTTGGAAAAACAAAACACACACACACACACACACACACACACACACACACACACACACACACACACACGAGAGAAAGCAAGAAAGAAAGGGGGAAAAAACAGAGAAAAACTTGTCTTGGGACTATTGAGATAGCTCATTTGGGAGTGTGCTTGCTTTGTCATGTGTTTAACCCAGGTTTGAGACTGGTCTTCCTGGCATTGTGCTGTGGTGTTTCTCTTTTTGTATTTGAAAAAGTCAGTCACAGGGGTGAAGCCCCAGGGAGGACAAGCAAGACAAACATTCCTTAGTTTTCTTTTTTCTTCCCTCCACCCCCCCACCCCCCCATTTATGTTGCCCTTGTTATGGTTGTTGTTGGATAGGACAGAGAGAAATGGAGAGAGGAGGGAAAGACAGAGAGGGGGAGAGAAAGATAGACACCCAAAGACCTGCTTCACCGCCTGTGAAGCGACTCCCCTGCAGGTGGGGAGCTGGGGGCTCGAACTGGGATCCTTACGCCAGTCTTTGTGCTTCATGCCATGTGTGCTTAACCCGCTGTGCTACCTACCGCCTGACTCCTGAAATAAAATATTTTTTAAACATTTAATTAATTAATTTGTTTATTAATGAGAAAAATAGGAGAGAGAGAGAGAATCAAACATCACTCTGGTACATGTGCTATTGGGGACTGAACTAAGGACCTCATGCTTGAGAGTCCAGAGCTTTATCCACTGTGCCACCACCTGGACCACAGTTTCCTTCCATTCCTTCCTTCCTTTCTTCCTTTATTTCTAGAATATTTTATTTATTTTAATGAGAGAGATACAAAGAAAGGAATACCAGAGCACTGCTTAGCTCTGATTTACGGTGGTGCTGGGAATTGAATCTGAGACCTTGGAGCCTCAGGCATGAAAGACTTTTCCATAACCATTATGCTGTCTACCCAGCCCATTCCTTAGTTTTCTTTTTCTTTCTTTCCCTTCAGGTAAGATAGCAGAAGAGGTTATTTATTGTACATGGGTTATATTCAGCCACAATGAGAACAGAACAAGCCCAAGGGAAAGGAGCAAAAGGGACTGTGTTTTGGTAAGAGCAGTGAAGGTCCCTCAAGGTGGGCACATAGGATCAGATGGTAATGAAGGTTCTAGATCTGCTGAAACAAGTTCTAGACTGCAGCACAGAAGTCCAATTTCTACTATAGCCTCTGGCCTCCAGTGTTCCTTATTTTCACTCCTGTGGCTTCCACGGTGCACAAGACTACTTGGGCCTCTGCCTCATCTTTTGTGCTTCAGCCTGCACATTTGCTTCTTCCTCCATTTGGCTCTTCTTCTTCTAGCGTTTGCCCTTCTTCCGTAGCCAGTCAACAGCGTCAGGTTGAGCCTGATGTAAAGTTTCGAGACCTCCTTTGAATCTGGAGCGGTTGACTATGTGGCTCCTAGTCTGTCTGGAGCCGCAGGGGCAGTTCGGGTCATCTCTGGCTCCCCAGCGATGGAACATAGCGGCGCACCGGCCATGGCCTGTTCGGTAGCGATTGAGGAGGGCCCAATCATAACGTGCTAGGTCAAAGCCGGGTTGATGCTTGCAGGGGTCTGTGATGAGGTGTTTGTTCTTTACCTCAGCTGACTGCCAACTCTGTTTCCAAGAGTCTGGAACAGAGAAGTTCAGTGTAGGCGTAGGGGACCAGATTGGGTGATGAGACGTCAAGCGTTGAACAGGGTGGGTGAAGATATCTGCGTATATTGGCAGGTCCGGTCGAGTGTAGACGTGGGAAATGAACTTAAATGATGCCGCATCCCGACGAATATCTGGCGGGGCGATGTTGCTAAGAACTGGCAGCCATGGAACCGGGGTGGAACGGATGGTTCCAGAAATTATCCTCATGGAGGAATATAATTTGGAATCGACCAAGTGGACATGGGGGCTACGGAACCATACTGGGGCACAGTATTCTGCAGTGGAATAGCATAATGCCAGAGATGATTGGAAGCGCTCTCGCCCCATGAGGAGCTGGCCAGTCTTGCAATGATGTTACTCCTCGCGCCCACCTTTGCTACAGTTTTTATGAGATGTTCGTGAAATGACAGAGTGCGATCGAGAGTAACGCCAAGATAGACTGGCTGGGCTTCATGCCGGATTCTCGTATCGCCAAGCTGCACATTAAGCTCACGCGAGGCCGAGGCATGGTGTAGATGCAAAACAGATGATACCGTTTTTGCAGTGCTAGGGCTTAGTCGCCATTTTTTACAGTAATTAGATATCAGAGACATGTCTTTTATAAGTGTTTCCTCGAGGATGTCGAACTTTGATGCCTGAGTTGCACAGCAGATGTCATCGGTGTAGATGAACTTCCTTGAAGAAGTTTCTGGGAGGTCATTGATGTAAATATTAAATAGCGTAGGAGCCAGAACAGAGCCCTGGGGGAGGCCACTTGAGACAAGTCTCCATCTGCTAGACTTGTCACCCAGATGCACCCGGAATCTTCTGTTTTGGAGAAGAAACGATATAGTGTTGGCCACCCATGGAGGCAGGCATCTTGAGATCTTGGCTAGGAGACCACGGTGCCAGACCGTGTCATAGGCTGCTATGAGATCAACAAAGACAGCACCCGTCTTTAAATTCTTCTGGAATCCATTTTCAATGTAAGTTGAGAGGGCCAGGACTTGTTTGCAGGTAGATCTTCCTAGGCGGAAACCAGCTTGGGCGGGTGATAGGAATTTCTCTGTAAGAGGAGAAATACGTGACAGAAGCAGCCTCTCAAGGAGTTTGTAACACACGGAGAGGAGAGAAATTGGTCTATAGCTACCGGCCAGTGTTGGGTCTTTCTTTGGTTTCAAAACTGCTATTATCTTCGCACGACGCCAAACTTTGGGCATAGACTCAGATTCCAAGATGTGGGACAGGAATGAAGCGAGCCACTTCTTTGCCGCGGGACCCAGGTTAAGAATGAGTTCTGGGGTGATGTTATCATAGCCAGCAGCTGTTCCCAGTTTAACCCTCTTCAAAGCGTCTTCCAGTTCAGACAGTGTAAAGGGAGAGAGTTTTGGAGATGGACAAGATAAACGGAAGTGGGATGACCACTCATGGGAAATTTCTCTTTTCCAGACTGGGTCGATCTTAGCACGTCCAACTTGAGTTAGGTGACTGGCCACTGAGTTTGGAGATACGGGAGGATGGGAGACGGGAGGGGGTTGGCTACCGGCACCCAGTCTGTGAAGAAGCTTCCAGGCCTTCCTACTTGAGTGACTGAAGTTCAGACTTTCCGTGAGTTGTTGCCAGCAGGCTTGGCGTGCTGCATCCAGGGAGGCAATGAGATGGTCAGCCACATCTGGGTCGCCCGACTCATCATACTGCTTTAGTAGTTGCTCGCATTCAGCATCAAGACAAGGCGTATAGTTAGCACGTCTCCCACGAGGAATGGCTTGAGAAGCTGCTTTGAAGATGGCTTGGCGGAAGCGCCTGTAGGAATCTTCAGAGGGGATAGAGTTAATTGCAGGAATAGATTTGTTGGTAAGATCACTGAACAGACGCCAGTTTGCTTTCTGAAAGTTCCATCTTAGTTTCTCTGAGTACAGAATCAGTGGGAGCTGGAGACCAATGTGGATGATAGCTGGGCAGTGATGACTGTGTGGGAAGATCTTGAGAACTTGTCTCGTAGTGGGAAAGTGCTGTGGTAAAAACAAAAAACAAACCACCACCAACAACAACAAAACAAGGGCAACAACAACCACAAAAGAATCAAAAAAGCATTTGTTGTTTGTATTTTATTATTATTATTATTATTATTATTATTTTAACTTATTAATGGAGAAGAGAGGATCAGAGGATCACTCTGGCATATACAATGCTGGGGACTGAATTTAGGACCTCATCCTTGAGAGTCTCATAGTCTATCCACTCCTGGGCCATGCATATATTATAAAAATCAAGTGTCTTAAGGCCAGAAGACAGTTCACACACTGCATCCTTTGAGAGGTCCCAGGTCGGAATCCCTGGCACCACATGGAAACATGATGCCAGGAAGCTCCATGAATGTTGCAGAGATGCTATGGTGTCTCCTTCCTTCCTTCCCTCCTTCTTTCTCTCTTTCTTTCTCTCTCTCCTTCTGAAACTAAAAGAAAAAAAGATCTGTGGCAGCATTGGAATCACACAGGTGTAGGCCCCCTTTGGTTCAAAACAAAACAAAACAAAATAAATAAACAAACAAACAATAAAAGAATATCAAGTGTCTTCTTTTGTCCAAGGAAAACCAAGGCTTAGAAAGGGGAGATGCCTTGCATAAACTCATTCCTCATTGTGGTGACAGAGTCTGAGGCCTAGACCCGAGATAGCAGATCTATATTTTGGAGTTACTATAATTAGGCTCCAGTGCCAACTCAATCAAAACTCCCTTGGCTTCTTTCTTTCTTCCTTCCTTTCTTTCTTTCTTTCTTTCTCTCTCTCTCTCTCTCTCTCTCTATCAAAACTCCCTTGGCTTCTTTCTTTCTCTCTCTATCTCTCTCTCTTTCAATCAAAACTCCCTTGGCTTCTTTCTTTCTCTCTCTCTTTCTTTCTTTCATTAAAAAAGAGTCAGGAACACTAGGTGGGGTAAGATTCAAATTTGCAGTATACAGCCACACATTTTATAATGTTTAGAGCAAAGACAGCATGTATATAGGTGTTCCCTATATAGTACGTATGTGGTAGAATTTTTTTTTTTTTTTTGCCTTCAGGGTTATGACTGGGGCTCAGTGCCTGCATGAATCCACTGCTCTGGCCATTTTTTCCACTTTATTGGCTAGGACAGAGAGAAATTCAGAGGTAGTAGGGGAGATAGAGAGGGAGAGAGAAAGACACTTGCAGACCTGCTTCACTGCTTGTGAAGTGACCCCCTGCAGGTGAGGAGCCAGGGGCTTGAAATGGGATCCTTGCATGGGTCCTTGCACTAAACCCAGTGCACCACTGCCTGATCCCCTGTGGTAGGATTTCTTATCCAGGCTTGTGTAACTATGCTCTATCACATCTACACAATGATGAAACTCTCTAATGATGAATTTCCTTTTTAAAAATATATTTTAGTTATTAATGAGAAAGGAGGGTTATTAAAATATATTTTAACAAAATATATTTTAAGGTTATTTAAAATATATTTTAGTTATTAATGAGAAAGAAACAGACATCACTTTGGTACATGTGCTGCCGGGGACTGAAGTTGGGACCTCATGCTTGAAAGTCCAGTGTCTTATCCACTGCGCTACCTCCCGGACCACTCTAATGATGAATTTCTTTTTTCTTTTCCTCCCCTTTTATTTTATAGGACAAAGAGAAATCAAGAGGGGAGGAGAAGAGGAGGGAGGGAAAGAAGAAGGGAAGAGGGAAAAAGGGAGGGAGGGAGGGAAAAAGAGAGCTGCAGTACTGCTTTGTTGCTTGTCAAGTTTCCCTCCTGCAGGTGGGGTTCTGGGACTTGAACCTAGGTCCTTGCACATGGTTACATATGCACTCAACCAGTTACACCACTGCCTGGCGCCACTAATGATGCATTTCAAGTGTCTCTACATTGTTATCTGATGTGTTGAAGCTCTTATTCAATATACCACAGAGATTCCCTTTCTCACAGATGTTGATTTTGAGGATTTAACAAATGGTGAACTTCACCCACAAGAACATTATAAATGTAAAGAATTAGTGATAGCCAGCCATACTTCTCTGTTGCTCAGCACAGAGAAACTCAAAAACCCAAACAAAATCTTTGTTGGGTGCTGAACTCAATTCTGCCTGCATTTAAGATACATTGCCACTAGGTGGCAATAGTGTTGAAGCCACCAAGTTTGCTGGTTCTAGAGCAGATAATTAAGAACAATCTCACAAATCTTCCATTTTTATATTTTGTGAGGCTTCACCAAAGGAACCACTAAGCTTCAGTTTCCTTATCTATAATTTGAGGATAACAGTACAACATGAATAGCTTTAAAATATTCTGTGCACTCTAGGATCCTCAGTTAAGACATGCTTCTTTCCCAGCTGTTTTTTGAAATCAATCTGCCTGAGTTTGAAGCCCAAATTTAGCAGCTGTGTGACAACAGGCAGGTTCCCTAACCTCTCTAGGTCTAATTCCCCTGTCTGCAAATGGGGTCGGTAATCTCATTTACCCCAGTAGTTGATATGTGTAAACGGCTTTTGCTGAGTTTGCCATTGTCTAAGTCAGTGTATTCTGTGGGTATACATATTGGCAGCACAGCCTGGCTCCAGACACTGACCATGTCCCAACACCAAGAGACTTGTCAAGATGACATGTCTTCTGGGCATCGATATGCACACACACTTACACCCAGGTGAGTCACTGACAGAAAGGTGCAATTCCAGGACTCCCAATACTGGGTCTCTGCATTCAGAGCACAGCTACCTCTGTCCAACAGGCAGGTGACAGAAGGCTATTTGCAAGTGTGGTTCCAACACTTATTTACTTATTTATTTTGTCATCGCTGGGGCTTCACCACTCCTTGATGAACTTTTTATTTTTTTTTAAATTTTTTTTTGAACTTTTTTTAAAAAGATTTTATTTATTGATTGATGAGAAAGATAGGAGGAGAGAGAGAAAGAACCAGACATCACTCTGGTACATGTGCTGCCGGGGCTTGAACTCAGGACCTCATGCTTGAGGGTCAAGCGCTTTATCCACTGCGCCACCTCCCAAACCACTTTGATGAATTTTTTTCCCTCTGATAGAAAGAGACAGAGACAAAGATGCAGAGAGAGAGAGAGAGAGAGAGAGAGAGAGAGAGAGACCATAGCACCAAAACTTCCTTTAATGCAGTGGGGCCAGGCTCGAACTTGGGTTACACACGGCAAAACGGAGCACTTTCCAAGTGAGCTATTTTGCCAGTCCTGGGAGGTCTTTCACAGGTGGTGAAGCAGGTCTGCAGGTGTCTGTCTTTCTCTTCCCCCTGTCTTCCCTTCTTTTCTCCATTTCCCTTTATCCTATCCAACAAAGAGGACATCAATAACAAAAACAATAATAACTACAATAAACAAAAACCAAAAAGGACAACAAAAGGGAATAAATAAATAAATATATTTTTTTAAAAAGTGGGAGTCTGGCTGTAGCACAGCGGGTTAAGCGCCGGTGGCTCAAAGCACAAGGACCGGCATAAGGATCCCGGTTCGAGCCCTGGCTCCCCACCTGCAGGGGAGCCACTTCACAAGTGGTGAAGCAGGTCTGCAGGTGTCTATCTTTCTCTCCCCCTTTCTGTCTTCCCCTCCTCTCTTCATTTCTCTCTGTCCTATCCAACAACGATGACAACAAAAATAACTACAACAATAAAACAAGGGCAACAAAAGGGAATAAATAAATAAAATAAATATAAAAAATAAAAAGTACTTTCTTTTTTTAAAAAAAATTTATTTATTTACTTTCTCTTTCATTGCCCTTGGTTGTTTTTTTGTTGTTACTGGTGTCTTCGCTGCTGGATAGAACAGAGAGAAATGAAGAGAGGAGGGGAAGACAGAGAGGAGGAGAGAAAGATAGACACCTGCAGACCTGTTTCACTGCTTGTGAAGCAACCCCCTGCAGTGGGGAGCCAGGGGCTCGAACCGGGATCATTACACCAGTCCCTGCACTTTGCGCGCCACATGTGTTTAACCCACTGTGCTACCGCCGGACTCCCAAAAAGTACTTTCATCCCTTTCCAGGTGCCCCACTCACTTCTGCAAGCTTCTGGGAATGCTGAGCCATTAGCTTTCCTACTCACTCCTGCCCAGCCTCCAAGTAGGTTTGCTGGGGAGAAAGAGGAATCTAGTGACAGATAGCACCTGACCACAAGTCAGGAGATCTGTTTTTAGCCCAGCTTTGTTGCTTTTGTGCTGTGTGGCCTTGAGCATGACATTTTTTCCTTTCTGGGCTTCAGAGTCTTGCTTTGCCAAAATTGGGACAGTCCCTGTCCTTCCTTTCTGCCCATCGATGTGATGAGACTACAGCAACTCCTCAAAACCTCACCTCCTCCTTGAAGCCTTTCACAATGAACGGGGAATAAAAGGGACCTCCCCCACATCTCCCACCCAACTAAATCCACTTACTGTTTGATTCCACATGCCTGTTCAGTGTAGGTCTTTTTGTCTACTGTTTCCTGTATTTGGAAAGTCTTCTGGGGAGGGTTGTACCTGCTATCTTGCTCTGAAAAGCTCACAGGAGGTTTTTGACCAAGGGATGACTTAGAACTCTCAATGGGAACGAAGGCCCCATGCAGTCAGTCCCAGGTGAGTCAGAATTAATGGGACTAGGAAAAGTGAGGTTTTTGGGAAATAAGAGATGCAAACAGAATTTTCAAAAATCAACTGTGGGGTGGTGGTGCACCTGGTTGAACGAACATGTTACAATGTTCAATGACCCAGGTTCGAGCCCCCAGCCCCCACCTGCAGGGGAAAAGCTTTGTGAGTGGTGAAGCAGTGTTGCAGGGTTTTTCTCCCTATCATCCCCTTCCCTCTCAATTTCTGGATGTCTCTATCCAATAAGTAAATAAAGATAATTTTAAAAAGGATATTTAGGGGGCAGGGTGGTAGTGCACCCGGTTAAGCACACATGGCAGGAAACACAGGGACAGGTTAGAGCTCCCAATCCCCACCTGCAGGGGGGTGGATTTGCAGGTGAAGTAGGTCTGCAGGTGTCTTTCTCTCCCCCCTCTGTCCTCATCTCCTGCTGGGAAATTGTGCAGATGCAGTCACATCTGCCATGTTGTCCCCTCAGCC
Source organism: Erinaceus europaeus (assembly GCF_950295315.1). Classification (NCBI taxonomy): domain Eukaryota; kingdom Metazoa; phylum Chordata; class Mammalia; order Eulipotyphla; family Erinaceidae; genus Erinaceus; species Erinaceus europaeus. The sequence continues at coordinate 57,705,723 of NC_080165.1, forward strand.
TATTGCTAGTTCCCACAAGAGTTGGGACATTCTCGGAGTGCCTGTCCCACCATGCTGTGCCCTGAGGGCATTGTCAATTCCCTGCGCCAGTTGGAGCGCTTAGTTTACTCCTCCCCCTTCCCATATCCTATGCCTGAGTGCCTTGTTTCCTAGCCTCCCATAAATGCCCTTCTTCTTCCGCCCCTCGCTCTCTTGCTTGTTTTTCACATTGGTGAATGGGAGGGTGCAGCGTCTAGCAGGAGACCGCCATTTTGGCTAGCTCCACATGGCCGGAACTGCTGCGCTCTCACCCAACTCTGAGGTGCCCCCTCGAATAAAGAATTGTGTTCCCTCTCCGCTCAGGATCTCCTCTCTCTCTCCTCCGCATCGCAGCCCAACAATCTCCTTTCTCGATTTCTCTTTGTCCTATCCAACAACAGCAGCAGCAATAATGACAGCAATAATCACAATAACAACAACAAAATGGAGAAAGTGGCTGCCAGGAGCAGTGGATTCATAATGCAGGCACTGAGCCCCAGCGATAACCCTGGAGGCAAGATAAGATAAAATTAAAATAAATTTAAAAAAGAACTGTGTAGGGTTAGGTAGAAAGACTTTTGTGTCCAAGGTTCTGAGCTCCCAAATTCAATACCCAATAAAACAGAACTGAGTACTGCTCTGGACATAAAGAAAATAAAGATACAAATGGGAGAAAGACACATTTGGACCGGGCCACAAAACTGTAAGAGGGAAGGGAGAGTTCAGCTTTGATGAGCATGTGCTTTGCAATGAGAAATCTAGAAGGAAACAGGCTAAGGGAGATAGCATAATGGTTACGCAAAAAGACTTTTATCTCTGAGTCACCAGTGGTCCAGCTCAATTTCCAACACCACTATATAAAAACAAACTAGAAGGAAGCTAGTTTAATCTCTCTTTTTTTTTTAACCAGAGCACCATTCAGCTCTGGTTTATGGTGGTGGTGGGAGTTTGAGCCTGGGACTTTGGAGCCTCAGGCATGAGAGTCTCATTGCATAACTCTTACGTTATCTACCCTTTGCCCAGAAGTTTTTTATTTTTCCTTCAGGTCTTGGGTTTGCTGAGATTTTATTTATTTACCTCAACTTCAGATAGAATAAGCCCGGCCTGCCTACTCCTTCACCTGCATTCATCACTCTACATTATCCTCCATCATCTGCCTAACCAGCTTCACCCCCACCCAAGCACTCACTCACTCACCTCCTCACAGCTGCCCCAGTGGCTCTAGCTTCTGTGAAGGCAGTAGTCAGCCTTTGGCACCTCCAGTGACTGGGCTCTTTGCATTATGCCCCTATCTGTGAATGAATCCCTGTGCTGTTCCCACTTTTGCCACCTACCACCAAATTCCTAGCTGCCAATGGACACTGAATATCCTCTCCTGGTACCATCCTGTGTAGCGGGCTGTATTCTCTTTTCAAATTTTATCAATCCTAGGATCCATTCCATCTCCATCCATACCCCTAGTGAAACAGAAGCCAGGAGTAAGGGAAGGGTAGATATTTCAGTCTTTCCTTCCTAAACTGCACTTTAAGACTCTCTTGAGGAACAACTAGTCTCTCCACATTAATAAAATTAGCTAAAGGGGGAATTTCACAGCACTATGGTAGACTAGAAGGGGAGAGACTTGGGAGACTTTAGAGTTAATGATAATAGTGACTGACATCATTTGCATAAATCTTTTTGGATGGGTGTGTCACACTATTTATTTGCATATCTATTTAGGTCCCAGGCTCTTGATGTCTTATACTCTTTTTTTAAAAAAAAAAATTTATTTATTCCCTTTGGTTGCCCTTGTTATTTTTTATTGTTGTAGTTATTTTTGTTGTTGTTGTCGTTGGATAGGACAGAGAGAAATGGAGAGAGGAGGGGAAGACAGGGGGGGAGAGAAAGTTAGATACCTGCAGACCTGCTCCACCGCCTGTGAAGTGACTCCCCTGCAGGTGGGGAGCCAGGGGCTCGAACTGGGATCCTTACGCCAGTCCTTGTGCTTTGTGCCACCTGCGCTTAACCCGCTGTGTTAGAGCCCAACTTCCAGATGTCTTATACTCTTAATTCCAACAAACCGAGGCTGTGGGGAGATAGCATAGTGGTAATGCAGAAAGGCCTTCATATAAAATATTACAAACCTAGGCTGGGAAAGTGAATAGCAGTCATAATGAATACAACAAAAGTAACAGTATTTAATCTGCTAAGCAGTTTCCATGGATTGTCTGGTTTAATATCATGCGTGACATAGTTGTTATTTCTACATCCATTTTCTTTTTCCTTTCTTTCCTTTTTCTTTTTTAATTAAAAAAAATACATTACTTATTTATGAGAAAGATAGGAGGAGAGAGAAAGAATCAGACATCACTCTGGTGCATGTGCTCCAGGAATTGAACTCAGGACCTCATACTTGAGAGTCCAATGCCTTATTCACTATGCCACTTCCCGGACCATGCTGTATTAATTTCCCCAATGAGGGAGCCAAGGCAGAGATCCAGTAAATGATTTGTCATAGGGCTGTTAAAAGTAGGAGGGGCTATTAAGATCAGGAGGCTGACTCTAGGTGGGGCTAAGTAGCATGCTCATTTTTCTCCCCAGCAAACAAGGAATTAGGAGTGTGTGCTCTGCCCTTCAAATGCTCACTGTGCCTCCTCCTGGAGCAACTGGGAACTGCAAGTTGAGGTGAAAGCAGCTGAGGCCTGGAACTACTTGGCTGGGGGTGGGGCTTCACTAGTTCCAAACACTAACACTCTATTGTTTTGTTTTTGTTGTTTACTTATTTTTCACTTTATTATTATTATATTTATTTACTATTATTATTTTTTTGTCAAAGCACTACTCAATTCTGGCTTATAGTGGTGCTGGGGATTGAACCTGAGACATCAGAACCTCGACTCTAGAGTCTTTTGCATAACCATTGTGCTATCTTCCCAGTCTAGACTGGTACACTGCTTACACAAAGTGTCCAGAAATGCTGCAAGACTACAGCCCCAGCCACGTATCAATAGTCCCCTGGCTTTGCTTGCTTTTCTCAGTAGCCATTTCCTGCCTCCTGCCTCATCTGACTCACAGGATCCTACTACTCCATTAGAATGCTACTTCCTGGATGGCCCTAAAGCAAGACCTCTCTACTTCTCTGGAGCCCTATCCATTCACTTGGTTGTCCTGCTCAGCCTTGAGATAGGTACTGCTTTCTGGCCTCCCTCATGAGGTGATGAGTTCCTTTGACTTCTGACACTAACATACAGTCAGTGCTGTGTGAATTCTCTTTAAATGAATGCATCATTCATTAGGGCATTCTCCTAGGTCACTGGGGACAGGAATCACAGTGTCTCTGGTCTGGGGTGGGGGTGGAGAAGAACAGATCAATGCAGTTGCAAATAATACACAGTGATGAAGTCTGGGGAAAACTAATGTCTGTGTGTCCACCCAAGTGATTACCTCAAACTCAGCCATAACCAGTCCCCATGGATGTCTGGGATCTAACCTCACCCTGACTACCCTTCCCCAGCTTGATTTTCCCCTTCTGTAGTTTGATTTTCCTACTTTGTCTACACCATTTTCAAATACACGTCACACACCACTTATTACAATTAGTACCTGGCTCCCTTAGTTCACAATTGTGCACTGCCTGAGGTTGTGTGTTGTATTGTTGGTCTGTGCTGTACTGTGTGTATATAGTAGACCCTCACTCGATGAGAGTTGAATGAATTCTAGCCACCTGCAAGTCTGCAGCCAAGAGCCTTCAAAGTCCCCCAGGTGGAGTATAGACTCCTGGAATGTTCAGGGTTCAAGGCAGAAGAGTGAAGCCGTGTGTGTGTGTGTGTGTGTGTGTGTGTGTGTGTGTGTGTATTTCATTTTATTTTTAAAAATTTACCAGAGCAGTGCTCAGCTTTGATTTATGGTGGAGCCTGGGGCAATTGAATCTAGAAGCTCAGAATCTCAGGCATGAAAGTCCTTTTCCATAACCATTACATTGTGGCTGGGGAGGTGGTAGAGTGGATAAAGCTACAGACACCAGAGGATGAGGTCTTAAGCTCCATCATCTTGAGTTCCATCCCCAGCATCACATGTACCAGAGTGATGGTCTGGTTCTCTCTCTCTCCTTGATAAACTACTACTACTACTAATAATAATAATAATTGTGTTATCTCTCCGGTCGGGTCCTGGAAGTCACCTTTTGGGTCACTCAGAGAGCCCCAAGGAGATGTCCTGTTGACAGCTGGTTCGACTGGAATTAGGGGCTTGTGACAGTGTCCCATGGTGAGCGCGCACATCTGGGTCAGTGGATAGGGAGAAGGGATGTGATGGGAGAAACGCTCTTACAACCCCTTCCCCAACACAACAGAAAACAGGGAACCAAACAGGCCAGAAAGAGGGACAGGGCGGGAGGAATGTCCAAGAAGGTGGGGAAAAGCAATTTTGGGTGCGACACCCGGGGTCCTACAGGAGAGCTGAGAGAAGGGCTCGAGGTCGAGCCCCCGCCCCGCCCCGCCCCGCCCCGCCCCGCCTCCCCGGCCAGTCGCCGCCTCCACTGCAGCCGCCACCGTTGCTCTGCTCGGCTCCCACCTGCGCGGGCACCGCCGCCCTGTGCCGCGCTGCCATTGGCTCGCTAAAAATGCCTCTCTAATCTGCGCCCATCTGCGCGCCTCCCCCGGGCCCCCTTCGCCGCTCTGACCTTCCTCCTCCCGCAGCCCCGAGAGATTCGAGTTGCGGCGGCGCCGCAGCCTCACCCTCTCCCGGGAAGCTGTCGGGGTTTGAGGTCCGGCTACAGGCGCCTCGCTGGTCCCCGGGGCGCCCCCGATGGTGTCGCGCGCTCCGGCCTCCAGGTAGGGGGGCCCGGGGATCGACGGTGGACAGCGAGGGGGAGGTCGTGCTTGGGGGGAGCAGAGGCCGAGCCTTCCCGGCCTGAGCGCGGCGGAGGGCTGGGCATCACCTGGAGAGAGAGGTGAGAGCGCGGCCGGGCCGCGGGGGCATCGCCGGGAGGTGGGTGCCAGGGTGCCTGTGGAGAAAAGGAGCTGGTGATGGGAGTCCTGCCCCGGGGAGCAGGAGATAGGTGCATTCGGGAGCTGGGACCAGGCTCCCAGGGTCCAAGATTCTGGCCCAGGGCTTCCAGCAGGGTGGATGGGCAGGTGTCTGATTGGTGCTCAGACTATTTATGGATCTGAGTAGGATGGGGAGGACACAGCCCTAACCTTGTTTGATTTACCCTCAAAGATGTTTTCTCAGTGCCTCCATCCCTGCCTCCGCAGCTGGGATGGGAGGTGGGCATAGGGGAAGGCTGGAATGTTGGATAGGCTAGCTGGTGCTGCCCTTCTCCTACCCAGGCCACTTGCTGCCTGGCTCTCCGTCTTATTTTGGCCTTCGGGGAGCCCAAGAACAGATTCAAAGGTCATTAGGGTGCAAGGGGCATCTTGGCAAGCCCTGGCTTAGCCAGACCCTCTTTAGGTCCCAACTCCTTCCCCACCCCCAGCCCTGCTCTGCTCCCCACGTGCAGTGACACATGTGGCCAATTTTCTCTGGGCACAGCCAAACACCATCCAAAGCACCCCGACTGAGCCCCACCAGCCAGTGAACAGTGAGTCAGTGATTTAGAGGTCCTTTCTCTTACCCTCTTGACCTGTTAGTCTGTCCAAACAGACCAACAGACCACCTGCCAGCCAGCTGTCTGAGACCCCTTCCAAGGCACCCCCCTTCTTTGACCTCTGTCTGCTTGGTAGCTAGATTATTTATGTCTTGTCTGTCACCTCTGAGACCATGGGAATCTGATTCATCTGTGTCATGCACCCCCACCTAATCACAGTTGGCACCAAGTAAATGTGGGATGAGTGAATGAATGAGCTTGACCTCTGGGAATCTGAAAGAGGTCCCAGGCTTCCCTTTTTCCACTACCGCAGAGCCAGCCAGTGAGCATGTTTAGACAGTACCCTTTAGACTCTTCCTGGACCTGGATAACAGCTATGAACGTCGGTAAATAAATGCTGTTGTTTGAATGGCTACAGAGGCTTTTTTGGGTCCCTGTTTGAGTACTGGGGCCTGGTCACAGCTCAGTGGGTGATTCTAGTGAAGATTCTGGGACTGTGCCAACAGGTTCTTCCTGGGCTGCTAAACTCAGACCAGGCAGTCTCTACCCTGGCACTTGAGGAAGTCCTGGTCAGCATTAGGGAGTTTGGGAAGGCCCAAGCCAGGATATTGTCAGCCTCTGTGGGCCTCAGTGAGCTGAGTAAATCTCATGACCTTACTGCTTGGGAAAGCAACCCAGACCAGAAGAGGCTGCCACCAAGGCTCAGGCTTATAACCACATCTGCGACAGGGGTCTTTTCCAGTCCTGGCTGCTTCTTTGACCCCCACATTAAGATATCTGTAAGGGGGTGTCAGGCGGTAGCACAGTGGGTTAAGCACGCAAAGCGCAAGGACAGCGTAAGGATTTGGGTTCGAGACCCTGGCTCCCCACCTGCAGGGGAGTCGCTTCACAAGCGGTGAAGCAGGTCTGCAGGTGTCTATCTTTCTCTCCCTCTCTCTGTCTTCCCCTCCTCTCTCCATTTCTCTCTGCCCTATCCAACAATGATGACATCAATAACAACAACAACAATAAAACAACAAGGGCAACAAAAGGGAAAATAAATAAATAAATAAAAATATCTGTAAGGGGAGTCAGGCAGTAGCACAGTTGATTATGCGCACATGGCGCAAAGTGCAAGGACCAGCGTAAGGATCTCAGTTCAAGCCCCCAACTCCCCACCTGCAGGGGAGTCGTTTCACAGGCGGTGAAGTAGGTCTGCACGTGTCTATCCTTTCCTCCCCCTCTCTGCCTTCCCTCCTCTCTCTGTTTCTCTCTGTCCTATCCAACAATGATGACATAAATAACAACAATAATAACTACAACAATAAAACAGCAAGGGCAACAAAAAGGAAATAAATTTTTAAAAATTTTTAAAAGGTAATCATAAAAAAAAAAAAGATATCTCCAAGATGCTTTTCTTCTTATCTTATTCTGGGAAGACTGGCCCAGAGAAGTCAGTGGCAGAGTCAGGGGCAGTGCTGAGTTCCTGGCTCCAATTCCAGTCCTCTCATCAGTGGGCATGAGGGAACTGGGGCCAGAGACTCAGGTCAGAGTGTCTGATTGTCCTAGAACCCAGATGTTTCTCTTCTTAGTTTCTGTGCAGGTCCCTAGCAGTGGGGAGAGTAAGGTGGTAAGGGAGAGGTGCTTTGGGGGTGGAGAAGGCAAATGGAGGGTGGTCTAGTTAGTGTCCTGGGGGCTGGGCATGGAGGGCACAGTGATAATAGTGAAAAGCAAGAGTACACAGCACTAGCTACATGCCAGGTTCTGCTCCAACTGTTTTATGTGTATTAACTCATTCAACATTTAGTTTTTCTTTAAAATATTATCATCATTTATTAATGAGAGAGAGAACATCAGAAAATCACTCTGGTCATACAATTCAAAGGATTAAACTCAGGACCTCTGAGAATCCAAGTTCTAGCTACTTTGCCACCTTCTGGGCCACATCTCATGCAGTCCCTATAGTAATCCAAACTAATACTAATAGTACCAGGTAGGTACTATTAGTACCTCCATCTTATAGACAGGAGACTGACAAACAGAGAAGCTATCTGCCCAGGGTCACAGAATTTGAAAGTAGAGGAGCTGAGGTTTAAACCCAGATTCTAGGCTCCATATTCTTTTTTTCTTTAGTAGGACAGTGGAGAATTTAGAGGAGATGGGGAGATAGGAAAAGAGAAAGTGAGACACATGCAGCACTGCTTCACTGTTCATGAAGCATTCCTTCTGCTTCTGCAAATGGACAGCAGAGGCTCAAACCCTAGTCCTTATGCATGGTAATGAGTGTGCTCAACCTGGTGCACTATGGCTTGGCGTCCAGAGTCCACCTACTTAAGCTGTAATTCCTAATGCAAGAGCCAGCAGGTTGTGGCCTAGTTGTTGAAAACGTGCTGTTGTTGCATAGACACTGAGGTTTAGGAACCCTATGGCTAAGGGGACTGTGCAGTAGGTACTATGGGCATGACTAAGTATAATAGCAAAGGTCAGGCCTGTGTGCTCAAGACAATAGCACATATAATAGCCTCTCTCCTGGAGCCTCAACTGTATTTGGTGAATAGAATGAGCTTTATGTGATGCATATCTAAGGCACTTCCCTAGTCTGTTATTCTCCTGCACAGCATCCTTCAATGTTTCCCCATAGCCCTGAAGACAAATTTCACTCTCTCTCATGTGGCCCACTGCTCTCACCAGATCCAAGTTTCTTTTCTCTTTCTTTTCTTCTGCCCTTGAGCTGCTCTGAACTGATTTCAGTTCCTCAAATAACTTATCTCACCTGCAATCTTTGCACAGGCTATTTCTTGGCCCAGAACTCCTCCTCCTCCCATCTTCCTTCTCATTCTCAGAGCTGAGACATCATCATCATCGTCGTCATCATCACTTTGTAGTTTATGGAGCCCCACTGCTCTATCCTGGCTTTTTCAGATAGAGAGAGAAAAAAAAAGAGAGAGATCGAGAGCAAGAGAGAGAGAAGGAGAGAGATACAACAACATAATTCCCTCCACTGCTTTGAGGGCTGGGCTTGAATCTGGGTTAAGTGGAGCTCAGACATTTTTCCTTCTAGGATCTTTCCTGGTTTGGATTGGGAGACCCTACCATGAAGTTCCTCTCCCCACATTCTCCTCACCTCACCTGGGACCCCTCCCTTTTCACATAAACTCTCAGGATTAATACCCACCTCCTTCCCCCATCTGCCCCAACCCCGTCCTCCTGCCCCACCCCCGAACTAGGTTTTGAAGTCTGAGAAGGGCAGCATCTGTGTCCAGAGCATGGCTGAGTTGCTCCAACTCTTGTGGAATAAATGAGAGCTCATTAGTCTTACCAGCCCTCTCCTCTAAGGTCTTAGGCTGCCTGCAGTGTTTCTTCTCTGGGTTGGTGATGAGAGTCCAGGCTGAAATTTGCATGTGGCCCCAGCAAGGCTAAGCTACTGGAGGAAAGCTTTCACTGGAGAAGTGAAACTGTCTGTGGGCCTGGCAGGTGGGTTGACTTCACTGGTTTAATGGGGAGTCCTCTCTAGGGAAGCAAGTGGAGGGGTGGGGGAGGAGGTGATGTGCTGGCAGAGGGAAGGCTGCTTGGTTTGGCTTTACTCTCTCTTTCTCATACATCACCTAATCTTCCTTCAATGCAGTGGGGGTCCAGCTTGAACCTGGGCACTCAAAGCAGCACACTATAGTTTTACGTTTTCCTTAAAGAAAAAAAAAAAAACTGTGGGGGCCAGGTGGTGGTGCATCTGGTTGAGTGCACATGGTACCGTGTGCAACAACCTGAGTTCAAGCCTCAGTCCTCGCCCACAGGAAGAAAGCTTGAGAGCAGTGAAACAGTGCTGCAGGTGTCTCTCTGCCTATCCAGATTTTCCCCTTCCTTTTATCAAACAAATAAAGAAACTATAAAAAATGTTTTCTTATTACCAATGTGATAAATACTTGTGGAAACATTAGAAGGTACTGGAAGGCATATGGCACCACCAGGAGGAAGGATCCCGGCTTGAGCTGCTGGCTCCCCACCTGCAGGGCTGTAGGGGAGTCGCTTCACAAGTGGTGAAGCAGGTCTGCAAGTGTCTATTCTTCTCTCCCCTTCTCTGTCCTCCCCTCCTCTCTCAATTTCTGTCTGTTCTTCCCAATAACAGCAATAACAACAATAACAAGGGCAACAAAAATGGGGAAGAATGGTCTCCAGGAGCAGTGCATTTTTAGTGTAGGCACCAAGCCCCAGTGATAACCCTGGAGGTAAAAAAAAAAAAAGACTGAGGGGAGCAGGATGATGGCAGCTACCAACCAAGGTGACTTGGTTGAGAGCACATTTTACCATGTGCAAGGACCTGGGTTCAAGCCCCAGGTCTCCACCTGCAAGGGTGTGAAACATGAGCTGTGAAACAGTGTTGTAGGCACCTTTCTCTCTTCTTCTCTATCTCCCCTTCCATTCAGTTTTTCTCTGTCTCTGTCTGTTTACTGTTTAGAGAGTAGCACTCATTTATGGATTTGGGCTTCTCAGTGTTCAGAAATAATAAAATGATAGACTCTTTCATTTAATGTGGGTGTCAATCCAGCAACCATAAGGGAAACAAAAGGGGATTGGAAGATCATGGGTGGAGTCACTAAATAAGGTTAATCCATTTAAGAACTAAGTCATTGCCAGAATAAAGTGCTTATGTGGCAGAAGGTGTGAGAAACTGTCATACATCAGAAAAGGTAACAGCAGCAAATGCTGGAGAGGTTGTGGGGTCAAAGGAACCCTCCTGCACTGCTGGTGGGAATGTAAATTGGTCCAACCTCTGTGGAGAACAGTCTGAAGAACTCTCAGAATGCTAGAAATGGATCTACCCTATGATCCTGCAATTCCTTTCCTGGGGATATATCCTACAGAACCCAACACACCCATCCAAAAAGATCTGTGTACACATATTTTCTTGGCATCACAATTTGTAATAGCCAAAACCTGGAAGCAACCCAGGTGTCCAGCAACAGATGAGTGGCTGAGCAAGTTGTGGTATATATATACAATGGAATACTACTCAGCTATAAAAAATGGTGACTTCACTGTTTTTAGCTGATCTTGGATGGACCTTGGAAAAATCATGTTGAGTGAAATAAGTCAGAAGCAGAAGGATGAGTATGGGATGATCTCACTTTCAGGCAGAAGTTGAAAAACAAGATCAGAAAAGAAAACACAAGTAGAACCTGAACTGGAATTGGCGTACTGCACCAAAGTAAACGACTCTGGGGTGGAGGTGGGTGGGTGGGGAGAATGCAGATCCAAGAAGGATGACAGAGGACCTAGTGGGGGTTGTATTGTTATATGGAAAACTTGGGAATGTTATGCATGTACAAACTATTGTATTTACTGTTGAATGTAAAACATTAATTCCCCAATAAAGAAATTAAAAAAGAAAAAAAAAAAAGAAGAAAAAAGGTGTGAGAAACTGACTCTCACAACAGCCAGGAAAAATAAGTTGGTACTGCTTTTTTGGCAGTAGTAATTAGTTTTTTTCTTTTTATTGAGAATGTTAATACTTTATAGTATAGTCATTGACACATGGGTATAATTTTATTATGCACCAGGACCTCAAAGTTCTCTTCCATCCTTCCCTCGCCCTCTCTCCCCAGAGTCCTTTGCTTTGATGCAGTATAGTGATCAAACTTTAAAAAAATATATTTATTTACTTATTTCCTTTTGTTGCCCTTTAAAAAAATATTTATTTACTTATTTCCTTTTGTTGCCCTGTTGTTTTATTGTTGTAGTTATTATTGTTGTTATTATTGATGTTGTCGTTGTTGGAGAGGACAGAGAGAAATGGAGAGAGAAGGGGAAGACAGAGAGGGAGAGAGAAAGACACCTGCAGACCTGCTTCACCACCTATGAAGCAACTCCCCTGCAGGTGATGAGCCCGGTGCTCAAACTGGGATCCTTACGCCGGTCCTTGTGCTTTGAGCCACCTGTGCTTAGCCCACTGCGCTACCGCCCGACTCCCAGTGATCAGACTTTTAACCTGACGGTTCCACTTCCAGGACCTTCTCTGACAGGTACCCTCTTAGGATGATGCAAAGTAAACCAGATGGAGGCTGGGTGTTGCTTGAGCATGCATGTCACAATGCATTAAACTGGATTTCAAGCCCCCTACAGGGGGAAAACTTCACAAGTGGTGAAGCAGGTCTGTACGTATCTCTCTGTGTCTTTATCTCTCTCTATGTCTTCCTTCCCTCTCAATTTCTCTCTCTATCTATATCCAATAATACATAAAAATTAAAAAATAATTATTTTATTTATTAGATAGAGACAGCCAGAAATTGAGAAGGTAGGGGAGATAGGGAGAGAGAAAGAGAGACACCTGCAGCCCTGCTTCACCACTAGCAAAGCTTCCCCCGTAGGTACAGAGTGGGAGCTCGAACCTGGATCCTTGCACATGTAACATTCTCTATTCTCTTGCATAAATGAATAAATACATATAAAAAAGAAAGAAAGAAGGGGCTGGGTAGTGGCGCATCTGGTTGAGTGCACATGCTACAATGTGCAAAGACCTGGGTTTGAGCCCCTGGTTCCTACCTGCAGGGGGAAAGCTTTGCAAGTGGTGAAGCAGTATTGCAATTGTCTCTCTGTTTCTCCCCTTCTCTATTGCCCTCTTCCCTCTCAATTTCTCTCTCTCTCTTTTCTTCTCTCTCTCTCTTTTTTCTTTTTACTAGAGCACTGCTCAGTTTTGGATTATGGTGGTTCAGGGGATTGAACCTGGGACTTTGGAGCCACAGGCATAGGAGTCTCTTTGTATAACCATTTTGCTATCTATCCCCACCCCCTCTCAATTTCTCTATGTCTCTATCTAATAATAAAAATAAAAGAAAATGAGCATATAGTATCTTGGGAAGTGGTGCAATGGTAAAGTGTTGGACTCTCAAGCCTGAAGTCCTGAGTTTGATTCCTGGAATCACAGGTTGCCAGAGTGATGGTCTCTCACTCTCTTCGTCTCTCATAAAAAAATACAAATATGCACATGTATTTCTGTGTTCATATTTGTATAAAAATGTCTGAAGGCTGATTCAAGACCCAGGCTCCCTACCTGCAAAGGGAGTCGCTTCGGAGGCAGTGAAGCAGGTCTGCAGGTGTCTATCTTTCTCTCCCCCTCTCTGTCCTATCCAACAACAACGACATCAATAACAACAACAATAACTACAACAACAATAAAAAACAACAAGGGCAACAAAAGGGAAAATTAAAAAAAAATGTCTGAAGACTGCCGACCTGATTGTTCTTGTGTTCATCCCTGGGGGTAGAAGCAGGGAGAGGGGAGTTGGGCGTTAGCACAGCAGTTAAGCGCAGGTGGGTTAAGCGCACGTGTAGTAAAGTGCAAGGACTGGCTGAAGGATCCCGATTTGAGCCCCGGCTCTCCACCTGCAGGGGAGTCGATTCACAGACTGTGAAGCAGCTCTGCAGGTGTCTATCTTTCTCTCACCCTCTCTGTCTTCCCCTCCTCTCTCCATTTCTCTATCCTATCCAACGACGACAAGAATAACTACAACAATAAAACAACAAGGGCAACGAAGGGAATAAGTAAATATTAAAAAAAAAAAAAAAGCAGGGAGAGATCCCTGCCAGGCAAGATGGGGAATGTTTCCCCTCTATCTCAACAGCCTGTCCTATTTTCTGCGTACACACCTAACTTAATTACTCAGAAAAAAATTAAAATCATGCTTGAGAACACCTGGGATTTTTCCTACAATGTCTAAAGAAAAAGCATTTAAATTGGATCCGCTATGACTGCGGGAGTAGTTTAACTGCTAGAAGCTCATTAGAGTTCCCGTTTGGCTCCCAGCATTGAGTGAACCAGAGAGGCGCTCTGGTTTTTCTCTCTCTGTCTCATGGGAAACATGATCTCTTATATGTAGTAAATACATAAATCTTAAAAACAAATTGAGTCATGGGCTGGGTGGTGGGTGCACCAGGTTGAGCGCACATGTTACAATGTGCAAGGACCTGGGTTCAAGCCCTTAGTCCCCACCTGCAAGGGGAAACTTTATGAGTGGTGAAGCAGGCCTGCAGATGTCTCTCTGTCTCTCTCCCTCTATAGCTCCTCCTTCCCTCTTGATTTCTGGCTGTTTCTATTCAGTAAGTCAATAAATAAATAAAGATTTTTTAAAAAGACAACTTAAAAAAAATAAATTGAGTCTTACTATCCTTACTTTCACCCCTTATCTCCCCTGCATCTAGGCATGTGACTTATGAGTAGAACAGGACTCACAGGCATGAGGGCCCCAGTTTGATTCCTGCCACTGCATATGTTGGAGTGGTGCTCTAGTCTCTCTTTCTCTCCCTTGTAGAATAAGTAAGTAAATAAATATATTTCCCAGCCTGGAGGTGGTGGTAGTGCATAAAGCATTGAGCTTTTTTTTTTTTTTTTTTTTTTTTGCCACCAGGATTATCACTGGGGCTTAGTGCCACACTACAAATCTACTACGGCCGTGTTTCCTTTTTTTTTTTTTTTTTCCCCTAATTTAATTGATAGGACAGAGAAAAATTGAGAGGGTAGGGGGAGAGACAGAAACAGAAACCTACAGACTTGCTTCACTACTCATGAAGCTCCTCCCTCTTCCCCTCACTCCCCTTCCCCTGCCACACACATGTGGGGTGTGGAGGCTCCAACTCAGGTCCTCGTGCGTGGTCATTTGTGTGCTCAACTGAGCGTGCCACTGTGCCCAACCCCCAGCATTGGACTTGCAAGCATGAGATTCTGAGTTCAATCCCTGGCATCACATGTGTGCATTTTCTCTCTCTCTACGCCTCCCCTTTTTCTCATGTTAATAAATTGTTTTTAAAAAATCTTTTTTTAGAGTATCAGGTGGTAGCGCAATGGGTTAAGCACACATGGCATCAAGTGCAAGGACCAGAATACTGGTTCGAGCCCCCAGGGGAGTCGATTCACAAGCGGTGAAGCAGGTCTGCAGGTGTCTATCTTTCTCTCCCCCTCTCTGCCTTCCCCTCCTCTCTCCATTTCTCTCTGTCCTATCCAACAATGATGACATCAATAACAACAATAATAATAACTACAACAACAATGAAAAGGACAACAAAAGGGAAAATAAATATAAAAAAACTAAAAAAAATTATATGAAAAAAAGAAACCAAATTCACCTTAATTTGATGTGTCATATGCTACCACTTGGCTTTGAAGACTTTTTGTGCCTGGGTTATTATTTGTTTTTATTTTAATGAGAGAGATACAGAGAGAAAGACCAGAACACTGCTTAACTCTGGTTTATAGTGGTGCTGGGGACTGAACCTGGGACCTCAGGGATGGAAATCTGTTACATAACCATGATGCTGTCTTCCCAACCCTTGTGATTGGTATGTAACTAGTCCTCTTAAAGAGTTCTTCCTTCTCTCCTTTTATCTCTATGGTGTGGATGGGACCTGGTGGGATGAATCAGGGGTAGATGACTTGGACACCAGGAGGGCTGTGGCAGGAAGATCAGAGGTCCTGAATTTGGTCTTTGGTATCCCATATGATAGAGTGATGGATGCTCTGGTTCTCAATCTCTCTCTCATTAATATAAGTAAATAATTTTTTTTCAAACTTTATTTTTTATTTTTTTCCCTTTTGTTGGCCTTGTTGTTTAAATAAATAAATAAATAAATATTAACAACAACAACAACAACAACAAAAAAGAGGCTAGGCAGTAGCACACTGTTAAGCACACACATTACCATGAGCAAGGAGCAGGGTTGAAGCCCGTGGTCCCCACCTGAAGGGAGGTGGAGTTCCATGAGTGGTGAATCAGAGCTGCAGGGATCTCTCTTTCTTTCTTCCTTCTTCTTTTTTTAAATATTTATTTATTTATTTTCCCTTTTGTTGCCCTTGTTTTTTTTTTAACTGTTGTAGTTATTGTTGTTGGCATTGATGTCTTTGTTGGATAGGACAGAGAGAAATGGAGAGAGGAGGGGAAGACAGAGAGGGGGAGAGAAAGATAGACACCTGCAGACCTGCTTCAATGCCTGTGAAGCGACCCCCCTGCAGGTGGGGAGCCGGGACTCGAACCAGGATCCTTTCTCCTGCCCTTGCTCTTTGTGCCACATGCACTTAACCCACTGTGCTACTTACTGCCTGACTCCTGGGATCTCTCTTTCTTCCTCTCTGTCCCCTTCCCTCTTCATTTCTCATGTCTCTATTAAATAAATAAATAAATAAATAAATAAATAAATAAATAAATAAATAAAATAAGGGGGCCAGGTGGTGGCGCACCTGGTTAAGCACTCACATTACAGTGCACAAGGACCCAAGTTCAAGCCCCTGCAGGGGGGAAAGCTTTATGAATGGATGCTGAAGCAGGGCTGCAGGTGTCCCTCTATTATTCTTCCACTCTCTACACCCCCTCCTTCTCAACTGCTCTCTGCCTCTAACTAGTAATAACTAAATAAATACATTAAAAATAAATAAAATAAGGAGGAGGAGAGGAAGAGGAAGAGGAAGAGGAAGAGGAAGAAGAAGAAGAAGAAGAAGAAGAAGAAGAAGAAGAAGAAGAAGAAGAAGAAGAAGAAATTGGTAACTGAGTGGCCCAGAAGGTGGCACAGACTCAGACTCTCAAACATGAGGTCCTGAGTTTGATTCATGGCATTTCGTGTGCCAGAATGATGCTCTGGTTTTCTCTCCTATCTTATTAATAAAAAGAAAAGGACAGTGACTGGTAGCTGAGCACACATAATGTGGGTGGCATCCCTCTCTGGTGGGGGCCCAATGACGGAGACAGGCGCTGGACAGCAGTGCCTGGGGCCCATGGGTTCCTGAGATTCACAGCTATGTGCCAGGCACTGTTCCGTTTATCTGTATTTATTAGCACATTTATTTCTCCCTCTTTCCCTTTATCTGTCTATCGATCGATCGATCTATCTATCTACCTGTCTGTCTATCTATCTATTTACCTATCTCTTCCTTTCTTAATCAGAGCACTGCTCAGCTCTGGCTTATGGTGGTATAGGGTTTGGAACCAGGAACTTTGGAGCTTTAGGCAGTAAAGTCTTTTTGCATAACCATATGCTATCTCCCCTGCCAAGTTTATTAGTTTCAGTAACCTTTTGAAGTTGTTATTTTGCAGGTGTGAAGACAGAAATTAAACACACTGACCAGGAGATGCTAAGGTAGCATCACACCTGTGCCGTCTGGTTATTTCTGGCCTTCTGTGCCCCAGTAGCTCTTGCTAAGAGTGGAGGCAGTCGTTTCTCAGAGTAGACGTCTGCTTCTCAGGACTGATGTGACTAGAGCTGGGGAGATAGCATAATGGTTATACAAAACTTCATGCCTGAAACTCCAAAGTTCCAGCTTCAATCTCCAGCAACACCATAACAGTGTATGAACTGGAAGTGGAATTGGAAGTATAAGATACTAGATTCAGAGAGGTAGAAGGTGCCTTCCAGCAGAGTGACAGCAGAGACAAAGATGCAGAGGCTGGGACTGGAACCTTGTGTATTGAGACTGGCGGTGGGGCGGAAAGCAGTTCAGGAATCTGAGGAGAGAAATAAAATAAGAGACTAGGCTGACAAGGCAGAGGCCAGGTATTTTATTTATTTATCTGTCAGAACATTGCTCATCTCTGGCTTATGGTAGTGCTGGCGATTGAATCTAAGACTTCAGAGCCTTAGATTGAATCTAAGACTCAGGCATGAGCACTTTTTGCATAACCATTATGTTATCTTCCCATCCCTATTTACTTATTTTAAAACATATTTATTCATTAATGAGAAAGAGAGAACCAGCACCTCACATATGATGCTGGGGGATTGAACTCAGGAACTCATGCTTGAGAGTCCCACACTTGATCCAATGTGCCACCTCCCAGATCACAGAGACCAGATGTTTTAGAGGATAGACCTCACTGATACTTGCTCCTTGCAAAGCCTGATAGGTTCAGCATACTCAGTCTCACTCTGACCTATCCAGGCCTTCCTTGGGGTCTCACTCAGTCAGCCACAAGAGAGGAAGAGAGCCAGGGCAGGCCTGCAGCCCTGTGGTAGTGTGTTATGTGTTCCTTTGTATCATAAATGAATTGGTAGTTGGCGTTATCTGTCTTCTGAGACCTCCTCACTTAGTAGTCAGCAAATCCTCCTGCCTTTTCCTTCTAGGTGCCCAGAGTCAGTCTGCTTTCACCCTCTTTTTTTTTTTAATTATAAGGATTTATTTTATTTATACGTATGATAAAGAGTTTTACATAAAACTGGGAGAGGGAGAAACCAGAGCACCACTCTAGTACATGTGATGGATGCTAGCCATTTAACTGGAAACCTCAGGCATGCAAGTTGAGTGCTCTGTCAGTTGAGCTATTTCCCCAGTCACTACGTTGTGTTTTAGTTTATTATAGCAGCCTCTTCTTGCCCTCCCCTCTCCCCCTCTTCCTCCCCCCCCCAGAAGCCAAAGAGATTCTTCTTTTAAAAAATTTTTTATTTAAGAAAGGATTAATGAACAAAAACATAAGGTAGGAGGGGTACAACTCCACACAATTCCCACCACCCAATCTCCATAACCCACCTCCTCCCATGGTAGCTTTCCCATTCTCTAGCCCTCTGGGAGCATGGACCCAGGGTCATTGAGGGTTGCAGAAGGTAGAAGGTCTGGCTTCTGTAATTTCTTCCCTGCTGAACATGGGCGTTGACTGGTCGGTCCATACTCCCAGTCTGCCTCTATCTTTCCCTAGTAAGGTGTGTCTCTGGGGAAGCTGAGCTCCAGGACACATCGGTGGGGTCTTCAATCCAGGGAAGCCTGGCCAGCATCCTGGTGGCATCTGGAACCCGAGTAATGAAGCTGAAGGGTTGTCATTCCACACGTAAAGTCTCTGGACACAGTCTGAGGTGAAGCATGTTGAGGTGGCAATCATTGCGTCGGTTAGGTTGTGATCGGCGGATGCAATATTATTTGGTTTGGATTGGGAGATGCATACGGGAAAGTGGGCCCTATCCAAGGGTTCCAGGACTGGGGGAAGTAGGGGCTCTATAGTGGAGATGTGAGGTTCCTGCTGTCTTAGGGTTCAAAAAGACAATCGATAGTTAATGTTATCATTACATTATTTGGTAATTGGGTTAACTTTGAAAAGTCCTTTTGTTATGGTTTGCTGTACAGTATCCAGTATCTTGTATATAGCTGTGCTGCCAAAGAGATTCTTTTACAATCTAAATCAGTGGCTGGGGAAATGGCTCAGTGGTAGAGCAGAGGACTTGCATATAGGAGGTTCTGTGTTCAGTTGCTGGTACAGGACATGCCTGCGCAGAGCTCTGGCCTCTCCTAAACAAACAGGCCTTTAAAACCTAAGGATATTAGATGCTGTCCTTCCTCTGCTCAAGACTTTAGTGGTGCTCATTTAGTCAGAATAAACTCAAAGTTCTAGGGAAAGTTCTACTACAACAGGACTGACAGAATAGCTCACTTTGATAGTGTGCTGCTTTGCCATGTGTGTGACTCAGGTTTAAGCCTGGCCCCTACCTCATTGAAGAAAGCTTCTCTTTCACTTTTTTTTAAAAAAGATTTTATTTATTTATGAGAAAGATAGAAGGAGGGAGAAAGAACCAGACATCACTCTGGCACATGTGCTGCCAGGGATTGAACTCGGGACCTTGAGAGTCCAAAGCTTTACCACTGTGCCACCTACTGGACCACATTTAAAATATATATATATTATTTATTTTTATTTATTTATTTATTTATTTTTGAGACAGATGCCTCTGTCACTTTTTTACTCTGCCTCTGCTTCCTATGTCTCTGCTGAAAAAGAAAGAAAGAAAGAAAGAAAGAAAGAAAGGAGTAAAGAAAGAAATGGAAAAACCCTACAATAGCCTACAAGGCTTTGTGTGATCTGACAGCCCAGTACTTCTGACCTCTGACCTCATCTCATATCCTTCTATCTTCACTGGGATCCTGGCTGTTTCTTGTGTGTTTATACTATCCTCCTGCCTCCGGACCTTTGCACTGTTGTGCCATGCTCCTGGCCCTAGGCATGATGTTCACATCTCTGCTCATATCACTTTCCCAGACCACCTCACCTCATAGTCTCCACCCACAGATTCCACCTAAGTGGCACATTCCCATCTTCATATTACAGTGTGGTTGGTTCTTGTCTATCTCTTCTGCTTGCCTGGGTTCCATGAAGGCAGGACCACACCTCTCTGCCCACAGAGCAGACCTCCTCACTGGCTGCTCTCTCCTTTAGTGCTTCCTGAACAATGGGACAACTCCATACTTGTGCATGGCACTTCATAGTTCACAAAGTCCTGCCTGTCTTAGGACAAATTCCCAAGAAATAATATATTGCAGGCAATCTCCCAGAGAAGGCAGTGAGGGCTCTGTGAGGGTGAAAGAGTGAGAAAGGGAAACCTTCAGCTAGAGTCTAGTGCTGACCTGGCCCCATAGGGCACTTTGTGTGGGAACTACAAGCCTGTGGGGTTGTCCTTCCCTGGGGCAAACAGCCAGGCCTCTGTACCTCCTTTTATCACATAGTCATTGACTACAGGCTAGTCAGAGGTAGACAGCTTTACCTGCTAGCCTCTGCTAGTGAGGCAGTGGGAGGGCAAGAAACCAGAGCATCACTCTGGCACATATAATGTGTGTGTAGGGGTGGGGGGCTGGGGTGGGGTGAACTCAGGACCTCATGCTTGAGAGCCTGGAGCTTTATCCACTGCATCACCTCCTGGGCCATCCAGCAAGGATTTGTTATTTACCATTATCCCACTTGGTAGCCAAGGACGTTCACTATTTCAGGGGTGGCAGGTCTCTTACCTAGAGTTGTACAACCTGTAAAGAGACATATCTGGCAGCTGAGTTTAGTTTCTTCCTCCTCTTCCTCCTTCTCCTCATTGTTATTATTATTCCTATCAGGATTATCACTGGAGACCCATGCCTGCATGATGAATTCACCATACTCTGCAGTCATTTTTTTCTTAAAACAATTAAAAAGAAATTATTTGATAGGATGGATAGAAATTGAAATCAGGGGGATATAGGGAGAGAGAAAGAGAGGCACTTGCTTCACTGATTCATTGATTATGAAACTTCCTTTCTTCAGGGCTTGAAGCATGGTACTGTGTGTACTCAACTGGGTGTACCACTGCCTGGCCCCTGAGCTTAGTTTCTGACTTGGGATCCTCTAATTAGTTGACAGATTGTCTTGGTGGCTGCTGGTCCAAGCCCTCTGTGTTCATTCAGCAAATAGGTATTGACTGCTGTGTGCCCATCCTAAACTGGATGCTGACCATCTGTTGATGAGGGCAACCCTCTTCACCCTAGTCCACTAACACTTCTAGTCTGCTCTAGCACTGAGCTGTCCACTGCCCTGATTGTCCCTGCTGAGCTTGGAGCTCCCTTGGTTTCCACGACAACACTGGGTGTGTGATAGGCACTGTATAAGGTTGCTTGAGCTGATTGGACCACTTCACATCTATGGCACCCCATTTCCAGATAGGTAAGCTGACGCTGCAGAGGAGTCCAAGCCAACGACCCTCCCTCGGTGAGTATGTGATAGCACTGGGATTCAAATTCATTCTGAACCTGGTTCTCCCCATTGCTTTCCTTCCTCTTACCCCTCCCCAAGCAGGGGATCCAGTGTCACTTTTATCAGCAGCTCCATCGGACACCAGGCTACCAGGGCCACCTGCTCCCCAAGTGTTGGATGACTGGCCGCCATCTCACCTGCCCTACTTGGCCCTGCCCCAGTTGGGGTGCCTCTGATAGGAGGATCCACGCCTCTGCCCAACTTCTCACTGGTCCTGGCTGATAGATGGACCCTCCTACTAGCCCCAGTGGGGCCTGGGCATTGTTGGCCCTGCCCCCTCACACCAGGTGGCCTGGGAAGCTGCACAGTTGACTTGGTCTTGGACAGGGCCAGGCAGGGCGCCAAATCACAGCAGGTTTTCTCCCTCCACCCACTTCCCTACACAGGACCAAGAAAAGACAGTCAGGAAGAAGGACTGGTGAAATAGCTCACTTGGATAGTATATGGCTTTGCCATGTACTAAACTCAGGTTTGAGCCTGACTCCCATAGTACTGGAGGAAGCTTTGGTGCTGTGGTGACTTTTTTTCCCTCTTTGTTTCTGTTTCTACCTGAAAAACTCACCCCAGAGCGGCTTGGTTCCAGTGATGACAAAAGCGGGGGGGGGGGGGGGGGGGGGGCAGTAGTGCACTGGGTTAAGCGAACATAGTACAAAATGCAAAGACTCTGGTTTTAGCCCCCAGCTCCCCACCTGCAGGGGGGTCACTTCACAAGCAGTGAAGCAGGTCTGTAGATGTTTATCTCTCTCTGTCCTCTTTGTCTTCCCCATCTATCTCAATTTCTCTCTGTCCTATCCAACAACAACAACAATGGAAAAGATGGCCGCCAGGAGCAGTGGATTACTTGTGCAGGCACCAAGCTCAGCAATAACCCTGGAGACAGGAAAAAAAAATTTTTTTTTTTTGAAGACTGCCAGGGAGACACCAAGCGTATTTGTTTTCTGGGGGCTTAAGGGCAAAAGGGTATCTTGGGTTGTTTTGGTGGGCTGGCAAAATAGCTCACTTGGTAGTATACTACCAAGTGCACAATCCAGATTTGAGTCTGCCTCCCCGCCCCCCATATTGGAGGAAGCTTCCATGCTGTGGTCTGTTTCACACTGCCTCTCAGTCTGTATCTGAAAAAGTTAGCCCAAAGCAGTGAAGCCCTGGAGATTACAAAACAAACAAACAATGGGTGGGGGAGAGATAGCATAATGGTTTTGCAAAAGACCTTCATGCCTGAGGTTCTCAAGTCCCAGGTTCAATCTTCAGTACCACTACAGACCAGAGATGTACAATGCCCTGTTAAAAGAAGAAGAAGGTAGTGCGCCTGGTTGAACACACTTGTTGCAATGCTCAAGGACTCAGGTTCCAGCCTCCGGTCCCCACTTGCAGGGGGAAAGCTTTGCAAGTGGTGAAACAGAGCTGCAGGTGTCTCTCTGTCTCTCTCCCTCTCTCTATCTTCCTCTTCTCACTTGACTTTTGGTTGTCTCTATCCAATAAATAAAGATAATAAAAAGGGGGGGGGAGGAAGAAGAAGAAAAAGATGACAAAGTAGGGTGGGCATCCTAGCCTTCAGTAGCTCCAGATTCCTGATTCACCTGTTTCCTTTAGGCCCCTCTGAACCATTGTTGAGATGAACTGGGTATTGAAGATTGAAGGTCAGGGCTCCCACTGGGGCAGAAAAGGAACTTGTAACAAATCCTTGACAGAATTCTGGGGAATACTTGTGTACTTATGTGAAGGAAGTCAAAGCATATGCAAATAAGCCATCTCCCTCTTGGTGTGGCTAGTGAAATGGTTAGTTTCTCTGCCCAAAGCCTGGTGGGATGGCTGGAGTATAGTGTTGAGAGCTATGTCTATCCCATCTTTACTGTGAATCAATGTCCTATTTCATCACATTTCTTCTCCTCACCAGATGTTGTTTTTGCTAAATTAACCATTTTGTTTGCATTAGCAAGACTTCTATAAAAAAAGCAACTCTCCACCTACTTTATTATTCTAAAATATGAGACCTACAGTAGGAATAAAGGCTCCAAATTTCCCCTTTTATCTATAAGTTTTTAGAGAAGTGAGTTCTAGCAACCTCTAAAGGTGGACCATGAGTAATTTTTTTAAAAAAGATAAATATAGAGAGACAGAGGCAGAGATGGAGTGTAGAGATCTCTTCTAAGCTTTCAATTTTTTTTTTATTATTATTGTTTTTTTTTTTTTTGCCTCCAGGGTTATTGCTGGGGCTCGGTGCCTGCACCACGAATCCACTGCTCCTAAATAAATAGTTATTTTAAAAATATCTATTTATTTATTGGATAGCGACAAAGAGAAACCAAGACAGAAGGGGGAGGTAGAAGGAAGAGAGAGAGAGTGCTTGCTTTGGCAGCACATATACTGAAATTGGAACAATACAGAGAAGATTAACATGGCCCCTGTGCAAGGATGACACACAAATTCATGAAGCGTATTGTTATGTGGAAATGTTGCGCATGTACAAACTATTGTATTTTACTGTTGACTGTAAACCATTAATTCACCAATAAAGAAATTTTTAAAAAATCATGAAGTGTTCCATATTAAAAGAGAGTAAGAGATACCTACAGCACTGCTTCACCACTCTTGAAGCTTCCCTCATGGGTGGGTGGTAACCAAGGACTTGAAACCCAGATATTGTGCATGGTAATGTGTGCTCAACTGGGTCTGCCATCACCCAGCTCCTAAATATATATATTTTTAAAAGGAAGTCTGTTGCATAAGCAGTTTTGCTATCACCCTAGTCCCATTAATGCCTTTAACCTATTGTGTATTGTGAATACCAAGAAATTAAATTGTCAAAATTTAGATGCAACCAAGACATTCTTCAGATGTATAAGTAAACTGTGCTGTAGATGGGAGAATATCATTCAATATCAAAAGTGAACTATGAAGCCACTAGAGACATGAGGGGAATTTCAAGAGGCATCAGTGAGTGATAGAAACCAGTCTGAAAATGCTACAAGCTGTTTGACTACAACTATATGACACTATATTCCAACTGTTTTTGGAAAATACAAAACTACAGAGGTAATAAAAAGATAATGGTTGTTAGGGAGGACTGAGGAGGGAAAGGAGAGTGAGTAGGTAGAGCACAAGCTATTGTTATTGTTATTATTATTATTATTATAGATTTTATTTATGAGAAAGATAGGAGGAGAAAGAACCAGACATCACTCTGGCACATGTACTGCCAGGGAACGAACTCAGGATCTCATGCTTGAGAATCCAAAGCGTTATCACTGCACCACCTCTTGGATCACAAGTTATTATTATTTTTTAAAAAGATTTTATTTACTCATTCATGAGAAGGTAGGAGGAGAGAAAGAAAGAATCAGACATCACTCTGGCACATGTGCTGCTGGGGATTGAACTCAGGACCTCATGGTTGAGAATACAATGTTTCATCCACTGTACCACCTCCTATACCATGCACAAGTTATTTTTAGGGCAATGAAATTATTCATTGTGGTATTGTAGTGGTGGAAACCTGTCATAATATATTTATCAAAATCCATAGAATGTGCAACACTAGGAGTGAAATCCAATGTAATCCCTGGACTTTGCTTGATAATGATGTGTCAGTGTTGGTTCATTGATTTTAGCAAATGTACCATACTAATGTGAAAGAAATGTGGTAGAAGAGGCTAGGGAGCAGGGAGCCTATTTGGAGCTCTATTTTCTACTTAATTTTGCTATGAATTTAAAACTGCTTTAAAAAATAGTCTGGTGGGGGGGCAGGTGGTGGCGCACTTGGCTAAGTGCACACATAACAGTGCGCAAGGACCTGGGTTCAAGCCCCTGGTCCCTACCTGTAGGAGGAAAGCTTCACAAGTGGTGAAGTCAAGCTGTAGGTGTCTCTCTATCTCTTTCCCTCACTATCGCCCCCTCCCTTCTCAATTTCTTTTTGTCTTTATCTAATATAAATAATAAATAAAATAAAATAAAATAAAACAGTCTCTTGGGGCCAGGTGGTCGTGTATCTGGTTAAGCACACCCACTATAGTGTCCAAGAACCAGGGTTCAAGCCCCTGGTCCCCACTTGCAGGGGAAAGCTTTTTGAGTGGTGAAGTACAGCTGCGGGTATCTCTTTATCCCCCCTCCCCTCTCAATTTCTCTCTATCTCTGTCAAATAAATAAGTAAATAAACAACAGCCTTTTGGCACGTGGTGGTGGTAGTGGTGGTGGTGGTGGTGGTGGTGGTGGTGTGTGTGTTGTAAATGAAAAACAAACTGGGTAAGAGGCTCAGGAATGGCAGAGAAAGGTTGGTTAGTTTTAGGCATGATTGGGGTCAGGGACACTGATTAGACCCTGTGGGTATGTATCTTGGGGAAAACATTCCAGCACTGTGTAGCACATGCAGAGCCTGGGAGGCAGGAGGGAGCCTGATGCTTATGAGGACTGACAGAAAGGACACAGTGCCTGGGAGAGGGGAGGGCTGGGAGAGGGGTTGATGACTCTCATTAGGATGAATCCCCTGAGGATTTTGGCAAAGGTGTGTCCAAATTTGGGCAGTTAAAAGATGACTGCCGATAGACAGCAGGGGCCCAGGGTGGATAGGAGACTTCATTCCTCCAGACTTTTAGAGATGATGGTGGTGCTGACTCACTGTCTGTGTGGAGGGGCTGTGGACATGTTTTGAAGGGAGAGCCAATGGGATATGAGACAAGGGACAGAGAGGTATTTATGTCTTTGAGCATTTGGGTGGATGGTGACATTTTCTGAGAAGGAGGAACCCAGAGTTGGAGCAGGTTCAGAGGCAACCAAGAGTTCCCTTTGGGGTGTGTCAACCTGCTTGACAGCTCAGTGGGGCAGTAAGCAGGTGGTTGGATTGGATTTATGTGGCTAGAGTTCTGTGTCAGAGTTCAAACTATAAATACTAGAATAGGACATTAATTTATTCATTATTGCTAGGGCTCCCCTGCTTTGGGCCTACTTTTTCAGGTAGAGACAGAGGGAGAGAGGGAAAAACATCACAGAACTGAAGCTTCTTCCAGCACAGTGGGGGTAGGCTTAAACCCAAGATGCATGTGTGTGCATGATGAAGCAGGTGTCCTGTCCAGGTAAGCTAGTCTGCTGGCCCTCAAAGTGGAGCACTCAGAGCCTGGGTGTAAGGACATGATCACGGTGGAGTGGAGGGAAGAGGCCTCTGTCACAACTATAACATAGCCTAGGGGAGATCTAGGAGTGACAATGGTGTGGGTGTGGTGGCAGAGAAGCCTAGAAGTCAAGTTTGTCACACCTAAGGCTGCCTTCCAACTGGGAGCCCTGGCTCCATTCTCTGGCTTTGTAAGTAAACACACTCACCAGCCTCTCAGTCTTCCTCGGGGAAGGTTAGCCTGCCATCGTGGGCTTTGGCAGCCTAGGTGTCAGTGGTGGCTTGGTGTTGGGGAAAGAATGGAGTCTGAGACCATGAGCACCTTCTCTGAGTGTCCTCCCAGCCCATGGATCAGACTCAGAGGACAGTGTACAACCTGGGGGTGGGGGCTCCTTTTTCCCCCTTATTTATTTATTTATTTATTTATTTATTTATTTATTTATTTTTCATATTTATTTATTTTCCCTTTTGTTGCCCTTGTTTTTTATTGTTGCTGTAGTTATTATTTTTGTTGTTACTGATGTCGTTGTTGTTGGATAGAACAGAGAGAAATGGAGAGAGGAGGGGAAGACAGAGAGGAGGAGAGAAAGATAGACACCTGCAGACCTGCTTCACCACTTGTGAAGAGACTCCTCTGCAGGTGGGGAGCCAGGGGCTCAAACTGGGATCCTTGAGCCTGTCCTTGTGTTTCACGCCACATGTGCTTAACCCTCTGTGCTACTGCCCGACTCCCCGAGGGCTCCTTTTTTTCCTTTTTAGTGAGAACAGTTTCTCCCTTGATAGGTAAGACTTTCTCTTTTAAAGAAACAAAAATTAATTAAAGCTTTATTTTAATTTTTTTTATTTTTGCCAGAGTACTCAGCTCTAGGTTATGATGGTACAGGAGACTGAATCTGGGACCTTGGAGCCTCGGGCATTAGAATTTCTTTGCATAAACATTATGCTATCTCCTCTCCTCTGTCCAGAAAAGACTCTTTTCTTCCTCCCCTCCCCACGTTTTTTTTTCACCAGGGTCATTGCAGGGGCTCAGTGCCAGTACTATAAATTCACCACTCCTGATGACCATTTTTTTCTTTCTATTTTATTGGATAGGACAGAGAGAAAGTGAGAATGGAGGTGGAGATAGAGATAGAGGGGGTAGACAGCATAATGGTTATACAAGAGACTCATGCCTGAGGTTCCAAAGTCCCAGGTTCAGTCTCCCACACTACTATAAGCCGGAGCTAGCTGTGCTCTGGTTAAAAAAAAAAATTAAATTAAATAAAATGAGAGGGACAGAGACAGAGACAGACTTGCTCCACCACTTGTGAAGTGTCCCACCTACAGGTGGGGAGCAGAGGGCTCGAACCCAGGTTCTAGTGCATGCTAGTAATGTGCATACTTAACAGGATGTACCACCAACCAGTCCCAAAAATACTTTTTTGGAAAATATATTTATTTATTATTAAGACAGAGAAATTGAGAGGGGGAAGACAGAGAGAGAAAGGGACAGAGAGACACTTGCAGCCCTGCTTCACCACTTATGAAGCTTTCCCTCTGCAGGTGGAGACCAGGGGCTTGAACCTGGGTCCTTGTGCACTGAAATGTTTGTGCTTAACCAGGTGCACCACTGCCTGGCCCCTCCAAAAGACTCTTAAAAAAAAAAAAAAAGACTGATTTTATTTATTATGAGAGAGGGGAGGGGTGAGAGAGAACACTTGAATAGAACTGGGAGCTTCAGGTGTAGCAAATCCCACTCTACTAGTTGAGCCATCTCCCACCCAAGATGACTCTTTAGGGAGGCTGGACTGTGCACGACAGGTGGATCTGTTGGAGTGAGGCAAGGGGGCGGGCGCAGTGGGAGGGGGCAGAACCAGGTGAGGTCTCTAGACTGCTCCCATTTTCACAGGGCAGCACAGCTGTCAGCTGAGAAGGATGGAGGGGCAGGAGCCAGGTGTCGCAAAATGCTGGTCTTGGTGGGGTTCTCACAGCAGCTATTTGAATCCCGTGTCACTCCCACTTTATGGATGACATGTGGGTCCACAGTGACTTGCTAGCAAGGGATCGGGCTGGACTTTGAGCTGGGGCTGGTGGGTTGCCAGGGTGTTCCTCCAGGTGGTTCATGCCCAATTATGGGTGTCAGGACCCCCTGAGCCCAGTGGGAACACAAGCACTGCAGCCTCCCAGCGGGGTGTAGGAGAGACTCTAGGACCCAGGTAGGGATAGTGACTGACTGCCCAGGCCAGACAGGCTGACTCATTGCAGATCCTTCAGAATCCCTTTGAGCTGAACATGGTCTGAAATCCAGTTATCCCTAGATCCTGACAGTGCCCTGTGAATAGCTGTGGCAGAATGATCAGCACATACATTTGTTGTTGTTAAAATTTTTTAAAATTTTAATTCCTTTTTAAAATTTTTTTTTTATATTGGGGTATTAATGGTTAACAGTTGACAGTAAAATACAATAGTTTTTACATGTGTAACATTTCCCAGTTTTCCACATAGCAATTCAACCCCCAGTAGGTCCTCCTCAGCCATCATGTCCCAGGACCTGGACCTTCCCCCTTCACCCCAGTCTTTTACTTTGGTGCAGTGACATCTTTTTGTTATTTATTTATTTATTTATTTATTTATTTATGGAGATGTGGAGAGGCAGACAAAGAGACCACAGCACTGAAGCTTTTTTTAAATATATATTTATTTTATTTATTTATTCTCTTTTATTGCCCTTGTTGTTTTATTGTTGTAGTTATTATTGTTGTTGTCGTTGTTGGATAGGACAGAGAGAAATGGAGAGAGGGAGGGGAAGACAGAGAGGAGGAGAGAAAGATAGACACCTGCAGACCTGCTTCACCGCCTGTGAAGCGACTCCCCTGCAGGTGGGGAGCCGGGGTTCGAACCGGGATCATTATGCCGGTCCTTGTGCTTTGCGCCACCTGCGCTTAGCCCGCTGCACTACAGCCCGACTCCCCAGCACTGAAGCTTTAAGGGGGCCTGGCTCGAGCCTGTTTGTGCACATGGCAGTGGCACATACATTTGTTTTGGGGTCACAGGGTCCTTGGTGATGGACACCTGCTCTCTCCTTTAATCGCTTGACTCTGAAATCCACTCAGGTCTGGAAAACTGACAAAGGGTCAGGACTTATTAGAGTGTCACCCTAGCCCAAGGGAGCAGAGCTACTTTTATACCTTCGACAAAAGACCAGTCCTTCTCTATTAGGGAAGGTCATCGTCCTCTTCAACCAAGTGCAGCTTTTGGGAAGGACACACATGAAGCTGTGAGGGAGGAAGGGGACACCTGCCTAGCCAGCCAGATCAGCCATGTCAGCCCTAGCAATCAGTGGGATTACAGATGTTGCAGCCAGATTGCTTTCATATCCCCTACCTCCCATGATTGTATGGACTAGCAATGTATGGCCTAGCTGCCCATATGGCTTGCCACCAGGTTCCATGAACCATATCATTGTTTGTTTTTAAAATATATACTTAAATTTATTATTATTATTATTATTATTATTATTATTTTGCCAGAGCACTGCTCAGCTCTGGCATATGGTGGTGTGGGGGATTGAACCTGGGGCTTTGAAACCTCAAACATGAGAATCTTTTGCATAACTATTAAGCTTTCTCCTGCACCCTGAAATATATATTAAAAATTTTCAATTTCAATGAGAGAGAAAGAGAGACACCAGAGCACTACTCAACTCTGGCTTATGGGGTGCTGGGGATTTGAACTGGGACCTTTGAGCCTCAGGCACAAAAGTCTTTCACATAATCACAATGTTGTCTCCTCAGCCCTCCATGAGGGGTACAACTTCACACAATTCCCACCACCAGAACTATATCCCATCCCCACCCCAATAGCTTTCCTATTCTTTATCCCTCTGGGAGTATGGACCCAGGGTCATTATGGGGTGCAGAAAGTGGAAGGTCTGGCTTCTGCAATTGCTTCCCCGCTGAACATGGGTATTGACAGGTCGATCCATACTCCCAGCCTGTCTCTCTCTTTCCCTAGTGGGGCAGGACTCTGGGGAAGTGGGGCTCCAGGACACTTGGTGGAGTCATCTACCCAGGAAAGTCCAGTTGGCATCATGTTAGCATCTGGAAACTGGTGGCTGAAAAAAGAGTTAACATATAAAGCCAAACAAATTGTTGACAAATCATGAACCTAAAGGCTGGGATAGTTCAGATGCTGAGTTGGGGGGTGGGTCCTCTGCTTTTAGATAGCTAGTAGACCTATTTTAGTTATATTCCAAAGGGCCCATGACTATACTAGGTTTTCTTTTCCCCCCCTGAGCCTGAAATCTGATGTGCAGGTGGATCCAAGTTGTTGTCTGGGGAGATGATGTCATGGCTAAAAAAAGGACCAGAAAGCTGGATCAGGGAAGAGAGTAGCTCCCAAATATGGGAAAGGGGCATAAATTGTTGACTGTAAACCCCAGAGTTGATGATTTTTTAAAGATAGAGACAGATAATCAGAGAGAGAGAGAAGGGAATGGAAGGGAAGGAAGGAAGAGAGAGAGAAGAGAGAAGAGAAGAGAAGAGAAGAGAAGAGAAGAGAAGAGAAGAGAAGAGAAGAGAAGAGAAGAGAAGAGAAGAGAAGAGAAGAGAAGAGGGAAGAGGAGACCAAACACCAAAGCTTCCTTCATTGATGGGCTAGGCTTGAACCTGGGTTGAGCCCACAGCAAAGCTGAGCACTATCCAAGGGATCCATTTTGCCAGCCCTGGGCCACTTTTCCATTTAGAGGGAGAGCGAGAGACCATAGGTCCAGAACTTACCTTGATTCTATGGCACCTTCCATGTGTGCTGGGGCTTGAACCTAGGTCACATACATGGCACAGCTCTGAGCTATCGCTTCTTCCCCCATTAACCACTTATCACTAGAAGTCAGCCCCTTCCAGCTGCCATTCTGACCTTGGGCCCACCTTGCTCTGATTAAGTGCTGCCACCTGGCCTCTTAATTTGGGATTCTGTTCTCTCCATTGCAGTCAGGGTGTCCAATTCTGCTCCAGCAGCCCCTGCTGTCAGGTCTGAAAGGGAAACTCACCCTTGAGCTTGGCAGATGCTGGTGCCCTCACCAGCGTCTTCCTCTTTTTTTTTTGGTTTTGTTGTGGTTTTGTTTTGGTGGGGGCAGCATCCTCAGGGCTTCAACATTCCAGGCTGACTTTTTCAGGTGGTAAGAGTGAGACAGAGAGGCAGGGAGAGGAAGAAACCTTAGCACTGATACTCCTCCCCTTCCTCTGGTGGTGGCCAGACTTGAACCTGGGTTGTGCATATGGCAAAGCATGGCACTATCCAAGTGAGCTATTTTGCTAACCCCCAGTGTTTTCCTCATGGCCTTGGCAAAGGGGGTACCAACCCTGTGGACACAGACAGCTGGCGGCTTACTGGCCTGGTAGCCCAAGGTTTCCATTTTTGCTGCCCATCTTCTCCCAACAGTGTGCTAACACTATGCCCTTGCTCGAACAAATTCTTGTTCTAGAAAATTAACTCTCTTGTTCAGCTTAAAAAGTATATATTTTGGGGGGCTGGGCAGTAGCACAGTGGGTTAAGCGCACATGGTACAAAACCCAAGGGCTGGTGTATGGATCCCGGTTTGAGCCCCCAACTCCCCACCTGCAGGGGGGTCGCTTTACAAGCAGTGAAGCAGGTCTTCAGGTGTCTTTCTCTCCCCGTCTTTCTGTCCTCTCTCGACTTCTCTCTGTCTTATCCAACAACAGCAACAACAATAATAATAAAAACAATAAACAACAAGAGCAATAAAAATGGAAAAAAATAGCTTCCAGGAGCAGTAGATTCCTGGTGTAAGCACCGAGCCCCAGCAATAACCCTGGTGGCAATAATAATAATAATAATAACAAACAATATATATTTTTTGTTTATTCATTTTGACTAGAGATGAGAAAAATTGAGAGGTAAGGAGATGGGAGAGGGGAAGAAAAAGAGATACCTGTAACATTGCTTTATCACTCATGAAGCTTCCCCCCTGTAGATGGGGACTGGGGACCTGAACCCAAATCTTTGCTCACTGTAACATGCAGGCTCTACTGGGTATGCCACCACCTGGCCCTCAGTTTTTTTTTTTTCCCAGTGCTGGAGAATAAATGCAGAACCTCAGACCTGTATGATGCTAAACAACTTTCAGCACCCAATTTACCCCTTTTAATTTATGGTGGAGAGAGAGAGAGAGAGAGAAGAAGGAGGAGGCGGAGATAAAGAGAGACACAGAAAAGAGAGCTATATCAGGAGCAGGCGGTGGTGCACCTGGTTGAGTGCACATGTTACAATGCACAATGTTCCAGTCCCTGGTCCCTGGTTCCCATTCCCCACCTGCAGGGGGAAAGCTTTATGAATGGTTAAGCAATGCTGCAGGTGTCTCTCCCCCACCTCTTTCTCTCCCTTTTTAAAAAAATTAATTTTTTTTTTTATCCACCAGAGCACTGCTCAGTTCTGGCTTATAGTGGTGCAGGAGATTAAACCTGGGAATTTGGAGCCTCAGGAGTGAGAGTCTCTTTGCATAACCATTATGCTATCTATCCCATCCCTTTTTTTCCTTTTTTTTTTTTTAATTGGATAGGACAGAGAGAAATTGAGAGGAGAGGTGAAGGTATAGGGGGGAAAGATAGACACCTGCAGACCTGCTTCACCACTTGTGAAGCGACCCCCCCCTGCAGGTGGGAGCCCTGGGGCTCGAACTGGGATCCTTATGCTGGTCACCACTTGGCCACCTCCAGCTCCTCTTTTACTCAACTCTCTTTCCCACCCTACCTCCTTACTCAGCCCCTCCATGCCATCTTATGTGCTCCTTTGCCTTCTGATGGCTCCAGGACTGAGGGGTGACTTGCTCTAGTTAGTGGCCAGGAGGTGTCGGGGTAGAGGGTGACTTTTTTTTTTCTTTCACTAGAGCACTACTTAGCTGTAGTTTATGGTGGTGCGGGGGATTGAACCTGGGACTTTGTAGCTTCAGGCATGAGAGTTTCTTTGCATAAACATTATGCTATCTACCCTCCACCTATGTCTTCTTTTATAATTAAATTTTTTGGGGGAGTTGGGCGGTAGCGCAGTGGATTAAGTGCACATGGCACAAAGCGCAAGGACCGGCGTAAGGATCCTGGTTCGAGCTCCCAGCTCCCACCTGCAGGGGGGTCGCTTCACAAGTGGTGAAGCAGGTCTGCAAGTGTCTATTTCTCCCCCCATACCTGCAGGGGTGTCACTTCACAGGCAGTGAAGCAGGTCTACAGGTGTGTCTTTCTCTCCCCCTCTCTGTCTTCCCCTCCTCTCTCCATTTCTCTCTGTCCTATCAGATCATGACAACAACAATAATAACTACAACAATAAGATAAGAACAACAAAAGGGAATAAATAAATTAATTAATTAAATTTAAAAAAATTATCTTTATTTATTTATTGCATAGAGACAGCCAGAAATTGAGATGAAGGAGGAGATAGAGAGGGAAAGAGACACCTGAAGCCCGCTTCACCACTTGTGAAACTTTACCCTCTGCAGGTGGGGATTGGGGGCTTGAACCCAGGTCCTTACACATTGTAACATGTGTGCTCGACCAGGTGCACCACCACCTATCCAGCCCCCTCATTATGCAATATATATATATATGTTTTAACCGGAGTACTGCTCAGCTCTGGTTTATAATAGTGCTGGGGATTGTGCCTTGGACTTTTGGTGCTTCAGGCATGAAATGTTTTTTGCATAATCATATGCTATCTCCCCAGCCTCCCCCATATGTCATTAAGCTGGGGGTGTGTTGGGTTCTGAAGGCTTACTCCCAAGTCCTATAACCTCCATCTTTCCCAGGCTTTGACCTTGGTGTCGCCTCAGACTCCTTAGAGCTGAGTGCAGGGCTCTGACTGTTCTGCTCCATTTATAACTAAGCCCCATGCCTGCGCCTCTGTTTTCCTCTCCCTTCCAGCTGCAGGAGAGGAAAGGCCCTTGGCTTTCACATTTAGCCTTAAATTAGTGACTAATCACTCTTAGCCTTTCCTTTCCTCCAGTGCCTGGAGTCTTCCTTGTTGCTACCACTGGGAAGTGCTCTCAGGAGTAACCTTGAAGAGGAAAGCAGGACTGAGCAGAGAGGGAGAGATTGAACTGAATAGTTTTAACACAAGCCTCTCTTAGTAAGTGCTGAGGCCCTGATGGATAGTGCTTCAAAGTTGTCCTGAGATAAGACAAGACCTCTGGGTCTATGTCAGCCAGTTATTGGGTATGGGCTTCTGTTCAGGGTGCTGTAAGGCAACTGTGGAGGGAAGGATCAGAATTGCTAGCAGTTAGTAACCCCCCCACCCCCACCCTGCATAGTTGTGGAAGGAACACGTTTATCCTGAGTGTCTTGACACATAGCACTGTACAACACTCATTTAGTCTTTTAGAAAAAACATTTTGGAGCGGGCTTATTCAGTAGAGCACAGATGTTATAGTCTGCAAGGACCCAGGTTCAGGTCCCCAGGCCTCACCTGCAGGGAGGAAGCTTCATGAGCAGTGAATCAATACTGCAGGTCTCTCCCTCTTCCTTCTCAATTTCTCTCTGTCTCTATCCAAAATTAATTAATTAATTAAAAATAAAAACATCTTAGTGAATTAATTCATGAAAGTGGGGGAGAGAGAAACTGTGAGAGCACCACTCTGACAAATTTGATGCTGGAGACTGAACTTGGAATTTTGTGCTTGAGAGTTCAACACCTTATCCACTGCACCACCTCCTGGCCTCCTCATTTAGTCTTTTAGACATCTCAGTTGTTACGGGCTACTGTGAATACCACTGCTGTTGATATTTGTGTATATGTCTTTTGGTGATAATGTGCAAGAGTATCCAAGAGTCAAAGAATTGATTTATGGTAAAAATGTGCTGATTTTTGGGAGTCAGGCGGTAGTGCAGCTGGTTGAGCGCAGGTGGCGCAAAGCGCAAGGACCAGCATAAGGATCCTGGTTCGAGCCCCCGGCTCCCCACCTGCAGGAGAGTCGCTTCACAGGCGGTGAAGCAAGTCTGCAGGTGTCTATCTTTCTCTCCCCCTCTGTCTTCCCCTCCTCTCTCCATTTCTCTCTGTCCTATCCAACAACGATGACATCCCTAACAACAATAATAACTACAACAATAAAAAAATGAGGGCAACAAAAGGAATAAATAAATAAATTTTTTTTAAATGTGCTTATTTTTATTTATTATTATTATTTATTAGGTCCTTGACATGTACAATTTTACTGTTCTCAGAGTAAGTTTTTCATTCAGATAGAGAGAAGGAGCTAATTTGCCAGGGGAGAGATAAATACTATAATACCAGAGCTTCCTTTCTCTAACATTGTTGCTTTTTCATGCGATGTCAGGGTTCAAAGCTGGACTATGTGTGGCAAGGCATGCACCCTACCTGGTGAGCCCTGTCTCCATTCCCACATGTGCTGAACTTTAGTAGATATTGTTGAGTTGTTTTACAAAGTGACTACTCCCACCAACAGCATCTGACTTCTCTTTGCTCAGCATCTTGAAATTGGCAGCACTTGAAATTGTCTGTCTGCAATTTAGCCATCCTGATGGCCCAAATCTTAGTGATCCTTACATGTAGTTTGGTGGGTTCCATGGTAGGTAGGTCAGATGTGAGTCTTGGGAAGCCATGGGTTAACACCCACCTGACTTAACTTGAGTCTCAGGGTCTTCAAAATCAAACTCTGGCAGATGCATTAAATTTTAACAGTGCCATCATCATGTGACTTGATTTGTCTGATTCCTTTTAGCTTGAGATTCTAGCTCTGAAATGTTGTGGGACAGGAACAGGTAAGACTTGCTGTCTCTGAGGCCAAACTTGTGTGGAGTCTTGTAAAGACACCAGGAAGCAGCCACTGTGACTCACTCCATTTCCTGTTTCAGTTTCCAAAATACTTTCTCATCTTTTCTCCTGTGGGCCTAAAGGCTGAAGGAGAACTTAATACCAGCACCATTTAACAGGAAAGGAAACTGAGACCAATCATTATGTGCAAAGTCAGACACAAGAAAGAGACAAAGTGAACCATTAACCCAGCTGTAGACTTCAAGTCTAGGGCCTTGGTACTTTAGTGTGTTTGTTTTGTTTTGTTTTGTTTTTCTTCTTACCAGCACACTACTCAGATTTGGCTTATGGTGATGCTGAGGACTGAGTCTGGGACTTTAGAGCCTCAGGCATGAGAGTCTTTTTGCTTAACCATTAAATAATGCTCTCTTCCCTGCTAAATAGTTTAGTTTGATTAATCTATGTACCCCGAATTTTCTTAAGAATGCAACTCAAGACTGGCTCATGGGGGCGGGTAGCTCTGCACAGTTCCTGAGTTCCCCGTCATTTCCTGGTGTATCCCTGCTTGTTGTCAATCAGTGATGCAAGTAATTCCCAGTGCTCTCAAGCTTTGACTTTTTTTTTCTCTCTCTTTCTTTCTTTCTTTCTTTCTTTCACCTCCAGGGTTATTGCTGGGGCTCAGTGCCTTCACCACAAGTCCACTGCTCCTGTAGGCTATTTTTTCCCTTTTGTTACCCTTGTTGTTTTATCATTATTGTGGTTATTATTGTTGTTATTGCTGTCGGATAGGACAGAGAGAAATCGAAAGGGGAAGGGAAGACAGAGGGGGGAGAGAGAGAAAGATAGACACCTGCAGAACTGCTTCACTGCCTGTGAAGGGAACCCCCCCTGCAGGTGGGGAGCCGGGGGCTCGAACCAGGATCCTTACATTGGTCTTTGCGCTTTGTGCCATGTGTGCTTAACCCACTGCGCTACCGCCTGACCCCCTTCTTTTTGTTTTTGTTTTTGTTTTTGTTTTTATTTTTTACCAGAGCACTGCTCAGCTCTGGCTTATGGTGGTGTGGGGGATTGAACTTGGGACTTTGGAGTCTTAGGCATGAGAGTCTCTTTGCATAACCATTATGCTATCTACCCCTGCCCGACTGTTTTTTTTCAAAGATTATATTACATTATATCATATCACATCACATCACATCACATCATATTATATTATATTATATTTATACACACAGAGAGGGCTGTGTTGTGGTGCGCTGGATTAAGCGCATATAGTATGGAAACACAAGGACCTGGGCAAGGATTTCAGTTTGAGCCCCCAGCTCCCCACCTGCAGGGGGGTCACTTCACAAGTGGTGAAGCAAGTCAACAGGTATCTTTTTCTTTCCCTCTCTTTCGTTCCTTTCTCTCTCAATTTCTCTCTGTCCTATCCTATAAAAAAAATGGAAAAAATGGTCTCCAGAACAGTGGATTCATAGTGCAGGCACTAAGCCCCAGTGATAACTGTGGAGGAAAAAAAAAAAAGATAGATAGATAAAGTGAAATATACCACAGCACCACCTTCCTTCGGTGTGGTGGGAGTTGAGCTTGAATCTGGTTTGCATACATAGCAAAGCAGCATATTGTCCAAGTGAGCTATTGATATTTGCTGGCTCAAGATTTATTTATTTACTAATACTAGAAAGAAGAGACAGAACATCATTCTGGGACATGCTGTGCCAAAGACTGAACTCAGGAACTGTGATCACACTCTTAAGTTCAACATTCTAGCCACTGCCTCACTCCTTGCAAAGCCTCTTGCCTATTTATTATTATTATTTATTTATTTATTTATTATTGGATAGAGATAGAAATTGAGAAGGGAGAGAGAAAGACACCTTCAGCCCTGCTTCACTACTCATGAAGCTTTCCCCCTGCAGGTGGGGGCCAGGGCTTGAACCTGGTTCCTTGCACACTATAATGTGTGTGCTCAACCAGGTGCACCACTGACTGGCCCCACCTCTTTTTAAAAAGAATATTTTTATTTATTTATTATTTGATAGAGACAGAAAGAAATTAAGAGAAGGAGATAGAAAGGGAGAGAGAGAGAGAGACACCTGCAGTCCTGCTTCACCACTTGTGAAGCTTTCCCCCTGCAAGTGGGGACCAGGAGCTTGAACCCTGGTACTTGTGCACTGTGATGTGTGCGCTTAACCAGGTGCGCCACCACTGGGTCCCAGCCTCTTGCCTATTAACATCTCTCTCAGAGTTATCTATATTCCTCCCTGGTTCCTGCATTCTTTTCTTTCCTGCCCTATCAACAACACTCTTAATTTCACCTTCCTTTTCCCCCAAGTGGGCAGGATCTCACCTTGGCATTAGACAGAAACTAGTTTAGTAAAACTATTTATATGAAGGTGTGGATGACTCACATCTCTTCCCTGAACTCTTCCAGTGGTTATTTAGATGTGAAAAGGAAGCTTTTGGCTGTTGAATGAGTTGAGAGTATGAGGGAAAGAGAAAAAAAATTAGTTGGGAACTCTTCTCTCTGTTCCCTAACATTTGCCAAACTTGTCTTGATGGGTGAAATCACATGAAGTTTTTAAAAGCAAAGCAAGGAGGGGCCAGGTGATGGTGCATCTGGCAGAGTGCACTTGTTGCTGAGCATAAGGAACCAGGTTTAAGGCCTTGGTCCCCACCTGCAGGGGAAGCTTCATGAGTGGTGAAGTAGTGTTGCAGGTGTGTTTTCTCTATTGCCCCCTTCCTTTTTAATCCAAAGTAAATAAATACATAAAGGACTGTGAAAGTTACAGGAGACCATGGGCTCACTCCCTAGCATAAGGATGTAGTAGGCGTGTTCTGCAATGCATGTGTGCCTCCACCCGACGTTCAGAAACAAATAAGACAAGTATGCTTGGGTTTTACCCAGGATCAACAGGACCAAAACCTTCAGGAAGGAAAATAAAAATGAAACAAGCAAAAACAAAACAAAACACCTTCCAGGAGGAGCCAGAAGTGGTTTATTTTATTTATTTTCTTTTTCTTTCTTTTTTTTCCCCTCCAGCGTTATTGCTGGGGTTCGGTGCCTGCACCATGAGTCCACTGCTCCTGGAGGCTATTTTCTTCCCTCTTTGTTGCCCTTGCTTTATCATTGTTGTGATTATTATTATTGCTGTCATTGATGTTGTTGGATAGGACAGAGAGAAATAGAGAGAGGAGGGGAAGACAGAGAAGGGGAGAGAAAGATAGACACCTGCAGACCTGCTTCACTGCTTGTGAAGCAACCCCCGTGCAGGTGGGGAGCCGGGGGCTTGAACCGGGATCCTTGAGCCAGTCCTTGCGCTTCATGCCATGTGCATTTAACCTGCTGCACTACCGCCCGACTCCTGGGTGGTTTATTTTTTTATATTTTATTTTATTTTATTTTATTTTATTTTGCCAGAGCACTGCATCTCCAGTTTATGGTGATGTAGAGGACTGGACCCCAGACCCCAGAGCCTCAGCCCCAGTCTGAAAGTTGTTTGCATAACTATTATGCTATTCCTCCAGCCCATGACTTTTTTTTTTTTTTTTTTAATTAGAGCATGCTCACCTCTGGGTATTGAACCTGGGACTTCAGAGTCTTGAAAGCCTTTTGCATAACCATTATGCTGTCTTCTCTGCCCTGTACATCCAGGTTTGTCAATAACATCATTAAATTATCCCATGGGTGCTAGTATATTGACTTCCTCTCCATGTCTACAGGTGAGAGAATTGCTTAGAGGGTCCTTCTGTGTTGCCTAGGAACCTACAGAGTGAGGAAAGAGGGGGCAGATGGGGTATAAGTTTGGGATCCCACCAGAGCTAGGCCACTCACATGCACTGAATGAGCTTCTTCTGCCTCTTTGCTTCAGTGGTGGGGACGCACCAGCTGCCACAGCCTACCCTGTGGCTGGCTATAGCTGCCATGTACAGAGATGGCAGACTGGGCACATGAGATATGTTGTGCCATGGGAAAAAGGACACCTTGTTTTGGGAAAGACAGGGGTTAAAGCAAATAGGGGTGGGGTAGGGTTGGGGGACTCAGCACCTGTGCTGAAGCCTTGGTCACAATGGCTCATTAGGAATAATTGCTGTGGTAATTATGAAGATTGCACAGACACATGGATTCCAGTTTGCATTCTACTTCCCTGCAAAGGTCATTTATAATGGTCTGACTTCCTTCCCATGGAGGCAAGAGGCAAGGGGTCTCTGGGCTGCAGGGGACAAGGGGTGGGGCCTGGGAGATTCTGGGGTTGATCTAGGAGCCTGCTGGGGGCTCAGCACCTTGTTGCTCTGCCTCCTTCCTTAAGAAGACACCCAGCTTCCCAGTCCAGGCTCAGCTGAATTGGCTGCAGTAGGACACATTATGCTCACTAACCTTGGGGGAGACTGAAGCAGAGGCAGTGACTTCCAGTCACAGTCTGCCAGGCTTTCTTGAAGCCTCAGCCCCCTCAGCCTGACATGTTGTGGGGCCTCACACTGTCATTTCCCTTCTCAGGTTGTCTTTCTCTATAAAATTAATCTGTGAGGCTAGCTGCAATAACTTTGGGAGATCCTTCCAGCTCTGCCATCTGGGAATCTCATCTTTGGCCCCCAAGCTTCATGGAAGATTTGCTTATGACTTTGAAGTTGAACAGAACAGAATTTGCATTCCACCTCATTCCTTCTGTGTGGTGTTGAACAACTTATTCCACCTGTCTGGAAGGTGGCACAGTGGGAAAAGTGTTGGATCCTCAAACATGAGGTTCTGAGTTTGATCCTCAGCATTTTTTCCCCTCCGGGATTATTGCTGGGGCTCATTGCTTGCACTGCTCCTGGAAGCCATTTTTTTTCCTTTTTTTTTCTTCCCCTCTTCTTCTATTTTATTCAACAAGACAGATATAAATTGAGTGGGGAGGGGAAGGTAGAGAGGGAGAGAAAGATAGACACCTGCAGAACTGCTTTACCCCTCATGAAATGGCCCCACTGCAGGTGGGGAGCTGGGGCTCAAACTCGGGTCCTTGTGCAGATCGTCTGCATAGTGCTATGTGTGCTTAATTGGGCACACCACTGCCTAGCCCCCGATCCTTGGCATTCAATGCCAGTGCAAGAGTGATACTTCTGTTCTCCCTTCTCTCTATCTCTCACTAGTACATATTAAATCTTAAAAAACTGTGGGGGGGTGCTAGGAGAGAGGATAATGGTTATGCAAAAGACTTTCATGTTTGAGGCTCTGAGATCTCAGGTTCAAAACCCAGTATCCTCATAGCCAGAGCTGAGCAATGCTCTGGTCTCTCTCTGTCTTTGTCTCTGTATCTCTCTCCCATTAAGGCAAAATAATAATTATATATATGGCTAATCCTAATCCTGCTTTTGATTTTTGATGCATTGAAAAGAAAATAGACCAGTGAAAGATTATCTTGTACTAAGAATTTGTGTGTACAATAAGTCGTTGGCACTTAGCCCAGGATACCCTTGGAAACCGCCAAAGGAATTTGGTTTACTGATGCCTGGCTTTACCATAGAGATTCTGGGGTGTGCAGCCTGAACTTGAGGTGGTTTAAAATGGTACCAGGTGGGGTTTGGAAAGTGACTCAGCGGTTGAACTTTGGGCTTACAAGTATGAGGTGCTGAGTTTAATCTCTGGCACTACATAAGCCAGAGTGTTGCTCTTGCCAGCCTTTCTCTCTCTCTCATTAAATGAATACAATAAATATTTGGGACTAGGCTCTCATGCACCAGGTATAGTGTACATGTTACTATGTGTGAGGATCCAGGTTCAAGCCCCTAGTCCTCATCTGCAGGGGGAAGCTTCATGAGTTGTGGAACAGTGCTGTAGGTGTCTCCGCTCAGCTATATTTCTCTTTCTTTCTTTCTTTCTTTCTTTCTTTCTTTCTTTCTTTCTTTCTTCCTTGCTGTCTCTCACAAATATATATATATATATATATATATATATATATATATATATATAGTCACTGGGAACAGTGAAATTGTGCAGACACCGAGCTCCTGCAATAAATTTGGTGGCAAAAAAATCTTTAAAAAATTTTTATTGTGGTCCAGGAGGTGGCACAGTAGGTAAGGCTATGGACTCTCAAGCATGAGGTCCTGAGTTCAATCCCCGGCATCACATGTACCAGAGTGATATATGATTCTTTCTCTCTCTCTCCTATCATTTCTCATGAATAAATAAATAAAATCTTAAAAAAATTTTATTACCTTTATTTATTTGATAGAGACATCCGGAAATCTAGAGGAAGGGGGAGATAGAGAGGGAGAGAGACAGAGAGACACCAGCAGCACTGCTTAACCACTCGCAAAGCTGTTCTCCTGCAGGTGGGGACTGGGGCCTTGAACCTGGGTCCTTATGCACTGTAAACATGTACACTCAACCAAGTGCACCACCAGCTGGCCCCCTAAATTTAAAAAAAATATTTATGTTATTTATTTATTCCCTTTCGTTGCCCTTCTTCTTTTACTATTGTAGTTATTATTGTTGTCGTTGTTGTTGGATAGGACAGAGAGAAATAGAGAGAGGAGGGCGGAGAGAGAAGGAGAGAAAGATAGACCCCTGCAGACGTGCTTCACCACTTGTGAAGCGACTCCCCTGTAGGTGGGGAGCCGGGGTTCGAACTGAAATCCGTGCTTTGCGTGGCGCCACCTTCGCTTAACCAACTGCACTACAGCCTGACTCCCCTAAATTTTTTTAAAAAGTGTTTTAGGGGGGCAGGGCGGTAGCATAGAGGGTTAAGCGCACCTGGCATAAAGTGCAAGGACCGGCATAAAGTGCAAGGACCAGCATAAGGTTCCCTGTTGGAGACGCCAGCTCCCCACTTACAGGGGGTCGTTTCACAAGCGGTGAAGCAGGTCTGCAGGTGTCTATCATTCTCTCCCCCTCTGTCTTCCCCTCCTCTCTCCATTTCTCTCTGTCCTATCCAACAACAACAGCAATAACAACAACAATAAAACCACAACAACGATAAAACAACTAGGGCAACAAAAGGGAAAAACACCTATGGACATCTAATCTTTGACAAAGGTGCACAGACTATTAAATGGGGAAAGCAGAGTCTCTTCAACAAATGGTGTTGGAAACAATGGGTTGAAACATGCAGAAGAATGAAACTGAGTCACTGTATTTCACCAAACACATAAATAAATTCCAAGTAGATAAAGGACTTGGATGTTAGACCAGAAACTATCAGATACTTAGAGGAAAATATTGGCAGAACTCTTCCGCATACATTTTAAAGACATCTTCAATGAAACGAATCCAATTACAAAGAAGACTAAGACTAGCATAAACCTATGAGACTACATAAAATTAAAAAGCTTCTGCACAGCTAAAGAAACTATTGCCCAAACCAGGAGACCCCTCACAGAATGGGAGAAGATCTTTACATGCCATACATCAGACAAAAGGCTAGTAACCAGAATATATAAAGAACTTGCAAATCTCAACAACAAGAAAACAAATAACCCCATCCAAAATTGGGGGGAAGACATGGACAGAATATTCACCACAGAAGAGATCCAAAAGACCAAGAAACACATGAAAAAATGCTCCAAGTCTCTGATTGTCAGAGAAATGCAAATCAAGACAACAATGAGATACCACTTCACTCCTGTGAGAATATCATACATCAGAAAAGGTAACAGCAGCAAATGCTGGAGAGGGTGTGGGGTCAAAGGAACCCTCCTACACTGCTGGTGGGAATGTCAGTTGGTCCAACCTCTGTGGGGAACAGTCTGGAGAACTCTCAGAAGGCTAGAAATGGACCTACCCTATAATCCTGCAATTCCTCTCCTGGGGATATATCCTACGGAACCCAACACACCCATCCAAAAAAATCTGTGTACACATATGTTCTTGGCATCACAATTTGTAATAGCCAATTCTTCTAGTGTTTGCCCTTTTTCCGTAGCCAGTCAACAGCGTCAGGTTGAGCCTGATGTAAAGTTTCGAGACCTCCTTTGAATCTGGAGAGGTGGCAGTCGTTGACTATGTGGGTCATAGTCTGTCTGTAGCCGCAGGGGCAGTTCGGGTCGTCTCTGGCTCCCCAGCGATGGAACATAGCGGCACACCGGCCATGGCCTGTTTGATAGCGATTGAGGAGGGCCCAATCATAACGTGCTAGGTCAAAGCCGGGTTGACACTTGCAGGGGTCTGTGATGAGGTGTTTGTTCTTTACCTCAGCTGACTGCCAACTCTGTTTCCAAGAGACTGGAACAGAGAAGTTCAGTGTAGGCGTAGGGGACCAGATTGGGTGACGAGACGTCAAGCATTGGACAGGGTGGGTGAAGATATCCGCGTATATTGGCAGGTCCGGTCGAGCGTAGATGTGGGAAATTA
Organism: Erinaceus europaeus; assembly: GCF_950295315.1. NCBI lineage: Eukaryota > Metazoa > Chordata > Mammalia > Eulipotyphla > Erinaceidae > Erinaceus > Erinaceus europaeus. The sequence goes on from NC_080165.1 coordinate 57,749,978, forward strand.
TTATCTTAGATGATGCCGCATCCCGACGAATATCTGGCGGGGCGATGTTGCTAAGAACTGGCAGCCATGGAACCAGGGTGGAACGGATGGTTCCAGAAATTATCCTCATGGAGGAATATAATTTGGAATCGACCAAGTGGACATGGGGGCTACGGAACCATACTGGGGCACAGTATTCTGCAGTGGAATAGCATAATGCCAGAGATGATGATCGTAGTGTGGAAGCTCTCGCGCCCCATGAGGAGCTGGCCAGTCTTGCAATGATGTTATTCCTTGCGCCCACCTTTGCTGCAGTTTTTATGAGATGTTTGTGAAATGACAGAGTGCGATCGAGAGTAACGCCAAGATAGACTGGCTGGGCTTCATGCCGGATTCTCATATCGCCAAGCTGCACATTAAGCTCTTCTCAGCGGTGCAGGTCAACACCTGACCACAACAACAACAAGCCAAAACTTGGAAGCAACTCAGGTGTCCAACAACAGATGAGTGGCTGAGCAAGTTGTGGTATTTAATACAAAGGAATACTACTCAGCTATAAAAAATGGTGACTTCACTGTTTTCAGCTGATATTGGATGGACCTTGAAAAATTCATGTTAAGTGAAATAAGGCAGAAACAGAAGGATGAGTATGGGATGATCTCACTCTCAGGCAGAAGTTGAAAAACAAGATCAGAAAAGAAAACACAAGTAGAACCTGAACTGGAATTGGCGTATTGCACCAAAGTAAAAGACTCTGGGGTGGGTGGGTGTGGAGAATACAGATCCAAGAAGGATGACAGAGGACCTATTGGGGGTTGTGTTATTATAAGGAAAACTAGGGAATGTTATGCATGTACAAACTATTGTATTTACTGTTGAATGTAAAACATTAATTCCACAATAAAGAAATTTTTTTTAAAAAAAAGGGAAAAACAGCCTCCAGGAGCAGTGGTTTTGTGGTGCAGGCATCAAGCCCCAGCGATAATCCTGGAGGCAAAAAAAAAAAAATGTTTTAGGTGGTAGAGTGTGTGATTTTCATGTATGAAGTCTTGAATTCACTCCCTGAATAATAAGTAAGTAAGTCTCTACGACCTAAGAAAAGTAGATATGGGGGAGTCGGGCTGTAGTGCAGCGGGTTAAGTGCAGATGGTGCAAAGTGCAAGTACCAGGTAAGGATCCTGGTTCAAGCCCCCGGCTCCGCACCTGCAGCAGAGTCGATTCACAAGCAGTGAAGCAGGTCTGTAGGTGTCTGTCTTTCTCTTTCCCTCTCTGTTTACCCCTCCTCTCTTGATTTCTCTCTGTCCTATCCAACAACGACGACAACAATAATAACTACAACAATAAAAAAAATAAGGGCAATAAAAGGGAATAAATAAATTAATTAAAATATATATTACAAAAAATAAAAGTGGATATGAAAAGAAGACACATGGTGGCTTGGGAGGTGGGCAGAGTGGCTTGAGTGTTCGGCTTAAGACCATGAGGTACTAAATTCAGTCCCTGGAATTGTATGTGCCAGAGTGGTAGAGCTACTCTGCTTCTCTCTCTCTCTTACTCTCCTTATTAAGTAAAATAGGGTATCGGGCAGTAGCGCAGTGGGTTGAACGCACCTGGCACAAAGCACAAGGACCCGTAGGGACCTGGGTTGGAGCCCTCTGCTCCCTACCTGCAGGGGAGTCGCTTCACAGGTGGTGAAGCAGGTCTGCAGGTGTCTATCTTTCTCTCCCCCTCTCTGTCTTCCCCTTCTCTCTCCATTTCTTTTTTTTTTAAATATTTATTTATTTATTTATCCCCTTTTGTTTCCCTTGTTGTTTTATTGTTGTAGTTTTTATTGTTGTTATTGATGTCATTGTTGTTGGATAGAACAGAGAGAAATGGAGAGAGGAAGGAAAGACAGAGAGGGGGAGAGAAAGACAGACACCTACAGATATGCTTCACCGCCTGTGAAACGACTCCCCTGTTGGTGGGGAGCCGGAGGCTTGAACCCAAATCCTTATGCCGCTCCTTGTACTTTGCACCATGTGCGCTTAACCCGCTGCGCTACCGCTCAGCTCCCCTCTGTCCATTTCTCTGTCTTACCCAACAATGAACGACATCAACAACAACAATAATAACTACAACAAGGCTACAACAACAAGGGCAACAAAAGGGGGAAAATGGCACCAGGAGCAATGGATTCATAGTGCAGGCACTGAGCCCCAGCAATAACCCTGGAGGTAAAAAATTAAAATAAAATAAAAAATAAGTAAAATAAATAAATATTTTTAAAAAACATATGGAAGAGTTTTTGTGACATTAGATTTGGCTATAGTTTCTTGGCTATGACACCAAAATTATGGGCAAAAAAGAAAAAAGAAAGAAAAATCAATTGGTTTTTATTAAAATTTCAATTTTTTGTACATCAAATGATATTATCAAGTGAGTGGAAAGATAACAGAATAAAAGAAAATATTTTCAAATTATATATGTGACAAAGAATTAATATTCAGAGTATATATGCAATTCCTACACCTCAACAACAACAAAAACCACTTAAAAATGAGCAAATAACTTGAATAGACATTTCTCCAAAGAAAATAATACAGATGGCTAATAAGCACATGAAAAGATGTTCAACATCATTCATCATTAGGGAAATGCAAATCAAAACCACAATGAGATGCTGCTTCAAGTCATGAGGGTGGTCATTACAAAAAAAAAAAAAAGGAAGAAAGAAAGAACAGAGAAGTAAGTACAAGTGTCAGGATGTGGAGAAATTAGGAGGTGTCTGCATTGCTGAGGGGAATGTAGTCTAGTCACTATAGAAAACGACTTGACAGTCATCAAACATTTAAATATAGACTGATTCAAAATTCTACTTCTAGCTTTCTAACCAAGAGCATTTAAAGCAGGGATTCAAAAAGACACTGGAACACCAGGGTTCCTAACAACCCTATCACAATAGACTATATGTAAAAACAACACAAATGTAATCACCCAGGACAAGTCTCTGTCTATGAAGGATGAGTAATCAAAATGTGGCACATGTATAGTCCTATTTTGCTTAACAATGGGGAAACATTCTAAGAATTCTGTTGTTAGGCAATATTGTCATCATGCAAACATCACAGAGTGTGATTACACTGAGGATAGCCTACAACACCTAGGCTACATGATATAGCCTGTTGGGACCACCAGTGTATATGTGGTTGTCACTAATCAAAACATCATTAAGTGACATATATCTGTACATAATGGATGTACATAATGGACATATATCTGTATAGCATGGATGAATCTTTGTTGGCTAAAGACAGAAATGGGCAGGGGAAGATAAAAAGGAAGAGAGACAGATACCTGCAGTACTGCTTCACCACTTGTGAAGCTTCCCCCCTGTAGGTGGAGTCTTGGATTTTGGTCCTTGTGCATTGTAATATGTGTTCTCCGGGGTCGGGTGGTGGCACACCTGGCTGAGAACACTCATTATAGTGCACAAGGACCCAGGTTTGAGCCCCTGGTCCCCACCTGCATGGGAAAAGCTTTGCAAGTAATATGTGCTCTCAACCAGGTACTTCACCGCCCGGTTCCACAGCACGGGAATATGAAAATATTAGGTCAAGTGAGAGAATCCAGACACAAAATAACAAATACTGTGTGATTACACTTACTATAAGGGGCCAAGTGGTGGCGCACCTGGTTAAGCGTACACATTACACTTACTATAAGGTGCCTACTCTAGGCAAATTTATAGACACAGGTCAGATGGTGGTTGCTAGGGGCTGGAGGAAGGGAGAATAGAGGATTATTTAGTGGGTACAGAGCTTCAGTTTGGAATGATGGAAAAGTTGTATAAATGGATCATGGTATTTGTCTTATTTATATTTATTTATCACCAAGAGGGCTTCACCGCTACAGGGTGATTTTTTTTTTAGATAGAGACAAAGACATAGAGATAGAAAGAGAAAAAGATACCACAGTACCAACTTTTCCTCTAGTTTAGTGGGGGCTGGGCTTGGAGTGGTGAAGCCCTGAAGATGATGTCCACCCTCCCCCCCTCAAAAACAAAGCCAGAATAACCAATTAAAAATTGTTTCATAGATTTATTTTTTGATATTTTATTTATTTTGAATAGAGGCAGAAATTGAGAAGGGAGAGACAGAGAGGGATAGAGACACCTTAAACCCTACTTCACCATTTGTGAAGCTTCCCCCCTGCAGAGAGGGACTAGGGGCTTGAACATTGGTATTTGTACATTGTAACACGTGTGTTCTACCAGTTGCACCACCCCAACTCTCCATTTCTTTCTTTTTTTTTTTTTAAAGTGGATAGAGACAGAGAGAAATTGAGAGGGGAAGGAAAGGTAGAGAGGAAGAGAGAGAGAGAGAGACACCCACAGCACTGTTTCATTACTCATGAAACGTCTCCCCTGCAGGTGGGGACCAGGGGCTCGAACCTAAGACCTTAAGCACTGTAATGTGTGCACTTAACCAGGTGTGCCACCACCATTCCTAACTAAATTCTAGGTACTGCAAATGTTGTTGGTTCACCTAACCATATTTTTGGTAACAAAGGTTCTCAGACTTGACTACACATCAAAACAGTTGGAGGAATTTTTAAAAGTACTGATTTGTGGGGCCTGCAGTTAAAATTCTTATTTAATCAATGTGGGAGCAAGCTTTTTAAGCTTCTTAGGTATTCTAGTGCATAGCAAAGCTTGAGAACTGCGTGCTTAACTGGAAAGAAAGACTTGTTATCTTAGCAGAATCTGAAGATGACTCCAGTGCTAGTTAGCTCTATAATAACTCAACTATTTCCAGAATCACATTCTTCCCATCTAGACTACATCTGGGATCACAAAATAGCTTCCAGAGCTCCAAATATCACATGCAAATTCTGTAATGTCCAAGGAGACAAGGGATTTTAATTTCCCCGAGTGTCTTTTATTATTTATAAGAAAATCTTTCCTAGAAGCCCTTTACTTTGGCCTGACTCAACAGGGAAATAGTGATGACACAAATGACTTAGATAAGTGTTGTTAAAGTTTCGGGGGCTCCAGCTGGTCGGGCTAGCGTCGCGGCGGTAGAGAGACTCAGAGACACACCCCTGGGCTGAGAAGCTGCAGTTTTGCCCGTTTATTCACGAACGGGCAAATCGCCACACCATGTGCTTCCCCATGTTTCTTTCTCCCCTGGCGGCAGAGAGAGACCCTTAAACTAACCACCACACAGAGCTCTCCTGCCTCCTTCTCCCCACGCAGAGGCGCCAAGAACTCTGGAACTCTGTAGGGGTTCCCTTGGGGCGGGGACAAGCGGGCCCACGAAACTAGTAGGGGCCAAACCAATTTTTCTGGCGGGGGGAGAGCTAGACCAAATCAATGTAAAGCATACAACAGATAAGTGAGTCTCAAAATACGGTTCCTGGATCAAATCTATTACCAGAGCATTTCATAGAAAGTCAAATTCTTGACTCCTGCTGAATAGACCTGCTGAATCAGAAACTTTGAGGAGGGGGCAGCAAATTTGCTTTAACAAGTAATTTTTTTCTTTTAAGATTTATTATTATTATTATTATTATTTGAGAGAGAGTGAGAGAATGGAGAAAGGACAGAAAGACCAGAACACTGCTCAGATCTGGTTTATGGTGGGGCTGGGGATTGAATCTGGGACCTCAGAGCTTCAGGCATGAGGGTCTTTTGCATAACCATTATGTTGTCCCTCCAGCCCTTAACAAGTGATTCTGATGCCTGTTCAAGCTTGAAGAACTACTGGTGTAGAGATTACACTATAGATCAGTGGTTGTCAACCTGGGTTGGCCCCAGCCCACCATCCCTGCCCTCACTCTCGGGAAATCTGACAATGTCTGTAGACATTTTGGCTTGTTAACCCTCAGGGGTGGATACTGCTGGCCTCTAGTGAGTAAAGAACAGGAGTGCCATCAAACATTCTACTGGGCAGGTTGGCCCCCAGGACAAAGAACTACCCAGCCCCAAATGTCAAGGGTGTTGGAGTTGAGAAACCCTGCCTTGACTGGTTTCTTCTCCTCTAAGTCACCCATGATGCAATTGGACTGTGGTCAGCAGGATAGAGGAGGAATGGCTATGGGTTAATCCACAAAAAAATTGTTAAAAATTATTTTCCTGATAAATCGCACTTTTTTTTTTGCCTCCAGGGTTATTGCTGGGGCTCAGTGCCTGCATCATGATTCCACTGCTCCTGGAGGCCATTTCCTCCCCCTTTGTTGCCCTTGTTGTTGTAGCCTTGTTTTGGTTATTATTGTTATTGTTGATATTGTTTGTTGTTGGATAGAACAGAGAGAAATGGAGAGAGGAGGGGAAGGCAGGAAGGGGGAGAGAAAGACAGACACCTGCAGACATCCTTTACCGCCTGTGAAGCGACTTCCCTGCAGGTGGGGAACCGGGGGCTTGAACCGGCATCCTTACTCTAGTCCTTGCGCTTTGCGCCACGTGCGCCTAACCCTCTGCGCTACCGCCCGACCCCCTAAATCAGACATTCTTACCACTCTCTCACACTGCCCCTTTGCTAAAGCAAAGCAGCTCTTGCTTTAGATAGAAACACAAATGCCACTGAGGACGGGTTAAATACCATAATGCTTATGCAAAGAGACTCATGCCTGAGGCCCTGAAGTCCCAGGTTTAATCCCTTGCACTGTCATAAACCAGAGCTGATTAGTGCTCTGGTAATGAGAGAGAGAAAGAGAGAGAGAGAGAGAGAGAGAGAGAGAGAGAGAAAGAGCGAAAGAAAATGCTGTTGAATGCAAAGAAGGGAACGAAAACAAGGTCAAGGAGGTGCCTGTCCTTTAGGATGGGCAAACACAGCCAGTCCTCCCCCCACCCCCTTCTTGGAGGGTAAAGGGAAAACCGGGGGTTGAGTGGTGGCAGGGGTCATACTTAGCAGCCTTCCTCCACGTGTTATGGGTAATGTTCTTTTATCAGGAGCTTAATCATCTCCTCTCTAAATATAGTATGTGATTTTCAAGGCTGGCTGTATCCCTAAGTGTGATTTTTGCCCTGTTTTAGAGCCAATATTTTTTCCTCAAGATATGCTCACTCCGCCTTGTTATATTAGCAGTAGAGCTGCTAGAATTTCATGGAGAGGGGAGGACCTCTTTTTGTTCCCCACTGGTACATGACACTGAACTTGTATGTTTTTTTTTTTAATTTTTTAAAAATTTATTTATTTATTTTCCCTTCTGTTGTCCTTGTTTTTTAAAATTTTATTTATTTTTCACTTTTGTTGCCCTTCTTGTTTTTTATTGTTGTTGTAGTTATATTGCTATTGTTATTGGTGTCATCGTTGTTAGATAGGACAAAGAGAAATGGAGAGGAGGGGAAGACAGAGAGGGCGAGAGAAAGACAGATACCTGTAGACCTGGTTCACTGCCTGTGAACCAACTCCCCTACAGGTGGGGAGTCCGGGGCTGGAACCGGGATTCTTACGCATGTCCTTGCGCTTTGCGTTACGTGCACTTAACCTGCTGTGCCACCGCCCAACTCCCTGTTGCCCTTGTTTTTTATTGCTGTAGTTATTATTGTTGTTATTGATGTCATTGTTAGGGCAGAGAGAAATGGAGAGAGGAGGGGAAGACAGAGAGGGGAAGAGAAAGAGAGACACTTGCAGACCTGCTTCACCGCTTGTGAGGCGACTCCCCTGCAGATGGGGAGCTGGGGGCTCTAACCCGATCTTATTCTGGTCCTTGCGCTAACCCACTGTGCTACCGCCCGACTTCCTGTTTTTATTATACCATACTTTCCAGACTGTCCACTGACCTTTCTTCCTGCAACAACGGGCATGCCCTGTACCTTCACTGTTCAATATGTAGCTGCTAGCTATATGCTGAGCACACAAGATGTAGACCGAGCAGCACAAGAATTGATTTTGGTGAAGGGGAATTGAATTTTCAATTTCATTTCATTCTATTGAACTCAAATTAAGTAGTCAAATGGCACTAATGACTATTGGAGTGAACATTGCTCAGTTAGTCCCCCTAGTTTCCATTGTGGTTTGGACAGCATGCTGGCTCTTATGAGGCCTGGGGTGCCACTCAGAACGCAGTGCTGGATAAATCTACTCTCTAGTTGGTATATCCCCTTCCAAAAAAAGATGGACTTGTGTATTGAATCTTGCAGAAAGTTGTACCTAAACTGGACATTTCTCAAGTGGCAGCATCCTTGTCTCTTCAATTACTGTGAGCCCTTTGCTTTTGGTAGGATTGTCTCACTTCAGCATGGAAATGCTGGTTATTCCATGTTGACTATGCCATGTTGATCAGAAATTCTACCTTGCAGCCTTGGAGATAGTGCAGTGGATAAAGTGTTGGACCTCATTCTCAAGCCTGAGGTCCTAAATTAAACTCGTGGCATTGTGTGTGCCAGAGTGATGCTCTGGTTCTTTCTTTCTCTCCTCTCTCTTTCATGAATAAATTTTAAAATTGGGGCTGGGTGGTGGTTGAGTGCACATGTTACAATGCTCAAGGACACCAGTTCAAGACCCAGTTTTCACCTGCAGGGGGAATGCTTTCCAAGTGGTGAAGCGGTGTTACAGGTGTCTCTCTATCTCTCCCTCTATCATCCCCTTCTCTCTTGTTTTCTGGCTGTCTCTATCCAATAAATACAATAGATATAATAGAAAAGATTAAATAAAAAATTTAAAAATAAAAATTCTAGGACTGGACTATGGTGCACCTGGTAGAGTAAACATATTACAGTGTGCAAGGACTCCAGGTTCAAGCCCCTGGTTCCTACCTGCAGGGGGAAGTTTCACAAATGGTGAAGTAGTGTTGCAGATATTTATTTTTCTCTCTCCCTATCTGCCCCTCCCATCTCAATTTCTTTCTGCAATTTTCTTTACAATAAATTGAAGAAAAAGAAATTCTAAAAAAAAAAAAAAAAAGGAAAAATTCTACCCAGTATGTTAATTAAAAAATTAATTAGTGGATGACAGGCAGTAGCACAGCAGGTTGAGTAGACATGGTGTGAAGCACAAGGACTGCCACAGGGATCCTGGTTCAAGCCCCCGGCTCTCCACCTGCAGGGGAGGGGGTCACTTCGTAAGCAGTGAAGCAGGTCTACAGGTGTCTATCTTTCTCTCCCCCCTCTGTCTTTCCTTCCTCTCTCCATTTCTCTCTGCCCTATCCAATGACAACAACAGCAATGACAGAAATAACAACAACAACAACAAGGGCAACAAAAATGGGAAAAAAATTGGCCACCAGGAGCAGTGGATTCATAGTGCAGGCACTGAGCCCCAGAGGTAAGCCTGAAGGCAAAAAAAAAATAATAATAATTACCAAAAAAGTTAACATGTGCAGTGTGTTTGATAGATAAAAATCTTTCAAAACATGAGGTTATTTACACACAAAGGGTCCCTTAGTGGTGCAGAGATTAGAAATTGCTCACTTTCACCCTCCCCCTTTGAGGAGAGCATCCTAGCACCCAAAAGGGGAGTGGGTAACCTGTTCAAAACTGACTGGAATGGGGCCAAAAGTCAAGTTCCAGTCTTGTAGGAAAAAAAACCAGTGTGTGAACAATATATATAGCCACTAGGGTTCTTGCTGGGGCTGCATGGTAACTCCATTGCTTGCAGCGGCCTATTTTTATCCCTTTTTGATAAAGACAGAAATAGAGATGGAGGAGAAAGAGAGACAGCTACAGCAGTGTTCTGCCACTTGTGAAGCTTTTCCCTTGCAGATGGGGACTAAGGTCTTGAACTTGGGTTGCTGGTCATGTGTGGGATCTACCTGTTGTGTCACCATCTGGCCCCCTGAACAGTATCTTGTGCCAGCATAGTATGTGTGTCTGCCTGGGCTGCCAGCTCGCCACCCACCTCCCCCACAATCAAAGCTCTTGCATCTGTGGTGTTCCCTTTGATCAGTGAGTGTTTAGAGCAGGTGGGGGGATTTAAAGCCCTCTTGGATAGTGTTATGGGATAGAATGAGTTCTTGAGAATGCCTATCACAATGGAGAACTACTTGAAGGAGGTCAGAAAAAAAATGCAAATTCTTGGTCCCTCAGCACAGGCCTATTATGGCATCCTGGTATGCCTGTAAAACCTACCTCTTGTTACTCACACCATAGTTTGCCCCCCTGCATTTCCTCTGGAGTTGAACTTTTGACTTGCTCTGGTCAGTGTCTTGATTAGCACGACAGAAGCAGAAGCTTGATAGATAGTGTTTGTATGTGGAATTGTATTTTTGGAATGCTTACTCTTGGAATGCTGAGCTACCATGTGAGTAGGCACAACACACCATATTGGGTATGTGTGTAGGAATAGAGGGAGATTTTGAACATTTTTTTTTTTTTTATCTTGAGAGCTTGTTTGGAGTTTCTAGCCAGGGAGTGCAGCTACTCATATTCCCTCGACCTAAGAAAGGTCCGTCTCTATTGGGGAAGGCTATCCTCTTTGGACTGAGTGCACGGGGAGAGACACACATGGAGCGGTGAGGGAGGAAGGGGACATCCACCTAGCCAGCCAGATCAACCGAATGAATCCTTTGCAATCAATGGGGTAACATGTCATAGCCAGATCACCCTCACATCCTTATTATTATCTTTATTTATTAGCTAGAGACAGCCAGAAATTGAGAGGGTAGGGGGAGATAGGGAGACAGAGAGACACCTGCAACACTGCTTCAGCACTTGCAAAGCTTTTCCCCTGCAGGTGGGGACTGGGGGCTCAAACCCAGGTCCTTGTGCATTGTAACATATTCACTCAACCAGGTGCGCCACCACCTGGCCCCTGTAGAAGGAGATTTTGTAGGAATAGAGGGAGGGAGAAGTGTGAAGAGATAGTAGGGAGGTGATCCTGGAGGTGGCGCAGTAGATAAACCATTAGATTCTCAAGCATGAGGTCCTGAGTTCAATCCCTGGCAACACATGAACCAGAGTGATGTCTGGTTCTTTTTCTCTCTCCACCTATCTTTCTTATGAATAAATAAATAAAATTTAAAAGAGAGATAGTAGGGAATAGAAGGTACAGGTATCAAGATATTTAGATACTCTGTCAGATGTCAGCTATCTCAGACATTTCAGTTCCAGCTGAAACCATATGGAAGAGAAGAACCATCAACCGAACACAGCCAACTTGCAGAATTTTATTATTACCTTAAAAATATTTATTTATTTAGTTAGTTATGAGAGAGAGGACCAAATAATCACTCCTACAAGACGATGTCAGAAATTGGCCTCATTTTTTGAGAGCTCAGCATTTTAACCACTGTTCTACCTCCTGGGTTGCTTATTTTATTATTATTTTTCTGCCAGACTATTACTATTTTTTAAAGATTAATTTTCTTGTGAGAGAGAGGAGGAGGAGGGGGAGGAGGAGGAGAGAGAAGGAACCTGAGTGTTATTCTGGCACATGCAGCATCTGGAATTGAATCTCATGCTTTAGAGTCCAATATTTTATTTTATTTTAATTTTCTTATTATCTTACTTTCCCAATATTTTATTCACTGAACCACCTCCTGGGCAATGCATAGGATTTTAAAATATAGTAAGTCATTATTAAGTCACTATGTTCCAGGGAGTTTTGTTATGCTGCCTTGAACAGGTGAAGCTCCTGCTGAACCGTAACCTGAATCCTGTGACTCAGTCAGAACTGCATTGATCTACATCTCCAAGTAGCCTTTTCCCAAACCTGAGGACCCTTGGAAAGGGCGCTGCCTCTGGAGCCCAAAGGCCTGATTCAGATCATCCATGTTGTATGACTCTTTTCACAGTCTTATCTCCTCATTCTCATTTCTGTGTGTGTCCCACAGAGGTAAGTGCAGATTGCAGAGATGGGTGAGGAGGAGTGCTTTCTGACTGTGGACCACCAGACAGAAGTGGGGGTTATGAGTACTGCCAGCATTGCTGGTCATTCTCGGCACTGGCTGTATGCCCAGTGCTAAACCTGGACTACGCAGCTGTGGCAGATTGTGGCTGTGAAAATACCTGTCCTGTTTTACTCCCAAGATACCTGCGGTGAGAGAGTGGTTGGTGTTGTGCATGAGCAGGAGGAGTAAGGACAATCCATTCAAATTACAGCGATTCCTGTGAGGGGCCTGAGTCAGACCATACCCCTGCTCTGTCAATGCTCACTTAGACTATTTTATAGTGCTTTGGAGTATATCTTTTAATTAATTAATTAATTAATTAATTAGCTTCCAGGGTTATCACTGGGGCTCAGTGCCCCAGCACTACCAATCCACTGCTTCTTATGGCCATTCTTTAAAAAACATTTTATTTGTTTATTAATGAGAAAAATGGGAGGAGAGAGAGAGAGAACCAGACATCACTCTGGTACATGTGCTGTCAGGGATTGAACTTGGGGTCTCATGCTTGAGAGTCTATCCATTGCACCACCTCCTGGACCACCATTTTTTTCCTTTTTTTTTTTTTTGTTATTAGATAAGACAGAGAGAATTTGAGAGAGGTAGGGAAGATGGGGGGGAGAGGAAGATAGACACCTGCAGACCTGCTTCACCACTTGCAAATCGACTCCCCTGCAGGTGGGGAGCCAGGGGCTCAAACCAGGACCCTCGCACCAGTCCTTGCACTTCATACTATGTGTGCTTAACCTGGTGTGCTACTGCCCAGGTCCCATATTTAATTTATTTGACAGAGACTGAGAGAAACTGATAGGAAAAGAGGAGGTTTGAAAGGAAAGAGAGACACCTGCAGCACTGCTTCACAACTCAAAATACTTTCCCCCTGTAGGTGGGAGCTGGGGGCTTAAACCTGGGTCCTTTCACCTTGTAACACCTGCATTCTATCAGGTGCGCCACTACCTGACTCCCTATGATATAATTTTCTTATATGTTTTTGAAGAACACATCAGGCACCATTTTAAATTTTCCTTCAGCCCTCACACACAATTTAGAAAACTCCAGAGACTAAGGAGAGTTTATCATATTTACACTATTTTAATTCTATTGTTTCGTCTTTCCTTTTTGGTATTCCAAGACTGATTTTTTTTCATTGTTTCCTTTTTGCTTCAAGAATTTCCTTTATCATTCTTTTAGGGCAGATCTGTAAACAGCAGATTTTCTTAGTTTTCCTTCATTTGAGATTATTTTGATTTCTCCCTAATTCCTGAAGAATATTTGCATCTGGGGCCAGGTGATGGCGCACCTGGTTGAGCACACATGTTACAATGCACAAGGACCCAGGTTCAAGCCCTCAGTCCCCACCTGCAGGGGGAAAGCTTTGCAAGTGGTGAAGCAGGGCTGCAGGTGTCTCTCTGTCACTCCCCCTCACTATTTCCTCCTTCCCTCTCAATTTCTGGCTATCTCTATCCAATAAATAAATAAAGATAATAAAAAAATTTTAAAAAGAATATTTGCATTTAATACAGAATTCTGAGCTGAAAGTTCTTTTCCTTCAACAATTGAAAAATATTCTGCCACTTTGGGCCTCCATGGTTTCTGATGAGAAGCCCAAGTCAATAGAGTGCTTTTGTCTTTTAGGTAAGGTGTCATTTCTCTCTGTTTTGGGAACTTAATTTTTAGTTTTCAGGAGTTTGTTTAAATGAATATCTTGCGGTAGGCTTCCTGGTTTGCAGTACACTCATTTCCCCAGTAAATAACTAAAAATAAATTTATCTATTATTATGAAAGAGAACGAGAGAGAGGGGAGAGAGAGAGACAGAGATAGAGACACACAGAGAGAAACACCTGCAGCACTGCATCACCACTTGTGAAATTTTCTCCCTGAAGATGGGGACCAGGGGACTTGAATCCAGGTCCTAGAGTATAAGATGTGCACTTAACTAAGTGCACTACTACCTGGTCCCTGATTCTTTCTTATATCTGCAATTTATTTGCTAAGACTTCCTACTTTTCCCCCATTTGTTTCAAGTGTGTTCATAATTATTATTATTATTATTTTTTTTTTTTTCCCTCCAGGGTTATTGCTGGGCTCGGTGCCTGCACCACAAATCCACTGCTCCTGGAGGCCATTTTTTCCCTTTTGTTACCATGGTTTTTTGTTTTTTTTTGCCATTGTTGTAGTTATTATTATCATTGTTTTTTATATCATTGTTGTTGGATAGGACAGAGAGAAATGGACAGAGGAGGGGAAGACAGAGAGGGGGAAAGACAGACACCTGCAGACCTGCTTCACCTCCTGTGAAGCGACTCCCCTGCAGGTGGGGAGCTGGGGGCTCGAACCGGGATTCTTACACTGATGCTTGTGCTTTGCACCACGTGCGCTTAACCCGCTGCGCTACCGCCCCCTTTATTAAAATTTTTTAATTATCTTTATTAATTGGATAGACAGTCAGAAATTAAGAGAAAAGGAGAGATAGGGAGAGAGACAGAGAGACACTAGCAGCACTACTTCATTGCTCATGAAGATTTCCCCCTGCAAGTGGGGACCAGGGACTTGAACCCAGGTTGTTGAACATTTTTAACATATGTGCTGTTTAAATATATTTGAAGTCTTTTTTCCCCTCTAACTTTATTTTATTTGATAGAACAGAGAGAAATTGAGGGGGAGAGATAGAGAGGTAGAGACAGAGACACCTGCATCACTGCTTCTACCATTTATGAAGTGTCCCTCTTGAAGGTGGAAACTGGGGGCTTGAACCTGGGACCTCTTCCCTGTCCAAGCAGGGAGGGGCCAGGAAAATCTAACAGGAAGCCAGAACTCCCACCCCTGCTCAACAGTAATGAGACAAATTTGTCCCCTACCCCACCCATACCCATGAGGGTGTGAACGTTAGTAATATGTGCACGTAATCAGGTGTACCACCACACCGCCCCCTGTTTAAATGTTTTAAGATCGCAGCTTTAATATCCTTGTCAATTAATTGTAGTATTTGTCATTTTTGAGTTGGCCACTAATGGTTCCTTTTTCTCATTCAGCTGAGATTTTTCTGGCTGTTGGTATGGCAAATACTTTTTTTTTCTTTTTCTAGATCATTGCTTAGTTCTGGTTAATGGTGGTGCAGGGGACTGAACCTGGGACTTCAGAACCTCAGGCTTGAAAGCCTTTTTACATAACAATAATGCTATGTCCCCTGCCCAGCAAACATTTCTTTATTGTATTCTGGACATTTGGGATATTGTGTTAAAAGACATTGGTTCTTGGTTCATTCTTCTGTCTTAGCAGGCCTCCTTTAACCCTACATCTGCTGATGTCAGGTAGGACTGGAAGTCCCAGCTCCCTACTTAGCCTTAGTTTCCCACTCAATGTTCACACCCTCATGGGTATGGGTGGGGTAGGGGACAAATTTGTCTCATTACTGTTGAGCAGGGGTGGGAGTTCTGGCTTCCTGTTAGATTTTTCTGGCCCCTCCCTGCTTGGACAGGGAAGAGCTGCTGCTCCCTCATTGTCTCCTCTGGCTTGTTACCCCTGGGTGATGGTAGAAGTCCTAACCAGGTCTCTTCTGACATCAACCCAGTTTATAGGAGGAAGGGTGCCTGTTACTGCTGAGTGGAGCTCCCTCTCCTTCTCTGTCACCATCTCAGTGGGTGGGGCACCTGGTTAGCACAGAGTAAGACTCCACACTCAGCCTTTCCTCATGGGGCGGGCATGGGGCTGTGGTTTCTTCTGATGTTTGACTAGAGAATGGAGGTCATTGCTTTAAAAGGTTTTGCCCTTATAAATAAATAAGTCATGGGCTGTAATGTGACTATAGTTAATAATACTGTGTAGCACATTTAAATGTTGCTAAGTGTTCAAGAAGGTGGCTCAGCAAGTAGAATGAGAAGGGTACCTTGGTTTTTCTCTGAATTTCTCTGACTCAAAGTAAAATTTAAGACTTTTTTTATATTTATTTTATTTATTTATTCCCTTTTGTTGCCCTTGTTGTTTTATTGTTATAGTTGTTGGATAGGACAGAGAGAAATGGAGAGAGGAGGGGAAGACAGAGAGGAGAAGAGAAAGATAGACACCTGCAGACTGGCTTCACCGCCTGTGAAGCGACTCCCCTGCAGGTGGGGAGCCGGGGTTCGAACCGGGATCCTTATGCCAGTCCTTGTGCTTTGCGCCACCTGCGCCTAACCCGCTCCGCTACAGCCCGACTCCCAATTTAAGACATTTTTGCCAACTGGCATGGGGATCATAGTTCGAGCCCCCCGCTCCCCATCTGCAGGGGGGTCGCTTCACAAGCAGTGAAGTAGGTCTGCAGGTGTCTATTTTTCTCTCCCCATCTCTGTCTTCAACCCTCCTCTCTCAATTTCTCTTTGCCCTATCCAACAACAATAGCAATAACAATAATAACAACAACAAGGGCAACAAAAATGGGAAAAAAACGGCCTTCAGGAGCAGTGGATTCACAGTGTAGGTACCAAGTCCCAGCGATAACCCTGGAGGCAAAAAAAAAAAAAAAGTCATGTTTTGTTAAGAGAGTAGAATGTAAATGTTCTTATTACAAGAGAAAGGATTAGGGTGGGGGGGTAGATAGCATAATGGTTATGCAAAGAGACTGTCATGCTTGAGGCTCCGAAGTCCCAGGTTCAATCCCCCCCCCCATAAGCCAGAGCTGGGCAGTGCTCTGGTGTTTCTCTCTGCATCTCTCTCAAAAATAAAATAAATAAAATATTAAAAAACACAAGAGAAAGGATTCTGTTACTATATATGGTGGTAGATATCAATGAGACTAATTGTGGTGTTCATTTTGTAGTGTATACAAATATTGAATATATTATTATTTTATTTTTTTCCAGAGCACTGCTTAGCTTTGGTTTATGATGGTGCTGGAGATTGAACCTGGGACTTTTGGTGCCTCAGGCATGAAAGGCTTTTTGGATAACTATCATGCTATCTTTCCTCTCCAATTCTATAGCTATTGAATCATTATATTAGACACCTAAAATTAATGTCATTATATATATTTTTTTCCTTTTGCCTCCAGGGTTATTGCTGGAGCTCGGTGCTTACACCATGAATCCACTGTTCCTAGAGGCCTTTTCTCCCCCCTTTTGTTGCCCTTGTTGTTGTAGCCTTGTTGTGGTTATTATTGTTGTTGTTGATGTCATTCGTTGTTGGATAGGACAGAGAGAAATGGAAAGAAGAGGTGAAGACAGAGAGGGGGAGAGAAAGACAGACATCTGCAGACCTGCTTCACTGCCTGCTTCAACCCTGCAGGTGGGGAGCCGGGGGCTCGAACCGGGATCCTTACTCCAGTCCTTGTGTTTTGCGCCACGTGCGCTTAGTCCACTGTGTTACCACCCGACTCCCTATTTTTTTTCTTAACCTTTTTTTTCCTTTCTAGATTGTACCTTTCCTAGTGATTTGGCTGAGGCAGTTTTTGTCTACACGTATTGGTATTGGTATTTCTGGGAGGCTCCTCCTCCTCCCTCTCTTCTTGTCTCCCTCCTCTCCGTCCTCTTCCTCTCCCCCCCCCACCCCTTTGCTATTGGGGCTTTTTGCTCCTGGTGGACTCTTTGTTTTTCCTCTCGCTACCAGACACACGCACAGAGAGAGAGAGAGAGAGATATAAATGAGAGACACCACAGAACCTTCATTTGTGAAGCTTTCCCTGTGCGTTGTGCTCCCATGTGGTTCTGGGGGCTCAAACCCAGGCCTTTGCACAGGCACTCTGCCTGGTAAGCTGTCTTTCAGCCCTCAATCTGCATTCTTCTTTCTGTCTTTCAGGGTCTTATGTTTGTTTTCTAATGTACAAAATGTTTGGCTTTACTTCACAGGATGAATAGAGAGAAGTGCATCTATTCCATTTTGCCCAGGAACCCAGAGTCCAGATTTAGTGGTTATTCAAATTTACATAAATGAAATCACTATGTACGTTCTTATTTTTTAATTTCATTTGTTTATTTTCCCTTTTGTTGCCCTTGTTGTCTTTTTATTGTTGCTGTAGTAGTTGTTGTTATTGATGTCATTGTTGTTGGATAGGACAGAGAGAAATGGAGAGAGGAGGGGAAGACAGAGAGGGGGAGAGAAAGATAGACACCTGCAGACCTGCTTCACCGCCTGTGAAGCGACTCCCCTGCAGGTGGGGAGCCGGGGGCTCCAACCGAGATCCTTACGCCGGTCCTTGCGCTTGGCGCCACATGCGCTTAATCCGCTGCGCTACTGCCTGACTCCCTGTACGTTTAATTAGTTGATTAATTGATTTCCTTTTACCAGAACATTGCTTATCTCTGGCATATGATGGTGTGGAGGATTAATTTGGTGCCTCAGGCATGAAAGCCTCTTGCATAACCACTATGCTATCTCTCCTGATCCACTAGGTTTTCTTTTTGAAACTGGCTTCTCTTGCTCAGCATGACGTCTTGAGATTTTTCCATCTGGTTGTATGTAGTCAGATGCTTTTCACTGCTGTGTAGTATTCAACTGTACGAATAAGCCATGCAGCGGAACTTGCACAGTTGAACCCCATACAGCAATGACAGCATAAACTCTTACTACATGCAATAAACCACACAGCTGTTTGTCATTCCTTCTGTGGATGGGCATTTGGGTCAATTACCATTTAGTGTTATTATGAACAAAAATGCTTTGAGCAAAAATTGCTATTTTGAGTAGATGTTCTTGGACACGCTTTAATAGTTACAAGTACTCATTTTTGTTGAGAATAAATATTACAACATATTATTTAGTCTCCTTGCTGTAACCTTTATTACCTTCTAGTCATTCTTCTTCTTTTTCCTCTTCTGCTTCTCCATATCCTTCCTTATTTTATTATTTTTTTGAATTGTTGGGACAGAGAGAAATTGAGAAGGAAGGAGGAGATAGAGAGGGAGAGAAAGAGAAACCTGTAGCACATTTTTGCTGCTTGTGAAGCTTCCCCCTGTAGGTAGAGACCAGGGGGCTTGAACCTGGGTCCTTGCACATGGTAACATGAGCATTCAACCAAGTGCACTACTCCACCTGCCCCCCCTTTTTTATTTGTAACTTATTTACTGCCTGTCATTTCTGGGCTTACTTTATCTGCCACCCCTTGATCTACCCACCTAGTTGGTCAGCCATCCAGCTTTAGGGTGTCTTCAGTGTGTCCAGTTTAGCCCCACCTCAGGGACATTTGCCATTGTTCTTTGCCCAAATCAACAATATCTTCTTTCCCACCCATATCATTTATTTATTTATTTATCTTACCAGAGCAATACTCAGCTCTGTTTTATGATAATGTGGAGATTGAGCCTGAGACTTCAGATCCTTAGACATGAAAGTCTTTTTGTATAACCATTATGCTATTTTACCCTTCCTATAACCCTATTGCTTAAGCGTTCAAATGTCATCTCTTTAGTGAGGGAGTCTAAAATGCCTCTCTCCTATTTTCTCTTCTTCCATTCTGTATTATTATTATTTTTAAAGATTTATTTATTTATGATAGGGAGAAAGAAAGAGAACCAGAGCATCACTCTAGCATATGCTATGCTGGGGAGTGAATGTGGGACCTCATGCTTGAAACTCCAGTTGTCTATCCATTGTGCCACCTCCCAGGTTACTTAACAATTTTTAATAGCACCAATCATTTGAACTTCCATTGCTTATTTATTGTGTGCCTCCCTTTTGGTATGAATCATCCTTGAGATTATCTTGTGGTTATCTGTGGTGTCCAAATAACCTAGGCATTGCTGCACATTGTAAGTGCTCAACAAATAGTTGCTAAGTGCATTACAGACCGCAGCATGGCATTTGGTCAGCCATGTCTTAGTTGCAACACCAGCTTCACCTTCTGGCTATATCATCAGGCAAGTTAGCTTACTGTTTCTCACACTCTAACCTTGTAACAGAACAGATTAGGCTGAGTGGGTCTTGAAATGCTGCATCTCTTCTCTGATCCCAGGGCGTCCCAAGCTGTGGGTTCTAGTTTGGAGTAGCAAGGCCTTATACATTCTTGCCTCTGTTTTCATGTCTGTATGCTTATTTTCTTCTTCTTTCTTCTTTTTTTTTTCTCCTGACTTCCCGGTTTCACTGCTCCAGGCTGCTTCCTTTCCCACCCTCCCTCCCCCCCACCATAGAAAGAATAGAGAAGCAGAGAGAGGGGAAAAGACCACGACTCTGAAGCTTCTTTCAGTGCAGTGGGGGCCAGACCTGAACCTGGATCATGCGTATGGCAAAGCAGTGCACTATCCAAGTGAGCTATTTGCTGGCCTCCACATCTGTAAAACAACTCCTTACGGAAAAACAAGTGGACAACGTTCATAAAGCACCATGCATGGCATCTAGATTTAACAGTTTTTTTTTTAATTTATTTTTTATTTAAGAAAGGATAAATTAACGAAACCATAGGGTAGGAGGGGTACAACTGCATACAATTCCCACCACCCAATCTCCATATCCCATCCCCTCCCCTGATAGCTTTCCCACTCTCTATCCCTCTGGGAGCATGGACCCAGGGTCGTTGTGGGCTGCAGAGGGTGGAAGGTCTGGATTCTGTAATTGCTTCCCCACTGAACATGGACGTTGACTGGTTGGTCCATACTCCCAGTCTGCCTCTCTCTTTCCCTACAGAGCTAGAAGGAATTATGTTAAGTGAACTAAGTCAGAAAGATAAAGATGAGTATGGGATGATCCCACTCATCAACAGAAGTTGAGAAAGGAGATCTGAAAGGGAAACTAAAAGCAGGAGCTGACTAAATTGAAAGTAGGGCTCCGAAGTAAAAACCCTGTGGTGAGGGGTAGACATGCAGCCTCCTGGGCCGGTGGGGGGTGGGTGTGGGTGGGTGGGATGGGACACAG
The DNA here is from genome assembly GCF_950295315.1 of Erinaceus europaeus. Lineage (NCBI taxonomy): Eukaryota > Metazoa > Chordata > Mammalia > Eulipotyphla > Erinaceidae > Erinaceus > Erinaceus europaeus. The sequence continues at coordinate 57,770,583 of NC_080165.1, forward strand.
TCTTTTGGTGGTGGGAATGGTGCTTATGTACACTCCTAGTAAAGTGTAGTCATATAAATCACTAGTTAATTAATATGAGGGGGAAAATTAATTATATGTCTCAAAGTTTTTAAAACACAGACTGAGTCTTTTTAATATATAGGCTGTGTATTTGATATGCGGACTCTCTCAAAAGCCTAGACTTAGCAGTTTTTAAGTGTTTATTGCCCTTCTCTGGGTGCCTTTCCAGATTGAAAACTCCAATTGGCTGCTGGTTTTCTTTTTCTGACTCTCCCTGTTCCCACGTTTAGCCTCCTGTGCAGATCCTCAAGGGAGCTTTGTCTACTTTACTTCTCCACTGCTGGCTCACCTGTATGGGGCATGGGGTGGATCTCTGGCATTTTGACAGTCACGAGGACATTATGCAAATGACAAGCAAAGCAGCAGCTAATGAATCTTGATTGCATTTGTGCTGGCACTAAGGAACTTGTGGGATGAAGAAGCTGGGCTGGGGAGGGGCTATGAATCCTTGTGAGGTTGGGTGTGGAGGTGGTGACAGAAGGGGTTGGTGTCTGGGAGACAAAGTGGCAGTTGCTTGGTGGCCTGGGGGAGGTTCCCTTCTCATTTGTAATATGTGCACTTAGACGGGTATGCCACCGCCCAGCCCCTCCCTCCTCATTTGTAGTCTTACCTACCTACAGGGCTGGAACATGGTAAAGGTCCAAGAACGGGCTGAGGTCAGGCAAGCGGTGTATGTGTGTAAAGAGGGAGTGTGTATGTATTTGTGCTGTATGGTGTTAGGGGCCTGTCTAGAAGCTGCCAGAGGGGGAGTAGAGGGTTGTGGGTGACTTGGTGGTTCCACCCAACAGCAGCTGGGGCTGATGGTGCGAGAAGGGTGATAGACAGGGTCAGCTGAGCCAGTCTGAGTGTGAAAGGGCAGAACTCAGGGATATGGAGACAGCAGATGGGGCCTGATCAGACTATTGGGATGGGGTGGGGGCAGCTGTCCTTGGTGTCCCTGGGTGGAGCCAGCTCTTTGGGAGAAAGATGATCTGGGGCCAGCAGATGGACAGGGGACTCTGCTTAAATTGCCTGGGAACTCAATCCCTACCTTCCCTTAGCTGAGACCTCCTTGATCCCCAGGGGACCTCTTCTCTTAGGCTACCGGTATCCCAGACCTCTTTTTTTTCTTTTCCTCCAGGACTATCATTGGGGCTTGGTGCTGGCACTACAAATCCCATTGTTCCTGGTGGCCATTTTTCACTTTATGGAGACTGCCCTGCAGGTGGGGAGCTGGGGGCTTGAACTGGGATTCTTGCATGGGTTCTTGTACTTTGTGCTATGTGGCTTAACCTGGTGTGCCACCACCTGGTCCCCTCCCAGACCTCCTGACCTGCCTTTGATTTAAGAATAAGAACAACACCTAGCTGTGAAACTTCTGAAATTGGGTGTCTGTTGCTGTGTTTCTGAATCAGATCATTTATTTAAAATTTTTTAACTAAAAAAATTTAATTAATTTTTTTTTTTAGATAGAGACAGAGGTAGACAATGAAAAAGATCACTGTATTGAAGCTTTCTTCATTGTGGTGGGGGCTGGGCTAGAACCTCAGCCATGTACATGGCAAAGAAGTATAGAAGTGCACTATTTCCAACTGAACTATTTCACTGGCCCCAAAGATTTATTTTATTGATAATATATGACAGGAAGTTTTGGCAGAGGGCAAGGCACAGAACTCTGGTGATGGGTGCTGTGTAGAACTATACCCCTGTAATATTCTTTTAAAAATGTTTTTATTTATAAAATGGAAATATTGACAAGACCATAGGATAAGAGGTGTACAGTTCCACACAATTCCCACCACCAGAACTCCATATCCCATCCCATCCCACCCCCTGTAATATTCTAATCTTGTAAAACATTATTAAGTCATTGATAAAACCATTTTTAAAGAGTTTCACATGAACCAGAGAGAGAAAAAAAAAAAAGCCAGAGGACACTCTAGTACATGTGGTGCTGGGAATTGAACCAAGAATCTCAGGCAATATGAATCCAGCACTCTACCTGTTAAGCCATTTCTCCAGTTGTCAATTATAGCATCTTTTCCCCCAGAGCACTGTTCAGCTCTGGTTTGTGGAGGTACAGGGAACTAATCCTGCGACTCTGGACCCTCTGGTATGAGAGTTTCTGCATAAGTATTATGCTATCTTCTCTGCTCAGATAATTTTTAGTGGAATCACTGTGGAGCTCTGAGGAAAGCTTGACAGGCAGAGGGTTCAAATCCCAGTGCAGGCATTTACTTGCTGGGGGCACTCTTTGCTCAGTAACTCCAGGCCGACTTCCCCATCAGTTTTGTGACTGTCTGGACAGGAGTTCAGGAAATCCTCTGCCTTGAATACTGGAGATCAGGGGCTTTGATTTTCCCATGGAGAGTCTCTGCATTGAGAAGAGCCCTTGGCACAGAGTGGATAAAGACATACAATAGGTAGTGAAATTCTGTTGAGTGAATGAGACACTTTACTTCACCTGCCCCAAGATGACTTTTCTCCTCACATTCAACATCTCTGAGATGGGATGCTTCATGCAAATACAACATGTCTTATTTTAATTGATTTCAGTCATGACTGAGAGGAATTTTAGATGGGGTGAATTATAGAAGAGGCCATTAACAGGAAACATTTTGCATAATTTTCAGTGTCTTTTGGTTCTTTCTGATGGAGGGGCGGAGAAGAGTAGGGTTAGGCAGTCCATGAGAATTATCTTTGTGCATAAGGGATTTCACTGATTCTTTAAAAAAAAAAATTATTGGGGCCAGGCAGTGGTACAACTGGTTTTGTGCATGTGCTACTATGTGCAAGAACCTGGATTCAAACCCTGGCCCTCATCTGCAAGGGGGAAGCTTCATGAATGGTTAAAAAGTGCTGCAGGTGTCTCTCTCTTTCCATCTCTTTCCTCTTCTCCCTCAATATCTCTCTGTCCTGTCAAATTAAAATAAATAAATAAAAATAAATAAATAAATAAAAATTTTAAAAATAAGTCTGGGTTGGGGGTAGATAGCATAATGGTTATGCAAAGAGACTGTCATGCCTGAGGCTCCAAAGTCCTATGTATCCCCGAACCACCATAAGCCAGAGCTGAGCAGTGCATTGGGGAAAAAAATAATCTGTTTTTTGGGGGGATATTCACTGGTGGCAAATTGAATTTTTTTTTCCTCCGGGGTTATCACTGGGGCTCAGTGCCAACACTATGAATCTACTGCTCCTGGCAGCCATTTTTCATGGATAGGACAGAGGGAAATTTAGAGGGTAGAGGGAGATAGAAACAGACACCTGTAGACTTGCTTCACTGCTTATGAAGTGACCTCCCCATACAGGTGGGGAGCCAGGGCCTCAAACTAGAATCCTTGCACTTCCTACTATGTGCACTTAACCTGGTGTGCAGCCACCTGATCCCCACACACTGAAATTTTTGTTTATTTTAATGCTATTAGGGTTATTGTTATGGTTCAGTGCCTCCATGAGGAATCCATGGTTCACAGAAGCTAATTTTTCCTTTTTTAATTATTTGATAGGACAGAGAGAAATCAAAAGGGAAGGGGTAGACACCAAAGAAGGAGAGTGACACCTGCAGCACATCTTGCTCCCTGCAGGTGGGGACCAGGGTCTTGAATGTGTGCTCTCAATGAAGTGAGCTACTGCCTGGCCTGGCACTACAATGACTCTTGCCTAAAGTTCTCCTATGATGGTGCTGGGCTGAGGCCAGCATATCCTGTGGGGTATGTTGGGCCCCAGTTTCTACTCAGTTTCACTCTATCCAACCTTCCCATGCTCAACCCCCCCACAAGTGCCATCTCCCCTTCTCTGTCACTGGAATTTGTCTCAGGGGTTCCCTCTGAAAGAGGGGTCCATTGTACTCTATCCTGTGTATTCTCAGTGCCAGCAACCAGAGGTGAGGATAGAGATATGTGTGAGTCCCCTAGACCCAGGGAACTCTAGAGAGAACTTCATCTTAACTAGGCAGAGATCTTGGGAAGGAGAGGAAGTAGAACCTGTTTCCACCCTACCCCATCCCACCCCACCCCACTCCACCCCACTCCTTCCAGCTGCAGAGCTGAGATTCGGTGGACAGATTAGTGTCTGATCCCTAGAACAGAATTGTGGAGCTGTCAAATCCTCTTCCTGGAAGTAGTTCACCCTCCAATCCCATCAGGCACACTTTTTTTTTTTTTTTTTTTTGTCTCCAGGGTTATTGCTGGGGCTCAGTGCCTGCACCATGAATCCACTGCTCTTGGAGGCCACCTTTTTCTGCTTTTGTTGACCTTGTTGTTGTAGCCTTGTTGTGGTTATTATTGTTATTGTTGATGCTGTTCATTGTTGGATAGGACAGAGAGAAATGGAGAGAGGAGGGGAAGGCAGGGAGGGAGAGAGGAAGACAGACATCTGCAGACCTGCTTCACTGCCTGTGAAGCGACTTCCCTGCAGGTGGGGAACCGGTGGCTCAAACCAGGATCCCTATGCCAGTCCTTGGCGCTTTGCGCCATGTGCGCCTAACCCACTGCGCTACCGCCCAACCCCCTATCAGGCACAATTTTACAAGGGTCACTGATCCCCTCCCATGAGGCTAGGGTTGGAGCTTTGTGTGTACAGCTGAGCTGTAATGTAGAGGGAGAATTTTGTGTTGCCCGTTCTGGATCTATGTAGATATACCTCCATGTCTTGAAGGTGTGTGTGTGTTCCAGTATTAGAGTTCAGTTACAGGTGTGTACGTGGGTTACCTATGCATGCACAGGCAGAACTACGGATCTATGGTGGTGCACAGGTGTGCTGAATATTCGCTCCTCCGGGTGTGTGGCTGTTATGACTTGCAGCAGAAGTAGCAGAGCTGGAACTGCAAGGCCTCACTGCCAGTAACTGGTCCAGGAGTTCCGGTGCTCAGTTTTCTTACCTTGGGCCTCCGTTTTCAGTCTGTAAACCTGGCTGGCAATCTCTTAGAGTAAGATTGTAGAGGAGCGTCTCACAGTATGGTTCAGAAAAGACTCAAGAAGATGGATGAGACTAAATGATTAAGCAAATAGAAATCCATTTAGAAAAAGAAGGAGGGGAAAGTGAACTTAACGAAGGCGTGGGAAGGTGCAGCTTATGTTGTTTTGAAGGGGTGTAGGGACGCGGTCTTGGGGAGGAGGAAGGGGCCGGAGCGGGGTACCCCGGGAACGCAGTGCAGCCGCGCCAGCCCGTGTGGCCCCCGCGTGTCTGGGGGTGCAGGCGCGCCTCCTAGAAGGCTGGCGTCCCGGGTGTGCAGAGAGCGGGCTGCAGGGGCGAGCATTGCCTCGTTGCTATAGAAACGAGCAGAAGGAGGTGGGTGGCTGGAGAAGGAGGCGGATCGGGAGGAGGAGGGGAGGAGGCGGCGGTGGGGGCGGGGAGCTGGCTGCTGCGGTTCTGGCGCTGCTGCCTTCCTGTGCGAGCGAGCGGTGGAGGGAACCCCGGAAGCTAGAGCCCCCGGCCCGGGCGCCAGGCCCGCTCCCCGCCCACCACCACGGAGGAGGAGGTGCACCGCCGGCCCTCCGGCCCCGGCTCGACCCCGCGGGGGCAGCGTGCGCCTACCTGCCCCGGCCAGGTGCCCGGACAGACCCAGGTAGGCGCCCCGCGGGGGCCGCTAGAGGGGACCTTAGCCCCTGCCTTCCGGTCCGCTGCACCTGGTGCGAGGGAAACATAGTGGGTGGGGCACTGGCGCAGGTGGACCTGGTGGGAAGCAGTCTGCACCCGAGGGACCCTCTTCAGAACCCAGATCCTACCCATCAGAGGCCCTGCCCCCTCCCCCCCCCCATTACCTTTCCTCCTCTGCACTTACGTCCCTCACCAGATCAGAGGGCCCTGACTTCTCTCCAGGCAGAGGCTACAGGGGGTGGGGTAGTGGAAGCCCCCCCGGGGAGCCACTGAACTCTGGCCATTTGGACCCAGCAGACTCACCTCCCACCCCATCCCCACCTCAGCAGCCTCCCTGCTGGTCCCAGATGGTCCCCGGGTCAGGAAGGTGGCATCTCTCTCCTTCTCCCAGCTCTCCCAGCAGACCTAGATCTCCAGACCTCCTGGGGGACCTCCGCCTCATTCCCAGTGGACCCAGTGTCTCCACATTGGGGTAGAGGAGGGCAGGTCCGGATTGAAGTGGGGGTGCCTGTAGCCCTGACCCCCCTCCCCCTCTCTGTCCCTCTGCTGCATTGCTCCGGGGACAGGCTCTGCCTCTGCTGGGGAAGCCCAGCAGGCACTGCGGAGCAACCTCGCCTCAACCTCCTCTCAGGAGTGGGTGGGGTGGGGCCTGGGGAGGAATTGGGCCGCACTGCCTTAGCTCTGGGGTGGGGGGAAGGAGAGGACAGGTCTGCAGTGGCACAGTGGGTGGGGTGCATCTGGTCCAGGCTTGCCCTGGGATGGAAGCAGAGTGGCTCGGAAACGCTAGCCTGAAGGGAGCACGGGTGATGTGTGCATCCTTGGGTAGCTGAAAGTGCAGTCCCAGCCCTTTCCCCTGCTTTTCTACTCAGCACCCCCTGACAGCTTATCTGGGCCCCTGGCACCACACTGTGGACTTTCCCTTTTCCTGGGCTCCTGGGGACCAGAGGACCTGATACAGGCAGGGGTCAGGGAAGGGGCCTCAAACCTGTGATGGAATGATGAGTATGTGCTAAGAAAAGGGTAGATGCTGTTGCACCTGCTGAGTGTTAGACTTGGGGTCAAGGGCCTGAGTGATTAGATGGCTGGTCCTGGGGTGGCAGGAACAGGATGGAGGCTGTTGATCTTCCTAGGGCCAGCAGCAGCACATGTGTATCATTACTGTCTGCCCTTTTTCTTGGAACCCACACCCTTTCTCCCTCTATGACTGCACAGGGTGCCCAGATGGGACCCAAGGATCAGGTTCCTCCTTCAGGGGAGGCTAGGCCCCTCCTATGCTCAGGGCCTGGCACCAGCTTCTGCCCAGCCTTTCCTCTGCAGTCAGCCCTGCTTCCATCTTGGCCAGAGAGGGCCCTGGTGAGGCCTGGAGGCAAGGATCTTTAGTTTAAGCTGGAAGGAGCTGCCTTTCCTACAAACCTTCCAAGCAGGCCTGGCACTCCAGTCCTTACCCCCAGTCCCAGTCCCCCTCTGACCCTTGGTCCCTGGGCTCAGTCCTTCTTGCTCAGTGTATCTCCAACACTCCGTTGCCTCCAGACTCAGACAGTGAACACACCAGAATAACCTTCTGGGGCACATGAACCAACCCCTTATACCCAGTGGGCCTGCAGCTCAGGACACCTGCTTGAAGGCTAGGTTGCTTCCCTAGGACCTCCCCCATAGCAGAGAGAACTGATGGGAAGGTGCAGCTCACACTGTCTCCAAGGGATGTAGGGAGGCAGAGTCTTGGGGAGCAGATGAAAGGGCTGGAGCAGGGTACTTGAGGAGCAGAGCATGGTTCCAGGGACACTCAGACACCTGGAGCTCAGCCAGGGTGCTTGGAAGGTTTGGGCCCCAGGATGACCTCTCCCCACAAGCCCCATACCTGTCGATGTAGGAATCTTGGGATGTGTGTGTGTGTGTGTGTGGTAAGGAGACCGCTGTTGAGCACTTTTTTTTTTTTTTTTTACCTCCAGTTGTTGGGCTTGGTGCTGGCACTTCGAATCCACCACTTTTAGTAGCCATTGTTTCCTTTTTAGAATTTATTTTATTTTTTATTACATAGGACAGAAAGATTGAGAGAGGATAAGGAGACAGAGGGAGAGAAAGACACCTGCAGACACTTTTTATTTATTTATTTTTACCAGAGCACTGCCAGCTCTGGCTTATGGCGGTGTGGGAGATTAAATTTGAGAGTCTCAGGCATGAAAGTCTCTTTGCATAACCATTATGCTATACCCCCACCCCCTGCAGACCCTCTTAATCGCTCATGAAGCATTCCTCCTGCAAGTGGGGAGTGGGGACTTGAACCCAGGACCATACATGTATCCGCATAGTACTATGTGTGTTTAACTGGGTGCGCCACTGCCCAGCCCCCCTCCCATTGAGGTCTTAATGGGCATGGGGACTCTGATCTACCCCCAGTTGTGCTACTATGCTCCCAAGTCACAGGACGCAGCAGCCCACAGTAGCCGCTCAGTCCATCTCCCAAGCCAGCAGTGACTGCTCCCAGGCACCCAGGCACACCATCAGCAGACTCTGTGCTCCCGTATCACAGCACATCTTGTTGTGTCCAGCATCGCCACGGTGTCCCCTCGCCTGGAGGGCTGCAGCTGCCTGCTGGCAGGGTATCCATGCTCCCTAACCCTCTGTAGTCTGCCTTCCCTCAGCAGCCAGAAATCCTCCGAAGGCCAAGGCCCATCACACCCACCTCTTCTCACACTCTCACTGGTTCCAATTTAGCCCCTGGGGGAAGTTTACAGCCCTTCCTCCCTCAGGCGGTTTTAGACTCCTGGATGATATGAGAGACCAAAAAACAGTTCTGCCCTTTTTATTTCCCTTGTTTTGTTTGGTTTATTTATTTATATTTATTTATTTATTTTACCAGAGCACTGCTCAGCTCTAGCTTATGGTGGTGTGGGGGACTGAACCTGGGACTTTGGAACCTCAGGCACAAGAGTCTCTTTGTATAACCATTATGCTATCTTTCCTCTGCCCTGTTTGATTTATTTTAAGATTTATTTAACTTTTATTTCATTATTATTATTATTTATTGCCACCAGGGTTATTGCTTTGTGTTAGGATTATGAATCTAGTGTTCCCAGCAGCTATTTTTTCCTTTTTTTTTTTTTTTTTGAGAGAGAGGATGGGGAGATAGAGAGGGAGAGAAAGAGAGACACCTGCAGACCTGCTTCACTGCTTGTGAAGCTGACCCCCTGCAGATGGGGAGCAGGGGCTCGAACCCAGGTCCTTGTGCTTAGTAATGATGCACTTTATTGGGTGCATCACCACACAGCCCCCAGATTTATTATTATTATTATTATTTGATAGGACAGAGAGAAACTGAGGGGAGGGGAAGGTAGAGAGGCAGAGAGAAAGAGAGACACCTGTACCATTTCTTACTGTTTGTGAAGCTTCTCCCCATAGGTGGGCAGTGGGGACTTGAACAGCCCTTGCACATGGTAAAGTGTATGCTTAACCAGGTGCGCCACTGTCCAGCACCTTATTTTTTCTTTCTTTCTTTCTTTCTTTTTTTTTTTTTTTTTTGCCTCCAGGGTTATTTCTGGGGCTCAGTGCCTGCACCATGAATCCGCTGCTCCTGGAGGCCATTTTTACCCCTTTTGTTGCCCTTGTTGTTGTAGCCTTGTTGTGGTTATTATTGTTATTGTTGGTGTCGTTCATTGCTGGATAGGACAGAGAGAAATAGAGAGAGGAGGAGAAGACAGAGAGGGGGAGAGAAAGACACCTGCAGACCTGCTTCACTGCCTGTGAAGCGACTCCCCTGCAGGTGGGGAGCCAGGGGCTCGAACTGGGATCCTTACATCAGTCCTTGCACTTTGCACCACGTGTACCCAACCTGCTGTGCTACCGCCCGACCCCCCAACTCCTTGTTTTTTAAAATATTTATTGATATGAGAGAGAGAAAAAAAGAGAGGGCACTACTCTTACATATTTGATGCTGGAGATCAAACTCAGGACCTCATGCTTGAGGCTCTAATACCTTACCCACTATGCTACCTCCCAGGCAGAGTTTGTCTTGTTTTTCTGCTGTGCAAGATTGGTCCTGGGATCTCAGGCATGCAAGGCATAAGCTCTATTGAGCCACCTCTCTGGTCCCAGTGGTCTGATTTTTCAGACCTATAGAGAAGACAAAAGGAAGACATGCTTGGATGCTTTTTCACAGGGGACGTGGAGACCTGGGAGGCCCAGGTGAGGCCCAACAGTCATTGGAAGGATGCTTCAGCTTGAGCTGCCATACCTGAATACCAGACATGATGGGCTTAGACAGTAAGTGTTTATTTCTCAAGATTCTGGAGGCTGGAAGCTCAAGATTAAGAGGTGTCCTGTCAGTTGCTGGGGAGGCCTTTTTTTTTTTTTTTAACAGCATGTAGCCTTCTTGCTGACTGCTCATCTCTCTTCACTGTGTGCACTTGGGGGACAGAGCTGTCTTCCTTCCCTCATCAGGACACCAGTCCTGTTGGGTTAGGTCGTCACCCTTATGACCTCATTGGACCATAATTGCCTCCTAAAAGCCCTGTCTCCAAATACATTGGAGGTAAAATATCAACATATAAATAGAATTAACCCTGCAGTAAAGGTCTATGGAGGGTGTCAATCTAGTAGAGGTCTATGGAGGTCTCAGCTCAAAAAGTGGGGAGGGAGGGATGAAATCATCTGGAGAGTTGAGAGTGTTTTGAAAGCATTGTAGCTGAGGGAAGCATGGGTGGTGGTAGCAGTAATAGTAGTAGTAGTAGTCGTGGTTGTAGCAGTAGTAGTAGTAGTAATAGTCAAGATGCTACTTGCCTCCTATGCATGGACTCTACATTTTGTCTTTACACCAGTCCCATGAGGTAGGTGGCTTCATCAGCTCCATTTTGCAGATGAGGAAACTGAGGCACAGGAAGTTTTAAGTAAGTTAATCAAAGTGACAGAGCCCATAAGGCTTCCATCTGGAGCCAGCAAGACATGGCTGTGGCAGGGTTTTACCAAAGTGTGGGGCTGAGGCAGGAGAGGACAGGGGCATTCAAGGAAGGCTTCTTGGAGGTGGTGGGACTAAGCTGATCCTTAAAGGCAAGTAGGATTATCTTAAGGAGAGGGAAATGATGGGAAGGAGGGTGGCATGCCCTTCAGGCTGGAGGGAAGGTATAAGCACAGGAGTAGATGCTGGAATGAGGATGGGGTATGTGTTGCAGGGAGGGGTAGAGGGACAGCCTGGGTCCTTTTTGCTGTATCTGAAGCCCCAGCAGAGAAGGGAAAAGAGTCCTGTGTGTCCCCAAGTCAGGCACAGAGAGTTTGCCTATCTCTGGGTGAAGGAGTATGTGTCAGGCCTGAGAGCCACCCTGGACTGGGATTGGGCTGGAGGAGGCAGCTCTGGCATCCTGTGACTTCTACATTTGAGCCGAGGACTCTGCTGACACAAAGTGCTGGCTGTGGACTGGGCCCTTTTGAAGGGGCCAGGGAAGGGCTAATTCCTGGACTTGGATCCTCCACTCCTCCTCCCTGCTATATGACCTTGGACTAGTTACCTAACCTCTCTGAGTCTCAGAGAAGGCAGGAGAGTCATGACTCATCTCAGTGGGTTGTTGTAAGAATGAGAAAGAAATGACTTGGAGCTGGACGGAGAGCCGTGTGCTCAGGGCTTGAACCACAGCACTGTGGGGAAGTTCTAGTCTTCCCCCTCTTTCTCTTTCTCTCTCTGCCTCCAGGGTTATCATTGGGGCTCGGTGCTTGCCCTACAAATCCACAGCTCCTGGAGGCCATTTTTCCCATTTTGTTGGCCTTGTTATTGCCCTTGTTGTTGTTACTGTTATTGTTCCCATTGCTGCTGTTGTTGTTGGATAGGACAGAGAGAAATGGAGAGAGCAGGGGAAGACAGAGGGGAAGAGAAAGATAGGCACCTGCAGACCTGCTTCACCCCTGCTGGTGGGGAGCTGGGGCTCGAACCGGGATCCTTAAGCCGGTCCTTGTGCTTCATGCCATGTACACTTAACCTGCTACACTACCACCGCCCTCCCTGTTTGTTTCTCTGTCTGATGAAAAAGTCAGTCCCATAGTGAGACTGCATGCACCAGGGCCCAGCTTTGGACAAAAGAGAAAAGTCTGAAGAGGGTGGTGCATGGTAGGTACACAGTGGTGGCTGTAGTTGGTATAGAAGGAGAGCAAGGAGGAGTGAGATAAGAACTTAGGGCTGGGGGCCTGGTGGTGGCGCACCTGGTTGAAACACATGACAATGCACAAGGACCCAGGTTCAGGCCCCTGGTCCCCACCTGCAGAGAGAAAGCTTCATGAGTGGTGAAGCAGGGCTGTAGTTGTCTCTGTCTCTCTCCCTCTCTATCTCCCCTTTCCCTCTCAATTTCTGGCTGTCTCAATTTAATAAAAAATAAAGATAAAAAAACAACTCAGGAGTGACCATTGCTCATCTGTCTGCAATGTGGGATCCGTAACAGGATACAATCCTGAGGGTAGAAGCTTTATGGGAGAAGGAATAAACAGGCGACCTGATGAGAAGAGAGCCAGGAGTTAGCTCAGCAGAAGAGCACAGGACTTGCCAGTCTGAGCCCCAGGTGTAATCCCTAGAACCAGATGTGCCAAAGCTGAGAGCTGACCAGAGCCCTGGTATTTATCGTTCTCTCTCTCTCTCTCTCTCTCTCTCACACACACACACACGCACACACACACACAAAGTGTGACTTACTAAAAAGCTATTTAATAAAAGAAGAAGAGGGAGCCAGAAGGCGAATGCCAGGAGAAGCAGGGGGCCTGGAAACAGATGGGATCTGGGCCCTCCTCTTGTGCCAGTCTGGCTCTTAGTTGTGTAGCCATCACTGTCAACATTTATTGAGCACCTACTGTGTACAGATGCCCATGTTTGCCTTTGGGGTGTGGAATATAGTGTTTGTGTTATATAGTCAATGAGTGTTCCTTGGCATTTATTCATTCTTCCAACAAAGATGCATCACATTCTATGTGCCAGGCACTGCTGTGGATGCTGGCAAGGCAGATAGATAAAAATTACTGACCTTACAGAGTTGACATTCTGGTGAGTGAGGAAGACACCAAACACGATGAAAACTTGAATGTTGAGAGCCTGTCAGATGATGACAAGTGCTATTGAAGAGCTACAGAGACAGAAAGGAGCACTTGGTGGGAAAAGAGGTTTCACATTTAAATGAAAGGAGGTCAAGACATTTCAGCAGACCTAGGTGCTTGGGGCATTGTCCCTAGCAGGTATAAAGGCCTGAGGTGAGAACAGCAATAAAGTCATGGGAACTGGAGGAGACTGAGAGTGGGGTTGAGGTTGGGGGGGGGTGTGTGTGGTGAGGAGTCAGGCAGTACTTCCTGGTAAGGAAATGGACTTTATCCTGGAGAAAGTTGGGAACCACAGCAGGATTCTGGAGGGCAGCAGTGGGACCTGACTTGGGTTTTTTGTTTCCTCGCTGACTGTGTGAGATATAGATTTGGGGGAGAAGCGGGAGGATAGCAAGGTCAGAGGCAGGATGCTCAGTGAACTGCAGGGAGCTTATGGGGACTGAACCCAAGCTCAGGCTCTGCTGATGGGCTTGGCATGAGTGAAGGAGGAGAAAGGGTCAGGATGACTCCAAGGCCTGTGGTTGTTAGTGACCACTGGTGTGGGCATCCGCAGGCTGCCCTTACCCACACTGGTCTGCCCTTTCTGGACCCATGTTGTTATTTCCTTTGCGCCTTCTTCAGCCCAGCAGTAGACCAAATATGACCCTGGGCCCTAACCTCTAGTGTCTTGTAAAGACAGCTGGCCTCTCTGTATAGACTTAAGACCAGCATTAAAACTTTGGCTTTTTGAGGGGCTGGGCAGAAGCGCAGCGGGTTAAGTGCACATGGTGTGATGCACAAGGTCCAGCACAAGGACCGGTGTTAGGATCCCGGTTTGAGCCCCCGGCTCCTCACCTGTTGGGAGGTTGCTTCACAGGCAGTGAAGCAGGTCTGCAGGTGTCTTTCTCTCTCTCATCCTCTCTGTCTTCCCCTCCTCTCTCCATTTCTCTCTGTCCTATCCAACAACAATGACAGCAATAACAACAATAATAAGCAACAAGGGCAACAAAGGGAGGAAAGAAAAGCTTCCAGGAGCAGTGGATTCGTAGTGCAGACACCGAGCCCCAGCAATAACCCTGGAGGTGAGAAACAAAAAACAAACAAACAAACAAAAACTTTGCCTGTTTGGATGAGTATGATAGCTCACCTGTGAGGGTGCCTGCTTCATCATGTGTGCAACCCAGATTTGAGCCCAGCCTGTGCTAAAGAAAGCTCTGGGGCTTGGCGTCTTTTCCTCTCTCTCTGTCTCTATCTGAGAAAGTCGGCCTGGAATACTGAAGCCCAAAACAACAACAAAAGCTTCAGATCCAAGGGACTAGAAGATAGTTCAATGGGTAGGACTTGTGTCTTGTTATATATGTAATTCAGGTTTGAACCCCAGCAATACACAGAAGCACCACAGCAGTGAAGGAAGCTCTAGTGCTGTGATATCTCTCCCTCCCTCTATGTCTCTCTATCTGAATGGAAAAGTCAGCCAGCTGGTAACATTGCACATGTGCAAGATCTCAGCTCCACCATAAAGAGAAATCTGATTGTCATAGTGGTCTGTATTTTTAAAAATACGCATTTGTTTTGGATAGAGACAGAGATAAAATCACAGGGAGAGGGGAGATAGAGATGAAGAGGAAAAGATTCCTGGGAGGGTGTACCTGGTTGAGCACACACATTATAATTTATAAGAACCCAGGTTCAAGTGCTCGGTCCCCATCTGCAGAGGGAAGGCTTCAGGAGTAGTGAAGTAGGGCTGCAGGTGTCTCTCTGTCTTTTTCCCTCTTAATCTTCCCCTCCCATCTCAATTTCCCTTTCTCTCTCTCTCTCTCTCTCTCTCTCTCTCTCTCTTTTCCAGAGCACTGCTCAGCTCTGGCTTATAGTGGTGCAGGGGACTGAACCTGGTATTTCAGAGCCCAAGGTATGAGAGTTTATTTGCATAGCCATTATTCTATCTACCCCAACCTATTTCTCTCTGTCTCTATCCAAAACAAATAAATAAATAAAGATTAAAGGAGAGAGAGAGACCTGAAGTAGTGCTTCACCACTCAAAAAGCTGCCACTCTTTGTAGGTTTGAACCCTGGTCCTTGTGAATAGTCTTTTTTTTTCTTTTGCCTTCAGTCACTGGGGTTCAGTGATGGCACTATGAATCCACTGCTTCTGGGGACCAATTTTTCCTTTTTTTTTAAAATTAGATAGGACAAAGAAATTCAGAGAGGATGGGGAGACAGGGGGAGAGAAAGATAGACACCTGCAGACCCTCTTTACTGCTCATGAAGTGTTCCCCCTGCAGGTGGGGAGTGGGGGCTTGAACTTAGGTCCATGCATGTGTCCTTTCGAGTAGTACTATGTGTGCTTAACTGGGTGTGCCGCCGCCTGCCCCTCCCCCATAGTCTATATATTCTAAAGGAGCTTGGTCCCCTTATAGTGTGGGAGGTGGCTAGCGTATAAAGTGGTAGACTCTCAAGCATGAGATGCCATATTCTCTCCCCGGTGTTGCATGTGTCTGGGTGGTCTCTCTCTCCCCCATTCTTGTTAATAAATAAATCTTTAAAAAGTTACTTACTCTCCACCTGCAGGGGGGTCGCTTCACAGGTGGTGAAGCAGGTCTGCAGGTGTCTGTCTTTCTTTCCTCTCCCCCTCTCTGTCATCTCCTCCTCTCTCCATTTTCTCTCTGTGCTATCCAACATCGACGGCATCAATAACAACAATGATAATAACTACAATAATAAAACAACAAGGGCAATAAAAGGGAAAATAAATAAATTTTTTTAAAAAGTTACTTACTACCCTTTAGTCATTTGCCCCTCAAAATAAACTGAAGTACTGGGAAACATCAGTTAGATGTTTGAAAACTATGAGTTAGAAAACTGAGGTCCAGGAGCTGGGCAGTAGAGCAGTGGGTTAAGCGCGCATGGCGCAAAGCACAAGGACCGGCATAAAGATCCCGGTTCAAGCCCCTGGCTCCCCACCTGCAGGGGAGTCGATTCACTGGCGGTGAAGCAGGTCTGCAGGTGTCTTTCTCTCCCCCTCTCTGTCTTCCCCTCCTCTCTCCATTTTTCTCTGTCCTATCTAACAACGATGACATCAGTAGCAACAACAATTATAACTACAACAACAATAAAAAACAATAAGAATAAATAAATTAATTAAAACAAAAAAAAAAGAAAGCAGAGGTCCTCATTAGGAGATTTGGCTGAGACATCCCCCCTGCCCAGGCCCTCTCCCGCACACTTAGGATTACCCCAGCCTCTCAGCAGGGAACAACCTGGCATCTCCTTGGCTCTACAAAAAGACAGAATTTACCTGAACTGTGCCTGCCACCCTCTGTGCAGCCATGATGGCAGCACGTAACAAGAGCAGATGGGCTGCCACTGGCATGCCTCAGCCTTAGGACACTCACTCATCTCCAAGAAGGGGGAGGAAGGGCGTAAGATCACCTGCCTACTAGGTTGTCGGGACGGTTCAGTGAGTGAGGATGTGGACAGCCCTTGACAGAATGTCTGCACTGAGTGCCAGCTGTTGTTATTAGTGACAAGGGACTCTCAGGGCCACAGTAGTTTTACAACTGCAGGCAAGAAAAGTCTGTTGTGCACCATCACCATACTGCTTTGAAGGTTTAGGGAGACATAAGAGCATCTGGGGCTTGTCCATGGGGATCTCTGACAATTTCCTGCATCTGAGAGATAGCATTTCTGGAAGTGGCGTTCTTGGGCACCTTTCTGGAAGAACATGGCAATGGGTAAGATTTGGGCTAATCTCTAGGGTGGGGTGTGCGGCTAATTTACTGGAGGCAGGTGCCAGGCTCTGCACCTCTGGCATCCCCCTGCATCCAACTGCCTGAGCTCAGCTCTGCAGGTGCAACACAGGGGCTAGAGATGGTGGATCTCACCATCATTGCACACTCTCAGGTTGATGCTATTGTCTTAATTTCTGCCAAGACTCAGAAAGGCCGTATGAATTGTCCAAGGTCACACAGCACTTTGGTGGCAGAGCAGGAAGCCCAAGGCGAAAGCTGTTTCCTACATAAGGCTGCCTCAGCAGAGAGCCTGGGAGAACTAACCTGCCTCCAATGAGTGGGGCCACAGCCAGATCCACTGACTCTCAGAATGGACCAGAAGGAGAGTCTCTACTAGCCTACACTCCCCTCTCCCCTGACATGCTAGGTCCCCTCCGCCATGCTGTGAGTGTGCCCTCAGTCCAGGTTCTCAACTCCCTCAGCTCTCCTCCAACACAGGCTGGATACACTTTAAAAATTTTTTTAAATATATATTTATTCCCTTTTGTTGCCATTGTTGTTTTATTGTTGTAGTTATTGTTGTTGTTGATGCTGCCGTCATTGTTGGATAGGACAGAGAGAAATGGAGAGAGGAGGGGAAGACAGAGAGGATGAGAGAGAGAAAGACACCTGCAGACCTGCTTCACTGCTTGTGAAGCAACTCCCCTGCAGGTGGGGAGCCAGGGGCTTGAACCGGGATTCTTACACCGGTCCTTGCACTTCGAGCCACGTGTGCTTAACCCGCTGCGCTACCTCCCGAATCCCTGGATGCACTTTTAAATATGCAATTCAGGCACACAGGCAAAAGCAAACAGCACAAAACAATCAAAATCTGCCTCACTCAACTGTAGGAATAGCTCACCGTGTAGGGTGCTTGCCTTTCCATAAACACAGCCCGGATTCTAGTCCTGGCACTATGTGGGAGTGCGATGGCTCTGGGGGCTCTAGTGCTATGGTGTCTCTCTCTTTCTATATCTATCTATCTGTCTTCCTGAAAAAGAGCAGTAGGAAAATAAACAAAACCTTCTCTTCCTCTGTACCTCCCCACCCAGTTACTAGAAGGCAGCCACTAACACCAGCTCTTCAGAAATATTCTCTGCTGATATCACTTCTCCCTTGTGCTTCCAAATGGAAGCAACAGCAGTCACACTGCTCTGCACCTTGCTCTGCAATGCTGTTTAGTGCAATGGCTTGGGATCAGGACCTGTGCACTCAGGACCAGAGCAGTCCATGGCCAACATGCATGGTTTACATAGCTAGACTCATGGGGATAGGCATCAAGGTCCTTGTCAGCCACTGACTTTTACATACAGTATAGAAGTATGAAGTTGCATGTTTGACCACTGGCTTCACATACACCAGAGTGATGCTTTGGTTCTCTTTCTTCTATCTCTCACAATACAAAATAAAACCTTTCATTTATTTATTCATTTATTTATTCCCTTTTGTTGCCCTTGTTTTATTGTTGTTGTTATTGCTGTTGATGATGTCGTTGTTGTTAGGTAGGACAGAGAGAAATGGAGAGAGGAGGGTAAAACAGAGAGAAGGAGAGAAAGATAGATACCTGCAGACCTGCTTCACTGCTTGTGAAGCGACTCCCCTGCAGGTGGGGAGCTGCGGGCTCGAACTAGGATCCTTATGCCGGTCCTTGTGCTTTGCACCAAGTGCGCTTAACCCGCTGCACTACCGCCCAACTCCCAAAACTTATTTTAAGTACCAAATTAAAAAAGAAAAAAATTCAGACTTGTTTATTTTCCCCTTAATGAAATTTAGTCACCTCCCTTCCAAGTCACCCTAACTGTTTATGATTTTTTGGGGAAAGTTAGTCTGATGTTTTGGTCAGGGGACAGGAACAAAACTAATTTAGGTGCCTGCGAAGAGCGAGAGGCACCGCTAGGTTATTGCTGGGGTAAGAGCACTAGCCCTGGACAGAGGGAGTCTGAAGGCGTAGAGGGGGTGGAACATGCTTGACCAAGTAGCCTCACATACTGATGCCACCTGCTCCCAGCCTGAGTGCTGGCTGCTGGTAAGGCGTGAGGGTCCCTGGTGTCCTGCAGGATTCTAGCCCTCCTTTGGTGTCCTCAGGGGTTCATAACCCCTGCTGCCCCTTTGGAGAGTGGGCCCTGGCCCTCTGGTCCTCTCTCCTGACTCCTTAGCCCTTCTTGCCTGGGGTGTCAGGAAGGCTGGGCTGGGGGGTGGAGCCAGGCAACATTGACTCAACCCTGGGGCAGCGCATGGCCTAGATTGGATGGTGGTGATGGCTATAGACAGATCTGGGCCATACAGCCTCCCAGCATTCACAAAGTTCCCAGTGTCTTATTTGGGGGTCAGGGAACCACAGGTCTGGGACTTTTTTTTTTAATTTTTATATTTATTTATTTATTCCCTTTTGTTGTCCTTGTTGTTTTATTGTTGTAGTTATTATTGATGTCATCGTTGTTGGATAGGACAGAGAGAAATGGAGAGAGGAGGGGAAGACAGAGAGGGGGAGTGAAAGACAGACATCTGCAGACCTGCTTCACCGCCTGTGAAACGACTCCCCTGCAGGTGGGGAGCCAGGGGCTCAAACTGGAATCCTTCCTCAGGTCCTTGTGCTTTGCGCCACCTGCGCTTAACCCGCTGCGCTACCGCACGACTCCCTTTTTTTTTTAATTTTTAAAAATTTTATTTACTTTCCCTTTTGTTGCCCTTGTTGTTTTTTTAATCTTGTTGTGGTTATTATTGTTATTGATGTCATCGTTGTTAGATAGGATAGAGAGAAATGGAGAGAGGAGGGGAAGACAGAGAGGGAGAGAGAAAGACAGACACCTGCAGACCTGCTTCCCTGCTTGTGAAGTGACTCCCCTGCAAGTGGGGAGCCGGGGGCTCAAACCAGGATCCTTACGCCGGTCCTTGTGCTTTTGCACCACATGCGCTTAACCCGCTGCGCTACCTCCCGACTCTCAGGTCTGGGATTCTTAGGGGATGTGCATTAATGAAGGTGCTTGGAGGTTGCATCAGAGCATCCAGAACGGCATTGCTGAGGACTCAGAAGCTCAGAGAGATAGTGGGCACTTGGCTTGGTGTGTGTGTGTGTGTGCGTGCATGTGGACACACAAGCTGTTGCCTTTCTAGGCTGCAGATGGGGTGTCAGGACTTGGGGCTGAGACCAAGGGCTCAGTTTTGGATGGTGTGAGGGAGCTGAGGAATGTTTTGGGCTCCAGTAGGGCCAGAGTGGGCAGTGCTGAGAAAATTGGGTTGATAAGCCATCTAGATTTCATTGAACCCCGTAGTGCAGGCTCTAAGGAGAGGGTACAGAACATGCACAAAACAACTGCTGGCATTAGGGGGCTTCCTATGCCTACAGAACAAACCACAGACTGAAATACAGCAAACATAAAGTCATATGGCCCTAGTTAGTCCTGTGAGCCTGGCAGCACAGAAGCAATTGTGAACTCTAGCATTATAGTTGGGGGGGGTGCTAACATGGGTTTCTTAGAAGTGGTGCCCACACTGCAGCCAAAGGGTAGATGTGGCAGAGATGGGCAAGAGAGGGCATGGCATGAGGGGAGCTTTAAGGTGAATCTTCAGGAGTCAGGTGGTGGCTCAGCGGGTTAAGCGCATGTGGCTTAACCGGCCTAAGGATGCCAGTTCAAGCCCCCGGCTCCCCACCTGCAGGGAAGTCACTTCACAGGCAGTGAAGCAGGTCTGCAGGTGTCTATCTTTCTCTCCCCCTCTCTGTCTTCCCCTCCTTTCTCTATTTCTCTCTGTCCTGTCCAACAACAATGATATCAATAACCACAACAAGGGCAGCAAAAGGGAAAATAATAAATACTAAAAAATAATTAATTAATTAAGGTGAATCTTGGGGTGACTCTAGGGATGGTGAGCCAGTCTCTAGGCAGGAAGCCCCTGTCCTAGTAACTGTGGAGCCCTCAACTCCACACCCACTGGGGCCTAGAATGGGGACCCTGGGGACACGTCTCATCTCTGGGGGGTCTCTTTCCTGTCCTCAGCTTATGAGCAGCCCAGTCTGCTGACTGCCGCTCCACATCTGTCTACCCCTCCACGGCCACACCATGTCCGGCTCCTATGATGAGGCTTCACTAGCTCCAGAGGAGATCACTGACAGCTTCTGGGAGGTGAGGCTTTCTTTTTTTTTTTT
Organism: Erinaceus europaeus; assembly: GCF_950295315.1. Lineage (NCBI taxonomy): Eukaryota > Metazoa > Chordata > Mammalia > Eulipotyphla > Erinaceidae > Erinaceus > Erinaceus europaeus. The sequence continues at coordinate 57,791,175 of NC_080165.1, forward strand.
TTAATTATCTTTATTTATTTATTGAATAAAGACAGGTAGAAATCAAGAGAGAATGGGGTGATAGAGAGGGAGAGAGACAGAGACACCTGCAGCCCTGCTTCACCACTTGTGAAGCTTTTCCCCCTGCAGGTGGGGACCAGGGGATCGAACCTGGGTCCTTGCGCATTGTAACGTGCGCTCAACCAGGTGCGCCACCACCTGGCCCCGTGGTGAGGCTTTCTGTGCCCCAGCCCTAAAGACCAGGCAGCCTGGCTGTGGGGAGGCCCCATTCCATGACAAAAGGTCCTGTCACAGTTGTGATGGGAATGGTACTCTGCTTTGGGGGCTCTGGGGCTCTGGTTCAGACTCCTATCCCTTCATACAGGCAGCAGCAGTACTGGTCACAGAGAAGTGGGGTGAGTTCAGGGAGCGCCACAGCAACAGAGTGGAGGAGACAAGACACTTAACCCGCATTTCAGGAGCTACTGAAAACACTGGAGAGTCGGGGGAAAAAATTTTTTTTTAAATTTTTATTGGCTTCCAAACCCCCACACGAAAACTGCCAGACTTAAATTAATAAGCATTTAACGAGATGTCTGCAAAACATAATATTATGTCAAGAAGCCGCAGCTCAACTTGATGCTTCTATGAGGCTATATAAATATAATAGATTCAGCTCACAAGAACGAAATGAATAATTCATTTAAGTCTAAACTGTGAGAATCCTGTTGCTTTGGTGGCAAGAAGGAAATTATGTGCAAAGTGGGATGAGGGGATGTACACAGTGGGTGTGATGCGGCCCGTGATCCGGTCTCCGGAAGTGATATATTGTGGAGGTGGGGAGGCCAAGGAGAGGTGGGGAGGAGGGTGGGATGGGGACCTGACCTGGGGAAAGGGTGTGCGGGCGCCCCCTGCAGGGCATGGCGGGCAGGTGCGGTGGGGGGCTCGCGGTAGCTGTGCTCACTGTTGGCCGCCAGGTGGGGAACTACAAGCGCACGGTGAAGCGCATCGATGACGGGCACCGCCTGTGCAACGACCTGATGAACTGCGTGCAGGAGCGGGCCAAGATCGAGAAGGCTTATGCCCAGCAGCTCACCGACTGGGCCAAACGCTGGCGCCAGCTCATCGAGAAAGGTGGCCCCCTCCCTGTGTACATGCTCAAGGCCCTAATCCCACAGTCAGGGGCCTGGGAGCCTCCAGCCAGCCACCTACATGCGCCTATAACCTGCAACAACAGAGCTTGCTCACTCCCATGTCCTCTCCCCCATCCACAACCAAGTCGGGCCTCCCTGTCCCTATCCAGCGTTCCACCTTTGTACAACTTAAGGTTAGAGTGGAAAAAAAAACTTCTTAAAAACGTGTGAAATAGTTTAAATTTAGAAAAAAAAAAATAGGAGTAGTACAGAGAACTCCCTCCTTCTATGTACCCATTGCCCAGGTGCACTGGTTGTTAACATTCCATCAAATGTGTTTTCTCACTGGCTCTCTATATGCCTGTTTTCCTGAAGATTTTTTTAAAAAATATTTTATTTATTTTGGATAGAGAGAGAAATTGAGAGGGAAGAGGAGATATAGAGGGAGAAAGAGAGCCACCCGTAGTACTCTTCACAGCTTGTGAAACTTTACTCCTGCAGGTGGGGGGCAGGAGCTTGAACCCTGGTCCTTGCTCACTGTAATGTGTGAGCTCCACCAGGTGAGTCAGCACCGGCCTTTTTTTGTTTCCCTAAGATTTTAAGAATTGGGGATGCAGCCCTTCACCCTAAATTCTTCATGTATCCCCTAAGAATAGGAACATTTGTCTATGTAACCATAGTTCAGCTATCAAAATCTGGATAACTTATATGGCCCATATGCAACTTTTTTTTTTGGTTTTATGCTTGTTAAAGTTACAGAAAAATTATTAAAATAGAGGGGCCAGGTGGTGGTGCACCTGGTTAAGCACTCACCTTACAGTGCACAGGACTCAAGTTCAAGCCCCTGGTCCCCACCTGCAGGGGAAAAGCTTCAAGTGGTGAAGCAGGGCTGAAGGTGTCTCTCTGTCTCTTCACCTCTCTTATCTCTCCCTTCCCTCTCAATTTCTCTGTCTCTACCCAATAATAAATAAAATAAAAATATTCTTAAAAGTTTATTGAAATAGGTTAAGGCATAGTCACCAAGGGAAGAGACTGACAAATAGTAGAAAGGAACCCAACCCTGCTGAGACAGAGGGAAGCAAATTGACAAAGAGGAAAACTGACTATCCTCCCCACACACACTTTTTAGGATAGTGATTGCCCAGGATCCAATTCAGAATCTTATGTTTCATTTACATTTCTTACATTTCTAAATTAATCCAAAACAGCTCCAAGTAGGAGTTTGTGTGTATTGGTGACAGTTTTTAAAGACCACTGGACTTCAGACCCCATGGCAAGGACTGGAACCCACACTACCCAGCATAATGCCTACTGTAGATGAATGAATGATTGGAATATCTGGCTGCACTGACTTTCTGGCATTTGTCACAAAGTGACTCTTCAGTTTTATATTCAGCTAGCATCTCTGGATTCCCTAGCATGTTCCTGGTGCTGTGCTGACTTGTGAGAACTCCAGGGGCCCAGGCTGTTGCACCAGGTTCACAAGTTGATGAGGGAGACAGGATTAGACACCACAGCAGATAGTATAAGAATTTATTTATTTTTTAAATTTTATTATTATTATTTTTTGTTTTGTTTACCATAGCTCTGCTCAGCTCTGGCTTATGATGGTGCAGGGGTATTGAACCTTGGACTTTGGAACCTCAGGCATGAGAGTCTCTTTGCATAACCACTATGCTGTCTCCCCCACCCACTGTAAAACTTTAATGAAGACTACAGGCTAAGGTGTGAGGACAGAGTAATCAGAAAAAACTTCCTGGAGGAGATGGCTGTACATGAACCATGGGATATGGATAAAACTGTAGGAAGAACAGAGCATGATATTTCTGCTACCGTGGGCAGTAAGAGAAAGTCTCAGAGAAGGTACAAGGTGCTGGTGGGCAGGGAGTGATGAGGGTCTTGTGACCCTGTGGCTATTTCCTCAGGCCCACAGTATGGCAGCTTGGAGCGGGCCTGGGGGGCCATCATGACAGAGGCAGACAAGGTGAGTGAACTGCACCAGGAGGTGAAGAACAACCTGCTGAATGAGGATCTTGAGAAGGTCAAGAACTGGCAGAAGGATGCCTATCACAAGCAGATCATGGGTGGCTTCAAGGAGACTAAGGAGGCGGAAGATGGCTTCCGCAAGGCCCAAAAGCCCTGGGCTAAGAAGATGAAGGAGGTGTGTAGTGGGTGGTGGGTAGCTGCCGCAGATGGGCCGAGGGTGGACTGAGTTGGGAGGGGGGGCAGCCCAAGAAAGGGGGATGTGTGTGTGCATGGGGTGAGCATTGTACTGCCCTCTGGAATTGTGTCCCTGGAAAGGAGTACTGCATTTTAGGCAGAAAGACAGTGCCTGTTAGAGAGAAAGGGGAATTTGATCCAGGAAAAACCAGCAAGGGCAGAAGGGCATATAGCCTGAAGATCCACAGATGGGGTAGTGCTGTACTGCCTGACACAAGAGTGTGTGGGCATCAGGCAGTGCTAGGCACTGAGCCATCCACAGTGGGGTGGGCACTGCTCCCAAAACCTAGACCCAGGAACCATCTCCCTTCTGCCCATCAAGGGTATGTGCTCATAGTGACAATGGAGTAGGCAGGTAGCAGGGGTGACCACTGACCACACTTACTCCTGCTTACAAGCAGGAACCCTGTCCCCTTCCTCCCTGCAGCTAGAGGCAGCAAAGAAAGCCTACCATCTCTCCTGCAAGGAGGAGAAGCTGGCAGTGACACGGGAGATGAACAGCAAGACGGAACAGTCTGTCACACCGGAACAGCAGAAGAAGCTCCAGGACAAAGTGGACAAGTGCAAGCAGGATGTGCAGAAGGTTGCAGCCGGGCTGGGATTGGAGGACACCTTGGAGGGGGTGGCGCCTGGCAGGTGCAGTCCTGGCTCTCACTTCCCATTTTGCCCTGGTACCCACAGACACAGGAGAAGTATGAGAAGGTGTTGGATGACGTGGGCAAAACCACCCCCCAGTACATGGAAGGCATGGAGCAAGTGTTTGAACAGTGCCAGCAATTTGAGGAGAAACGACTGGTCTTCCTCAAGGAGGTGCTGCTAGACATCAAACGTCACCTTAATCTGGCTGAGAACAGCAGGTAGCTGGGCATGGAAGGCTGTAGGCACAGCCAGTGGAGGGCAGGGTTGGTGTGCCTGGCATCCTGTGCCCCACACAATAATGACAGGAAAGGGTGGGCTGCAGGGGATAGGGTGATGAGGCTTCAAGTACAGTGGGTGTGTCCAAGTGCCAGCCGGCACAACTAGGTACTCAAGAAGCATTTGGATAGCTGGGTGAGGGGCTGGGTAGGGATGGAGAAGAGTGTCCACTGGGCATTCCTGGGGCTGCCCACAAAGAGACTGACCCTCAGAAAGCCAATTCCATGGCCCTTGAGTGGTCCTCAGCCCCCACCAAAGATGAGCAGAGGCCAGGGTGCAGCTTGCTTCCCACCTCCCGTTCTTTGCAGCTATATCCACGTGTACCGAGAGTTGGAGCAGGCCATCCGGGGGGCCGATGCCCAAGATGACCTCAGATGGTTCCGCAGCACTAGTGGCCCTGGCATGCCCATGAACTGGCCCCAGTTTGAGGTGAGGATTGAGGGACATGGGACAGGGGGAATCTGAAAAGTCTAGATAGGGATTCCAGGGATAGCCCCTGAAGCCTGACTGCTCTTCCCTGGCCTCCTACCAGGAGTGGAACCCAGACCTTCCTCATACTGCTGCCAAGAAGGAGAAGCAGCCCAAGAAAGCAGAAGGTGCATCGCTGAGCAATGCCACCGGGGTGGTAGAGTCCACATCGCAGGCGGGGGACCGTGGCAGGTGAGCATCTCCAGGAGGCTGGAGGGGCCCACGCAGCTCAGGCAGTTAGTGTTTACAAAGGAGATAAGACATAGTCTGAATACATGCCCCTCTCAGGGATAGTGTTAGTTAATCTTGCTGGAGCACCCACTGTTCTACACACCTTACATATATTACCTCACTGAAGCTGCCCGACACTCTGAGCAGTGTGTGAAGATTTCACTTTACAGATGGAGAAACTGAGATACAGAGAAGTGGTTTGTCCAAGGTCACACAGTTAAGTTTTACTAACTAGCCAAAGAGCTGGACTAGATTGCCAGATAGTCTGGCTCCAGAAGTTTTCTTTTTCCTTCCATTCTTTCTTTCTTTTAAAATATTTTTTGTATTTACTTATTTGATAGGACAGAAAGAAATTGAGATGGGGAGGGGAGATAGAGACATAGAGAGAGACCTGCAGCCCTACTTCATTACTTGTGAATCTTCCCCTCTGTGGATGGGCACCAGGGGCTTGAACCTGGGTCCTTGTACACTGTAATATGTGCATTCAACCAGGTGTGTCACCACCCAGCCCCTTTCTTCCTTCCTTTCCTCTTTTTCATTTTATTTGTTATTGGATAGAGACAGAGAGAAATAAAGAGAGAAGGGGGAGAGAGAGAGAGACAGAGAGACACCTGCAGACCTGCTTCACTGCCTATGAAGACACCCCTGCAGGTGGGGAGCCGGGGGCTCAAACTGGGTTCCTTGAGCCGGTCCTTGCGCTTCACGCCGTGTGCACTTAACCTGTTGCGCTACCAAACCTCATTTAAAAAAAATTATCTTTACTTTTATTTGTTGGATAGAAACATTCAGAAATTGAGAGGGGGGGATAGAAAAGGAGAGAGACAGAGAGACACTTACTGCCCTGCTTCACCACCTGCAAAGCTTTCCCCCTGCAGGTGGGGACCGGGGGCTCGAACCTTGGTCCTTGTGCATTGTAACATGTGCACTCAACCAGGTGTGCCACTACCCGGCCCCCAAAACCTCATTCTTTTTTTTCCTATAGTTTTTTTTATCTTTATTTATGTATTAGATAGAGACAGCCAGAAATTGAGAAGGAACGGGATGATAGACAGGGAGAGAGACAGAGAGACACCTGCAGCACTGCTCCACCACTCATGAAGCTTCTCCCCTGCAGGTGGGGACCGGGGGCTTGAACCTGGGTCCTTGTGCACTGTAACACATGCGCTTAACCAGGTGCGCCACCACCCGGCCCCTCAAAACCTCATTCTTAACCACTAAGTTGTACTCCCCTGGTAGAAGGGTCAGATGTTCTCTTGAATCTCCTTCAGCATTCTCTTACTCTAGGGCTGAGGAATATTGCTAATGGTCCTGTCTCACTTCTTTTTTATTTTTTTAATATTTATTTATTCATTCCCTTTTGTTGCCCTTGTTTTATTGTTATAGTTATTGTTGTTGCTGTTATTGATGTTGTCGTTGTTAAGACAGAGAGAAATGGAGAGAGGAGGGGAAGACAGAGACGGGGAGAGAAAGACACCTACAGACCTGCTTCACCACTTGTGAAGTGAACCCATGCAGGTGGGAGCCTGGGGCTCAAACCGGGATCCTTACACGGGTCCTTGCGCTATGCGCCAACCTGTCTTACTTCTGTTTAAGAAACCAGTAATGAGTGTCAACTGGCCCTGGAAGCTCTCTCACTTGGCCAGTCCCTACCCCTGATCTGGAATTTGGAGCCAGGGTTCTGGTCAGGAGGGACCCCTAGGAGCGAGGCTAGAGGCTAGACTCATGCAGTGACTTCTCTCTATCTCAGCGTTAGCAGCTATGACAGGGGCCAGGCATATGCCACTGAGTGGTCAGACGATGAGAGTGGGAACCCATTTGGAGGCAATGAAGCCAATGGGGGCTCCAACCCCTTTGAGGACGACGCCAAGGGAGTGCGGGTCCGGGCACTCTACGACTATGATGGCCAGGAGCAGGATGAGCTAAGCTTCAAAGCTGGTAGGGACCAGGGCTGGGGGGTGGGGGTGGGGCCTGAGGGCAAAGGAGGCGGGGTTTGCATTGCTGGGGCGGGGCCTGGCGCGTGGGTGCGGCCAATACCACCGACTGCAGTTAGCAAGAGCTGGGCGGCAGGTGAGTGGCAATGTGAGGTTTGGCAGGGGTGGTGGCTCAAGAATAGGGACTAGAGTAGAGGCTGAGCCGAGAAGAGGGAAATGAAGCAGAGCCGGAGTTTCTGGTGCGGGGCCCAGGCTACAAGAGATTTGTGGGTGTTGGGGTGTGACATTGGAGCCCCCAGCATGAGTGTGGGTTGTGGGCCTGGCCCCTGGGTGCCCCTTTGACTGAACTCCTTCCTGTGTCCTCTCTCCAGGAGATGAGCTCACCAAGCTGGGCGAGGAGGATGAGCAAGGCTGGTGCCGCGGGCGGCTGGACAGCGGGCAGCTGGGTCTCTATCCCGCCAACTACGTGGAGGCCATCTAGCTTCCCTGAGCTAGCCCCCCCCACCCCTCACCCATCGCCTCCCCTCCTCTCCCACTCTCCTAACACTTCCCTTGCCATAGAGTTCCAGACATATTTTCCGATCAAGCTTTTATTTTTTTAAAAGTCAAAACAGAACAAAAACAAAAAAAAAAATACACAAAGAGACAGAGCATTTGCAGGGCTGCCTGGAGGTCAGGATGATGGAACTTGGGGTGACTATCCCCCAGGGTCGGTGAGGGTCTTAGGACTTAACTCCAAAGAGTTATCACAACATCTGCTCTTTAGATCCCACCAAAGAGTCTGAGCCCTGAGAGATGTCTCTTGGACCCTTCTATTCTGCCTCACCTCCACAGTGCACCTCTCCACTCCCCCCTCCCCACACCAGGCAGCCAGCACCCCCACCCCAATCCTCTGGGCCTGGTACTTCTGACTCTCCTTCTCACCCAGTCCCCCTTCCACCACCATCCTACTCTCAAAAGTCTCCCCATTCAGACCCCAGAGACGTGGGGGTGGGGTGTGTCCCAGTCTTTAGTCTTCCACTCTGCCTTTGGGTGCCCTCCATCTTCTACTCCCATCCTGCAGGAGTAGGGAGGGGTGGTGGCCATCTGTACCCATAGGTGTTTCCAAGGGGCCCTAGACTCCCCAAGACATGCAGAGGGGTGAACTGGCACTAGTGACAATGTTCCACAGAAGAGTGAGTGAGGGGGAGCAACCTCAGTCCTTCCCAAAGCTCAGCTGAGAGAGCAGCACTGTGAGGCCCTTCTTCCCAGCAGCCAGACTGTCAGGCAAAGGCTCTTCCCTGAGCCACACCCCCTTGGTTGCTTACAGAGACTGGCCTCCCTCTCAGAAATCCCCTGGCAGCAGAGTGGGGGCCCAGAGCCCAGGGCCAAGCCACTGACAGTAGCAGCCTCTCATTTCCTGGGGAGAAGGGCATCGTGCCCAATTCAGCCTTTCTCCTCCTAGGTCCATCTAAAATCCACAGAATTACTGGACTCAGCATTAGCCTCCATGAGGCCAAGCCTTGTGCCCACAAGGCTCTTGGCTTCCCATTCCAGCACACACACACCACCACCCCCACCATCACCACCACCCCCCAACTTCCCCACTCCACTCCCCTCTGCAGGGGTGAGGGGACACAGCCTGGGGAACTCATGGGAACCTCCAGCCTGAGACCAGCAGAGGAGAGCCTGTAGCCAGTGGTAGAGGTTTAGGCTTGTTGGACAGAGGAGCCTTGTCGCCATGTGTCAGGGGCAGGCTTGTCATCAGGCCTCTGTTCCTTGTCCCTTACCCCAATTTTAGCTCCTGGAGCAGTTTTTACCCCGTAGGCAGCCCCACCACCTCTCTAAGCCTGGGTCTCTGTTAAAGACATTGGGGGTGGGGGGAGGGGAAGGGCCTGCCCCAAGCAGGAGTACTTGCTGCAGTGAAGAGTGGCTCTGGATTGGTCCTGGCCTGTCCCACAGGATGTGACTGGGGGTGCTTGGAACACACCAGAGCAGGACAGAACCCCAAGAGGTAAGGGAAAGGCTAAGGGAGGAATCTCTGGATTGAGGCCTTGAGACTTCCTACCAGGTGAGGTTTGCTCTCTGCTAATATCTTTTTAGCCTGCAGTACTGCAGACGCTGCCCCTCAGCCACACTTCTTTCCCATGGGCCTCTAGGCCAAGACACTCAATGCCCCAGCCCCTCTGTCATGCCCTCTGTCTTCTCTCTGTTTCTTCTTTCTCCCACAGCCTGCTGTTAGGAGGCCGTAGACCCTAGCCTCAGTTCCCTGACCATGTTCACATGGGCACATGGGATCCTGGCAGTTCTGGTAGGTGCCTGAGCTGGGGCAGGGCTCCCTCAGGACTGAGGGATGTTAGGGTGAGAACCCTGACACTCCAGGGAAAAATAAATTCCTTTTCCCACTCCTTTTCCTGTCAACTGTCTATTTCCTAGGCTTCCTTTACAGTCTGAGGTAGGTTCTAGTTCTCCCGAGCCTGAAGAAAGATTTCAGAGCCCTCCATATCACCCTCCCTACCCCCCTCCCCACAGCTCCGTAAGAGTCTCTTTAGTCTCCCCCAGGCAAGAACAGGGGTAGGGGCCTAAGCCCCTCACCACATATCCCTAGAAGCCAGCACAGTTGCACCTTGGGGCCTGGGCTCCCCCTCTCTGTGCCAATGGCTTCCTAGTACCTGGGGAGGGGTTATGATCCTGGCTAGACCCCAGGCCTGTACCCCTCAGAACTCTAGCTGCCCACTCTGGAGCAGGGATTCAAAACCCCATTCTTTCTGAGAGGCCTCCTCCATAGCCCTATTTGGGACCACTGTGTCCTGATCCCCAGGCTCCTCAGGATCTCAGAGTGGGAGGCGCGCTCCTCCACAAAGTCCCCTGAGCCCCAGGGCCCAGCTCCACCTGTCAGTGCTGGTGTCAGGGCACTCACCACTGAGTGAGGGCTGTACCCCTTGCAGTGCCCACTGCCTCCTATAGCCTCCTCCCTCTGCCCACACCCTTAATGCTGCACGGGCCTACCCCTCAGGGCTCGGCAAGTAATGTGTTTTGTCCCCAGTTAACCATCATTTTGCAGCCTGGCTCAGGAGGAGCCACTGCTGCCCTGCCGCCCACCATCTGCCACCCTTGGCTTCCTGACTCCATTAGTCTGACACTTGTGAAACTCTGAGAAGTGCTGTGGTCTCAGCAATGCACCTGTTTTGTACATGACTGTGTAATTTAAAGGTATATAAATACAAGATATGTATATATATATATATATGAGTTGTGGTTGTATGACTGTGGATAAAATCCAGAACTGTGTCAACCTGCCTGGGTGTTGTCATTTTTTCCCCCAGAACAATCTCTTTTATTTTAATATTTTATTAATTTTATTATTGTATAGAGATAGAGAAACTGAGAGGGGAGGTGGAGAGATAGAGACAGAGAGACACCTGCAGCCCTTCTTCACCACTTGTGAAGCTTTCCTCCCTGCAGGTGGGGACCAGGAGCTTGAACTTGGGTCTTTGTGCACTGTAATGTGTGTGCTTAGCCAGCTGTGCCACCACCTGACCCTTTTATTTTTTTGAGAATATTTATTTATTTATTGGGTGGGTGGGAGTAGGAAGGAGACAACCAGAGCATCACTTGGGCGCATGCAATATCAGGGATCCAACTTGGGACCTCATGCTCATATTTCTAATACTTTATCCACTGTGCCACTGCTGAGATGTAATTTATGTTCTTTTTTTCCCCCATTTTATTGGATAGGACAGAGAGACATTGAGAGAGGAGGGGGAGATAAAGAGGGAGAGAGAAAGGGGTGCTTCACCACTTGTGAAGCATCCCTCCTGCAGGTGGGGAGCTGGGGCTTGAACCTGGATCCTCACTTGGGGCCTTGTGCTTATTACTATGTGCACTTAACTAGGTGTGCCACCACCCAGTGCCCTATGACTTATGTAGTTATTAGAGAAGGGAGACTTATGTAGTTATTAGAGAACTAGAGCATCGGAGCATCACTCTGGAATATGCAGTGCCAGGGACTGAACTTGGGACCTCCATGCTTTCAAGTCTGGTGGTCTAACTGTGTACCACCCCCTGGGCCACTGGGTATTGTCATACTGAGTGAACTTGTTTATCTTTCAAGTCCTCTCAGACCAGTAGTTGTTGGGGAGGCAGGTCCCACTAATTCTAGGTGCTGTCCTGACCAACCACCAAGACTAGGGGTCTGAGAGCTGGTACTTGCAACTCCCAGGGCCTGGGTAAGTCTTCACAGGGAGAAAGTTCCACTGAGCCATCTAAGTCCAGCCTGAGACACTGGACTGCAGTGCTCTAGGAGCCTGGTAACAAGCACTGAGCGCTGGGACATTCAGAGTCCCAAACTGAAAGTTCAAAGGTGAATTTAAACTCCAAATAGATCTTGATTTTCATTTTTATTATTTTTAGTCTATATTCCTAGGAGAGAGGGAAAGAGAGAGAGTAGGAGACCCATGGAACTCCTCCTGGTGCTGTCCATGATGCTCCCATGTGGTACTAGGGATCAAACCCAGGCCCTCATAAACAGTAAGGCATGTACTCTACCCACTGAGTTATCTCCCAGCCACAGGTTTTGATTTTTTTTATTTAAGTGAGATTCTAAAAGTGACTGCTGAAGCCTGTGGTTCCTGGTTGTTCACAGACCCAGGTTGCATCTGGTATGACAACAGGCCAGGTCACACTTACCTGTGTCCTGCCTGGGGTGATGTAGGGAGTACTACAGAAGGAATTTTCAGGAGAGTAGACAGGCCTGAGGCTCTGGACTCCCAGCTTTATCTGGCCTGGCCCAGGACTTCTGCCAGGTCTAACCACCCAGGTCTGGCTCCAAATGCTCCACCTTCAGCTTGGTCTCCTCTGGGACAGAGCAGAAGTCCTTAGTCTAGTTCCAGCTCTGCCATTATTAGTTCACTGTGTTCCCACCCTGTAGTCATAGACCCAGCTTCCCCCAGTCTTGGTAGATGTCTCTATGACACTTTGCTAACCCAAGTAGAACGGGAGGAGTCTGCTTACAAGCTTGGATAGTGAGCCGCTTTTCCATGTGTACAGCCCAGGCTCGAGTGTGACCCCCACCATATTGAAGTAAGCTTTAGTGGTGTAGCTTTTCTCTGTGTGTATCTCTATAACAGAAGTTTAAAAAACAAAAAAGCTCAAGCAAACTCAAATACATTGTTTTCTTGGGCCTCAAGGCATGCCCAGGCCAGGGAGAAAATGTCTAGGGGATTGAATCATTGAATCTCTTTTCCACCCTATGACCTTTACTCACCCAAATTCACCTCTACTTGAAGTCCCTGGTGTAGCCAAACAGGACTCTTCAAATGAAGACAAAAGTTTGCCTTATCTAGCAACAGTTTCTGCAGGATGTTCCCTGCCAGGAAGTAGGGTACCCATGAAGAGAATCAGGGGCTACCTGTGCTGGATAGAGGTTTGAGGGGTGCTCTTGATGCAGGAAGAGGAATCCAGAGCTTACTGATAGCACTCAGGGTGTCACTGGTGGATGTGTGCCTGCCAGAGCAAGTGTGCCTTGTGGTGGAGTCACTCAGTGGGTCACTGCTTCCCCAGGCCTCACTGCTCCACAATTCCTTTTATTTAATTTATTTATTATTTATTTATTTATTTTATTATCACTAGGGCTTGGTGCCTGCACTGCAAATCCATCACTCCCAGCAGCCATTTTTCCTTTTTTTTTTTTTTTCTTACCCCTTTCTATTTTTCTTGACAGGACAGAGATAATTGAGAAGGAAGGGGAGACAGAAAGGGAGAGAGACAGAAAGAGACACCTGCAGACCTGTTTCAGCAATCATGAAGCGTTCCCCCTGCAGGTGGGGAGCCGTGGCTTGAATCCAGGCCCTTGCGCATGTGATGTGTGCACTTAACTGGGTGTGCCAGCACCCAACCCCACTCTCCAATCCTAGAGCCACCACAGACTCTCTCTCCTAACTATTCTTCCCTAGCTCCCCTCCCCTTTTTTCTCTCCAGCTCCTGAGATCAGACCCAACTGCAGACACATAAGTGGTGGCTTCAGGGACTCTGCTGGGGCAGGGAAAGCAGACTGGAAACAAAACCAGTTTGGTAGAACTGAGCTGGGTTCTGGCCAAGGGGCCCAGCCTGCCCTCTCCCTAGGCTGGACAGCCAGCAGAGGCCCAGCAAGACACTGGCCTGGGGCTGGCCCCCTCCTCCTGGTCCAGTCCCAACTGACAGATGACAAGGTGCTATTTGCTAACTGCCAGGAGTAAACTTTCTTCTGGAGACAATGAAATTGCTGAGGGCAGAAGACTAGTGCAGGGCAGCTTTTAACCCTTGGTGGCCCAGGTGGCAGCAGCTCCCCACAGTGTCTCCTGGAAGCCTGTCCTCAGAGGTTGAGAGTGCTGACTGGTCATAGCCAGGTGGCATGGAAGGGAAGAAAACCCTGACCTGGTGGGTTTTGTTCCTGCCTCTGCTGGCTGTATTGACTATGAGCAAATCACCTAGCTGCCCTGAACCTCAGTCTAGCCAACAGAAAAATGGGATAGTTTTACTAGGAAGGTGAACAACAAAAAGAGTGAAAGAGCCTAGCACACAGTTTTCAGATCCTCAGAACCACAGCTCAGCTCTGGTTTATGGTGTTGGTGCTGAGGATTGAACCAAGGACCTCAGAGCTCCAGGTAGGAAAGTCTTTTGTATAAATACTATGTTGTCTCCTTGGCCACATAGTCAATCCTCAGGAGTGGGGACTGAGCAGACAAATGTGAGGGAAGTGTGAGGAAGCTGAGTGAGGGGGTGGGAAATTCCATGCTCCCAGCGCACCCACAAACACCTCAACCCACTCTTTTCCCCATCACAATCTCATACCCCTCATACCCCACTCATGAGACTAGTGAGGCTTGTGACCTCACTTGTAGCAAAGAAAAACAGAACAAATGAACCGTCCCCTGTTATCTCCCACAAGGGACTCTGAAGCCCTCCATTCCCATTGTACCAGTCCACAGCCCCTTGGTTGACCAAGCAGACCGAGCTTTGCACCCCTCCACATGAGGAGCAGTCCCTGCCTGTCCCACCACAAGCAAAAAGCTCTGATCTAAAGGATAAGAGGGGGGCTTAGTGGTGGCACACCTGGCTAAGCACATATATTACAATGTGCAAGGACTAGGGCTCAAGCCCCTGGTCCCCACCTGCAGGGGGGAAAGCTTTACAAGTGGTGAAGCAGGGCTGCATGTGTGTCTTTCTATCTATCTCCCCCTTCTTCTTAATTTCTGACTGTCTCTATCCAATAAATAAAGATTTAAAAACAAACAAACAAAAAAACAAAAAAAAGGGAGTTAGGCGGTAGCGCAGTGGGTTAAGTGCACATGGCGGCACAAAGCACAAGGACCGGCATAAGGATCCTGGTTCGAGCCCCCGGCTCCCCACCTGCAGGGGGGTCGCTTCACAAGCGGTGAAGCAGGTCTGCAGGTGTCTGTCTTTCCTCCTCTCTGTCTTCCCCTCCTCTCTCCATTTCTCTCTGTCCTATCCAACAACAACGATGACATCAATAACAACAATAATAACTACAATAAAACAAGGGCAACAAAATGGAATAAATAAATATTTTTTTAAAAAGGACAAGAGGTGCTGGTGAGGGCATCTATCTTGCCATGCATGTGACTCAGGTAAGCAGCCCTGTACACCTTGTGGAAGTACTACTGCAAGATGGAAGCTTCGGTGTTGTGATGTTTTTCCCCTCTGTCTTTTGTTTGTCTGAAAAAGCCAGTGGTGAAATTTCACATGTTCAAAGCCCTGGTACACAAAGACAATAGCAAGAACATAAGGTTGAAGAGGACACTGCTTTTGTACTAGCCTCCTATGAAGACCCTTTTCAGCCCCACCTGCCTCCTTTCTCCACCCCCCCCGCCTCCTTTCTTTTAACCCAGTGGGGTGGAATGAGGTGGGCCAGGGCAATAGGGTCCATTCTAGCTCCTCCTTGGCAATGAGAACTCATTGCCTCTCTCTCACACAATCTTCTACTTATCAAGGATCCCTTTCCCTTTATGCTCAGTTCAATGCTGCCTCCCCCAGGATGCCTCCCTTGACCACCCCAGAACCCTGAAGCCACAACCACTGAGTCCCTGGTCTCTGTCTTACACTCAGATAGATAGATGATAGATAGATAGATAGATAGATAGATAGATAGATAGATAGATAGATACTTGGACCATATTGGTTCTCTGGGGCCTTTATTATCCATCCCTGGATCCCCAACTCAGGGTTGCGAAAGTCTCTTAGCACCATGCCAGGCATGATGTGGAATGGGTGGCAGAGAGCAGTGGGTTGCAAATGACCTTGAACAGGTCACTGCCATTCTGCCAGCTCTGCTCTGGAGAGTCTGGAATCACAGTCTAGGTGGAGGGAGGGCCCTCCCGGGGAGCAGTAAACACTGAGGTTACCCTGGTTCCCTCCTTCCTCCAACAGATGGGGTACATGAGCAGTCAGGTCTCAAGGGGAATCACCCCCTAGGCCCACTCCCGCTGAGCCATAGAGTCATGTACACCCCTGGGAGTGGTGGGCAGTCCTTTCCCTGGCCTTGGACTCAAAGCCAGCAGACAGTCCCTTCCCCAGCTCAGGGGAAGCAGGGGCAGGCAGGCGGGAGGTCTGCTGAGAGGCTGAGACCGAGGGCCCAGCCCTCCCACCTGGAGCTCAGATGGGGTGCACAAACTGGTAGACAAGGCGCTGGGAGATGTCTGGCTTCCGGATGATACCCTTCTTGTAATACTGGCGGATGGAACGGCTCAGCTTGTCGTAGTTCATGGCGGGGCGGTTCTTCCGGATGCCCCACAGCCGGGCCACCTGGGCTGAGTCCTCAATTTTGAAGATGCCTGGAGGAAGCAGGGAGGCCCAAAAAGCCAGTGATTTAAGTGGGAGTCAGAGACAAATGGGCCAGTCTTTCAGAGGACTACGGGAACCAGTGCCAGCTGGAGGAGAGGATGGGGGAGGCCTAATACCTACTCCAAAGGTGTGGGCAGATTAAAAAACTTGCCTAGCAAATGACTTAGGAAGTGGCACAGTAGATAAAGTATTGGGTACTCAAGCATGAGGTCCTGAGTTCAGTCACCAGTATCATATGTGCCAGATGATGCCCTGATTCTCTCTCTCTCCCTCCCCCCCCCCCGTATGTGTGTGTGCGGGGGGGGGGGGGGTATCTGCCTGTTATAAATAAGTAAATAAAAGCCCACAATAGGAACAGAGGCTAGCAAGGGTTGGCAACAGGGTAGCCACCAGCCACATGTGTTTGATGAGCACTCAAGGTGTGGCAAGTCTGACCTGACTTGTGAAGTGCACACCAGATACACATAAATTTCATATTGGTTACATGCTAAAATTATAATACTCTATCTTGGATCTAGTAAAATAGAATTAGAATTAAATCCACCTGTTCAAAATGTGTTTTTAATGTGGCTATTTATAGACCTAAGCGCACTTGTGCACCACTTAAGGAAAAGAGTCTGTTCTCAGACATATCACTAGATGATTTCACTGTGAAAACACCACAGAGAACATTCACACAAAGCTAGATGGCATGGTCGTGGAAGTGGTGCAGTGGATAAAACATTGAAACCTCAAGCATGAAGTTCTGAGTTCCATTCCCAGCATCAAATGTGCCAGAGTGATGGTCTGGTTCTCTCTTTCATTAATGAGATAAATAAATCTTAAGAAAACAGCTAGACAGAACAACTCCACCACACACCTGGGCTATCATGTGTAGCCTGTCGGTAACATGTTTGTTTACCAGAGCACTTCTCAGTTCTAGCTATTGGAGGTGACAGGAATTAAAGCTGGGGCCTGGGAGTTGGGTGGTAGTGCAATAGGGTAAGTGCACGTGGCGCAAAGTGCAAGGACCAGCTAAGGATCTCGCCCCCCCACCCCCGCTCCCCACTTACAGGGGAGTTGCTTCACAGGTGGTGAAACAGGTCTGCATCTTTCTCTTCCCCTCTCTGTCTTCCCCATCCTCTCTCCATTTCTCTGTGTCCTATCTAACAACAACGACTTCAATAACAACAACAATAATAACCACAACAACAATAGAAAACAACAAGGGCAACAAAAGGGGGGGGGGGAAGCTGGGGTCTCTGATGTCTCAGTCATGAAAGTCTTGCAGTGGTCCAGGAGGTAGTTCAGTGGGTAAAGTGTTGGGCTTTCAAGCATGAGGTCCCAGGCTCAATCCCTGACAGTACATGTGCCAGAGTGATATAGGAGTCTCTTTCTCTCACTCCATTTATCCTTTGTATTAATAGATAAATAAAATCTTTAAAAAAGAAAGAAAGTCTTTTGCAACCAGCTGACCTATTTCCCCAGCCCTATGTGTAGCCTGTTAGGACCACTGTCATGCATCTGGTCCATTGACATATCATTAAGTGACATGTGACTGCACATGTGTGACTCATATTCCTCAGTGAAACTAAGATATGTTGAAGGCAAAGACTGTGTCCCATCCTTGGCAGTTTAAAGCCCCAACTACGGCTTGGGAGGGGGGTTTGCACAGTGGGTAAAGTGTTAGACTCAAGCATGTGGTCCCAAGTTCAATCCACAGTATTGTATGTGCCAGAGTGATGCTCTGGTTCTCCCTCTCTTTCTAAAGAATTCACAAATATTAAAATAGTAATAATAATAATAAAGCTATGACCCAGGACTATGTGGCACTGTGGACCCTAAGTGAGAATGATCCTGGCTGGGAGAGAGGACAGGGACAGTTCCCCAATACCAGGACCAGCCAAGTGACAGTGCTGTGTTTAGCCCTCAGGGCAAAAGATGGGGTCATTTCCCACCACCTCCCTGAGCCCTGTCTTGTACCCAGTGCCTAGTAGTAGCCCAAGCAGCACCCCCCCATCAACCTCAGAGCACCAGCTCTTGTGTTCCCAGTTGCCCTCAGACCCACAGAGCTCCCACTGGTGGGTGCTCCACTCACCTTTTTCCTTGTTGAGCCACCGGATTAAACGGCCATAACTGTGGGGCTTGAGCAGAAGCTCCTTGAGGAACTGCCACAGGTGGATGGGCTGCCCAGAGCAGGACGAGTCCACTTCGCTGTCAGTCCAGCTCTCCTCACTGGTAGAGGCTGGACGGTCAGCAAGGGTAGCAGTGAGTACAAGCCCCTGCTTAGCAACAGCGACCCCCCAACCTCAGCCCCAGGGCACCCCACTCCCACACTGCCCTGCTTACCACAGTAGTGAAGTGCTCCAGAGGAAGTCCTCTCTTTCATCCAGGCCGCTGGGTGGTGGTGGGGAGGATAAGGAGAATAGATTAAGGACCCAGGAGAGACAAAGGGAGGAGGACGAGTCATAAGATCCCATCTCTTTCGACTGGGGGTTTCTCACTGGCTCGCTCCCCCCTGCCAGTCTAGGAAGACTGTATGTTAAATTTGCTTCCTGGAAGGAAATTGAAGATTTCAGAAATGGGAAAAGCCTTAGAGTTCAGGTAGGAAAGCCATGCCCTTCATTCCTTTCTCCCTGGTGAAATGGGGCCAAGATACCCCTTTACAGGTTGTATAAGGATCCAGGATAACAGTCTGAAAAACATAATAAAAATTCTGCCAAGTTCACCAGGTACTTTCATTCCTTCCTGCTCTCTGCCTGCCTCACCTCCCTCTCTCCTCCACCCTGAGACCAAGCAGGAGGTAGAGGGCATAGGCTACCAGCTTCATAGGCCTCAGTAATTGCCCACCTCACCAGTAATTCCTGACCTGTCATTGAACCCTTTACCAGCCCCTGGGCTGGGGCAGGACACAGGAGTGGCCTGGAGTCTTACTCCTTGAACAAACTTGGCTTTCTTGAATATGCACACTTCTGGGGCCAGGTGGTGGCGCACCTGGTTAAATACACACATTATAGTGTGCAAGGACCTGGGTTCAAGTGCCTGGTCCCCACTTGCAGGGGGAAACCTTCACAAGTGAAGCAGGTCTGCAGGTGTTTGTCTCTCGCTCTCTCTATCTTCCCCAACCCTCTCAGCTTCTCTCTGTCTCTATCCAATAACAAATAAAAAGATATTTTTAAAAATAGAAAATGTGGGAGTCAGGTGGTAGTGCAGCGGGGTAAGCACACGTGGTGCAAAGCACAAGGACCAGCATAAGGATCCCGGTTCAAGCCCCCTGCTCCCCACCTGCAGGGGAGTGGCTTCACAGGCGGTGAAGCAGGTCTGCAGGTGTCTGTCTTTCTCTCCCCCCTGTCTTCCCCTCCTCTCTCCACTTCTCTCTCTCCTATCCAACAACAATGACATAAATAACAACAACAATAATAGCTACAGCAATAAAAAAACAATAATGGCAACAAAAGGGAAAATAAATAACTATATTTAATAAAAAAATTTTTTTTAAGAGAAAATGTACAGGTCTATGCAAGGCACACAGTATGGGCCCAATAAGATGAAGATGATGACTGTTGAGATGTTAAGAGGTTATTATGCAGGCTGTAAAAGGAACAAGGCAGAGGCATGGGAGGTAGTATAGTGAATAAAGAGTTGAGGGCACTCAAGAATGAGCTCTTGAGTTCAGTCTCTGGCATTACATGTGCCGGAACTTTGCTCTGATTTGCCCTTTCTCGTTATCTCTCTCATAAATAAACATGTCTTTATTTATTTATTCATTCATTTATTTTTATTGCCACCAGGGCTATTGCTAGGGCTCAGTGCTGGCACTACCAGTGGCCATTTTTTCTTTTTCTCTTCTCTTCTTTTCCTTTCTGTTTTATTTGATAGGACAGAGAGAATTTGAGTGAGGAGGAGGAGATAGGGCTGTATTGTTATATGGGAAACTGGGAAATGCTATGCATGTACAAACTATTGTGTTTACTGTTAAATGTAAAACAGTAATTCCCCAATAAAGAAATTTAAATAAATTACAAAATGGAAGGATTCCACAATAATGCCAGCTCTGATAACCTAGGACCTTACAACCCAATATCTACCATTTATTGATCTATGTATTTGTTTTTAGTAAAAGAGAGTGGCTAGAGCATGATTCTGCCATATATTGTGCCAGGGGATGAACCTGGGGGACATACACATGCAAGATACACACTCTACCCACTGATTCCCCTCCCCAGTCCTAATTTCTACTTTTTTTCACCTCACTAGTGCTCTGTCCTAAGTTCTGTGGGCTTGACGAAGGTTGGCAGTGTGCTAGAGCTGGCAAGTTGCTGCCCAGAATCTAGGGCAGCAACTGCAGTCAGGCCTGGGGTTCAAAACAGAGCCCAGAGGAGGAATCACACTGTCACCCCAGCAGACAGAGCCACCTGACCAGGTCTCACCTGATTTCCAGATGTCCAGGTGGGCATGCAGCACCTCCCCACCCAGGGGCGAGCGCTGGCGGAACTGCTCCTCCGACATGGCGCACAGCTCCTTGCCCCCTAGCTCCTGGAAGGCCTTGCCCACTGGTGGCAGTCTATACTGGTGCTCCGTCCACAGGAGCCACTTCTGCACATTGCCAGGGCTCCAGTCCACGGGATCTGGGCAAGAGACAGTCTCTCAGCTCCAGGATATTTGAAGGCAACACTAATAGGTACCTACTCTGCTCTGATGGGGTGCCTATGGGCACTTGTTGCCAGGAACCATGCGCTCCTGGGGTGGGGACAGACCAGGCCAGACAGGGTTCTGAGGGAAGAAAGGGCAGGGGCATACACAAGGGCAGAGATGTCTCAGTCCTATACATAGACTTGGCCCCACCTTCAGACTTTGGGTCCTTCTAACCCTTCTAGCCCCATCCCCAAAAAATATTTTAGGGAATTCTTGCGCTAGCAGGACATTAGGAAAGAAACACCTGAGCTTCTTTCCCAGCTACCTCTTTCTTTCCCCAAATCTCTCAAGGAAACAACTGGGATTAGTCTACAAGTCCTGAACTTACTTGACAGATAAAGAAAAAGAAGCACAAAGATCTCTATACTTTCACCCAACAGCTACAGAAGGACTTGGGTGCAGAGCAGCATCTGGGTGTGTGGATACCAGAGGAATGAATGGCAGGTGCAGGAAGCTCAGAGGGCAGCGACAAACCTTGCAGACTGGGGTGGGAGCCACTGGCAAAGTGCCACATGTCCTCTTGGGGAGTTGCTGTGGGGTGAACTCAGCAAGGGTGGGGGCCCTGCCCATGGTCACAATCACAATGGATTTTTCCCAGTAGACACTGTGATCTCACCCGCTGTGCCAGTTGGGTGACCTGCAGGCCAAGCTGCTCCCATGTAATAGACCCATTTTCCTCCCTGAGGTCAAAGCGATTACTTTTCATCCCTATTGTTTGGAGGGCAGCCCCTCCTCAGCTTGGCGTGTGAACAAAGGCACCATGGGAAAACTTCAAAGGGACTGAGGCTGGCCTGGATGAGAGGCATCTGGAGGATGGGGGCTTAGGCAGGCATCTGTATCAAGAAGGGACACAAGTGGGAGCAGAGGCTGGGACCAAGGGGTGCCTGATAAGCTCTCCAGCATGCTAACAGCACAGAGAGTGGCACAGTCAAATAAATGCCTGGCCCAAAGACCAAGGAGATGAGGTAGGCCTGCCTAATGCAGGAGAGAAAATGGAAGTATAAAGGCCAGAGACCCAGCAGCCCCTTGCCTCCCAACATCAGCTCCATGGCCACACCTTCCAGCCATGATGGGCACATGTGCCCAGCCTCCTGGTATCCCCTCCTTGTCAAAGCCCTCACAGCCACTGGACCTGGGACACATTAATTTACTATTGCTTTCCCTGTAATGTTGGTTTTGTGATTAAATGAGCATTTTGTTCAAAATACACATTTCCCCAGTGCTAGAACAGGGTCTGGCAGATTAAAACATTAGTGTTTCGCTTCGGCAGCACATATACTAAAGTTGGAACGATACAGAGAAGATTAGCATGGCCCCTGCGCAAGGATGACACGCAAATTCGTGAAGCGTTCCATATTTTTAATAAAAAACAAACAAACAAAAAAAAAACATTAGTGTTTGAGGGACCAGGTGGTGGCACTCTTAGTAGGACGCACACATTACCATACAAGAACCTGGGTTCCAGCCCCCAGTCCCCACTAGCATGTGTGCCGAGGGCCTCTTTTTCTCCTTTTCTGTCTCTTCCTTCTCTCTCAGTTTCTGTCTCTGTTAGCAAAAATAAATAGAAACAAAAAATAAAGGGAGGAAAGAAGGAAGGAAGATAGAATAAAGAAAGAAGGAAAGAGAGAAAGAAAGGGAAGAAAGGAGGAGGAAAGGAATAAAGAAAAGAGGATGGGCTACCAAGAGTTTTAGATTTGTAGTGTAGGCATAGAGCCACAAAAATAACCCTGGTGTCAGTAAAAATAATAAATAAATAGTAATTTTTTTTAAATTAAAGTTAGTTGGTCTGAGCCTCCAGCTCCCCACCTGCAGGGGAGTCCCTTCACAAGTGGTGAAGCAGGTCTGCAGGTGTCTATCTTTCTCTCCCCCTCTGTCTTCCCCTCCTCTCTCCATTTCTCTCTGTCTTATCCAACAATGATGACATCAACAACAACAATAACTACAACAACAAGGGCAACAAAAGGGAATAAATAATTTTTTTAAAAAAATTACTTAATGTTTGGAGAGCATCTACTATGTGCAAGGTGTCATTCTAGGAACTGGAGAACAAAGCAGATGAAAAATCCCTGCCTTTGGGTGTGTACACTCCAGTGGGAGAGACAAGAGAGTCAACAAGGTTGACAGCACATGTGATGTGAGCAAGAAGAGAGAAGTAATCAGGTAGGGAGAATAAGAGGTGAATGGAAGGGCAGTCATTTCACTAAAGAACCAGAGAGGGCCCCATCAAGGTGGTGCCATTGGAGCCAAGACTAAAGGAGGAGAAGAATGCGCTAAGCAGGTATTCAGGGGGAGAGTATAGCAGATGGAGGGGTCATCAGGTGCTGAGGTTCAGTGTCGTGGGAGCTGCAAAGGGACAGCTGGGCAGGTGCAGCTGGGCCAGAGAAGGTCAGACACCACCCAGCCCAGGCCCATGGCTGCTGTTGCTGTATGTTATTGGCTCATGGAACATGTAGACACTCTGGCATCAAAGGGTTACCTGGGGTTAGGGGTGACCAAGCATAGCAGGTGGCACTTCTGCACAGTCCCACCCTGCAACCCTACCCTAGACCCCAGCCTTTGGACCTGGTGTGCACAGGGACTCACCTGACGTGATGTTGAGAAGCTTGCAGGCAGTCTCGATGTCCTTGAGTACCTCACCCACTACCATGGACTGCACCTGCTCCAGTGAGTGCTCCTCCAGGGCCAGCCCACCCTGTGACAGGTCCAGGCTGCCCCCTGCAGCTTGGCTGTCAATGACTGGGCACTGCTCAGGCTCCTTGGGTGGCTCCTCCCGAGTGCTGACCCCAGGGCACTTGGCTGCCCAGCTGCTGTCCTCTGGATACAGCATGTCAAAGTAGGAGAGGTAGAAGGTGGATAGGCCCTGGTCAGGAGTGGCAGGTGGGCTGGGGCTCCAATCCTGTCTCTCAGGCCCCACCGAAACCCCTGCCACCTTCTCCAGATCTGTCCGCAACACGGTGTCAGGGGTCAACAGGAGGCGGCTGGAGGGCATGATGCTCAGGCCTGGGCTGGCGCTGCCCATGCCGCCACCGCCACTGCTGCTGCTACTACTGGGGTCTGTGGCTGAATCTACAAAAATGAGAAAGGAAGGAGAGTCAAGTTCTGGAAGCTTTTCCTTCCCCGTGGTGCTGCTAAACTGGTTACAGGGATGAGGGACCTGTTGGCAGTGGCCAGGACAGACAGACAGTGGGGGATTCCGGGTCACTGGACAGTTAGGGCAGGGCTGGGCAGACAGGCTTCCTAACTAGGGTGGACAATGAGCTGGGGGAGACAGGTATTGGGGTGGGACTGAATCCACAGCTCCCTCACTCCTCAAGGAAACCAGGTTGGCAAGGAGCAACAATCTTTATACATATATGCTGTGCTTAACTCAACCTTGAGAGGTTCCTGCCCTTACGGGGGTGGGGGGGGGCTCACAGCAGAAGGTGGGATTAGCCCCCTTTGGCAGATGAGTGAATTGAGGACTGGAGAGGGAACCTGGACCTCACCCTGGACTCCCTGCCTTGTTGACCCACTGCAGCTCCAGACTGGAGTCCTGGAACCCATTCCACTCTGCACCCCCTTAAAAGTTTGCCCTGGGGGCCCTCTCAGCTCCCAGGGCCTTCAGCTGTCCCCCTGGGAGACTGTGTAGTACCCAGGTGGTAACCATGCAGGGCCTCAGCTCACTCTCCCAGGGGAAGCAAGGAGAGAAGGTCCTGGTTCCAGAAACAAACCCCCAGGAACTCAGATACACAGTCTTGCTGCTCCAAGACTTCTGAGGACTGTGTGGCCTCAATACGAGCACAAGGGGTTTCCCTCCCCGTGGGTCACACTGGCTCTGCTGTCATGACCCTCTTCTTTAAACCTCACAGGGAATCATGGTCTTGAGGCAGGGCCTCAAGAGATGTACAGACACTGAAGCACAAAGGGCTCTGGGCTATCTTTGCAATTCGTAGACTCAAGACTGAGGAATAAACCAGTATCCAGGGAGGTAGCAAAAAACTCATGTCCCAGGCTCCAAGGTCCCAGGTTCAATCTCTGGCACCACTTTAAGCCAGAGCTGAGCAGTGCTCAGGGGGAGGGGGGGAGAAGGAGATGAAAGATTACCAACAAATAGATGATTCCAGTAATACTGGGACTCAGTAATGAATGAACCTGTCCAGGGCAAATCAATATGTGTCCTTTTTCAGGAGTGTTTATATTTAAAGCAGCAGTTTGTATTAAATTAAATTTGTTATGTTAAAGTAGCAGGCCTGGGAGTTGGGCGGTAGCACAGCGGATTAAGCGCAGGTGGCGCAAAACTCAAGGACCGGTGTAAAGATCCTGGTTAGAGCCCCCAGCTCTCCACCTGCAGGGGAGTCACTTCACAGGTAGTGAAGTAGGTCTGCAGGTGTCTTTCTCTCCCCTCTCTGTCTTCCCTTCCTCTCTCCATTTTTCTCTCTCCTATCCAACAATGACGACACCAATAACAATAACAACTACAACAAGGGCAACAAAAGAAAATAAATAAATAAATAAATTTTTTTTTTTAAAAAGGGGGGTTCGGGTGATAGCGCAGCGAGTTAAGCGCACATGGTGCAAAGCGCAAGGACCGGCATAAGGATCCCGGTTCAAGCCCCTGGTTTCCCACCTGCACGGGGGTTGCTTCACAGGTGGTGAAACAGTTCTGCAGGTGTCTGTCTTTCTCTTCCCCCTCTCTGTCTTCCCGTCCTCTCTCCATTTCTTTCTGTCCTATCCAACAACAACATCAATAACAACAACAATAATAATAACCACAACGATAAAACAACAAGGGCAACAAAAAAGGGCAAAAATAGACTCCAGGAGCAGTGGATCTGTGGTGCAGGCATGGAGCCCCTGCAATAGCCCTGGAGGCAAAAAAAAAAAAAAAAAAAAAAAAAGTAGCAGACCTAATGTTCTATGGTAGATGGTATAATGACAATTTGGTGGAGGGTGAGCTGTGCTGACAGCTGTCATGGGAGATGTAAAAATGTGACAAAGCCTATGTGACAACAGTCATAGATCAACATTGTCTTGTGCATGAAACCAGGCTCAAGCCCAGCCTCTACCACACTGGAAGACAACTAGATGCTGTGGCATCTTTCCCTCTCTCCCTCTGTCTCTGTGTTTCTATCTCAAAAAGTTGGCCCAAAATGGTGAAGTCCCAGAAATAACAAAATAAAACAAAAAGATCAACATTTATTCAATTAAAAAATTTTAATAAAATAAAGGACTGGGGCTGGGAAGACAGTATAACGGTTATGCAAATGACTTATGCCAGAGGTTCTTAGCTCTCAGAACCAATTCTTAGCACCACCATAAAGCAGCTGAGCAGTGTTCTGATAAAACTAACAAAATAAATAAACAAATAAATAAATGTCTGGCAAGATAGCTCACCTGGGAGGGTGCCTACTTTGTTATACTTTGTCAAGCAACCCAGGCTCGACCCTCGCCCTGTTTTGGTACTGTGGTCTGTTTCTTTCTCACCCTCTGTCTATGTGAAGAAGTTAGCTTGGAGCAGTGAGACCTCAGCAATAGCGAAATAATAATATATATTTTAACTTAAAAATTTTTTTATATTTATTTATTTATTCCCCCCTTTGTTGCCATTGTTGTTTTTTTATTGTTGTTGTAGTTATTATTGTTGTTGTTATAGATGTCGTCATTGTTGGATAGGACAGAGAGAAATGGAGAGAGGAAGGGAAGACAGAGAGGGGGAGAGAAAGATAGACACCTGCAGACCTGCTTCACCACCTGTGAAGTGACTCCCCTGCAGGTGGGGAGCCAGGGGCTCGAACCGGGATTCTTGAGCCGGTCCTTGCGCTTGATACCACATGCACTCAACCCACTGCGCTACCGCCTGACTCCCCAAATAATAATATTTTAAAATTATTAGTATTGATTAATTAATTAAAAAGTAGTTGTTTCTCAAAATGTGCTGTCTCCAATACTAACCTGGGAACTTGTGAGAAAAGCAGATTCCTAGGTTATCTTTGGAGTTGCCCAATTAGGAAGCAGAGGGCAGACAGCAACACATTCCAGCAGGCCTTTTGGGTGATTCTGATGCATGTTCACATGTGAGAATCACTGCTTTGAAGACATTTGGCCAGTGTGAGAGGAGGTGTTTTTTGTTTGTTTGTTTGTTTGTTTGCCTTCAGGGTTATTGCTGGGGCTCTGTACCTGCACTAGAAATCCATTGCTCCTGGAGGCCATTTTTCCCATTTTGTTGCCCTGTTGTTTTTGCTGTTGTTGGATAGGACAGTGAGAAATTGAGAGAGGAGGGGAGATAGAGAGGGGAGAGAAAGACAGACACCTGCAGACCTACTTCATCGCCTGTGAAGCAACCCCCCTGCAGGTGAGGAGCCAGGGGCTCGAACCGGGATCCTTATGCCGGTCCTGTGCACTTCACTTCACACTATGTGCACTTAATCCACTGTGCTACTGCCCAGCCCCTGAGAGGAGGTTTTAATTGCAGGACCAACTGACTTCCTCATGGAGGCATTTACTGTGTCACATGGGAATAGCCACCTGTGCCCACCTCCAATAACCCCTGGGGACTGAGCCTCTCAGCCTCTGTGGCTCACACACTGGCCCATGCTGGTGGTGTGGGGAGGGGCTTCTGGTTTAAAAGATGCTCCCAGCTTTTCTAGGACAGCAGTTATCCCCTTCCCACTAGAGTGCAGAAATGAAGACCTTCCCAATCTAGCTGGTGTAGCTTGGAGGACAGGGTCCAGGTGGGATTCACACTTTCCCGTGCAAGGCCTATCCTTCCCAATTTCTCAGGGCAGCTCTGCAGTCAGTTCCCTAAGGTGGTGAGAATGCAGGCCAGAAGGGTGTTCCTTGTCATTTCCACTCTCCCTTTCAAGGGCTCCTTTAAGTGACAAGGAAGGAAAGGTCAGTGTTGGGTGGGGTGGGCAAGGAAGGGATGCGGGGGACAGAGGGCAGGCCTGGAATCATTTCAAACCCTTCTGTGCAAATATACATGTGTGCTGTTGGACCCATATTATTTACTCAGGCCGTGCCAACAACCTGTTCAGCCCCTGGTCTCCACCCTGACCAATGCCCACACCCTACCCCCTGGGCAGTCCCACCCCAGAGAGCCCCTCTCAGTCCCCACCCTTTCCTCATCACCTGCCTTCTGCCCCCTCCACGTCCCCAGAACCCCCACACCTGCCACGTTAGGACCGTCCCTGCCAAAACCCTGGGCCTCATGCCAGGGAGACGGAAGTGTTTCCAAGAAGTAGGAGAGCTTGCTTCCCTGAGGCCCTCCTGTTCACTCTGTCTGGGCCCCAGGCAGAGTGGGAGGGAAACAAGGCCTATGTTGGGGGTGGGGCAAGGAGGGGACATGATGGCATGAGGGGCTAATAAGGATACATGGGCAGAGCTGGTGGGGACACTGGCCAGGCTAGGGAGTGTGACACATCCCAGCACATTCATCAGAGATTACAGGGCTCCAAAGTCCTGGTGCCCATACGCTCCCCAAGAGAGGCAACCAGGCCTCATCCTCGTTCCTGTCTAAAGGGTGAGCAAGTCAAGCTGCAGAGAACCCAGTGCCTTAGACCCAGGTCTCTGGACCCCTGACCCCAGGCTCACTCAATAGCAGAGCTTGCTCACCTCCTCCACAGCCCACATTCCATCTCCTGCTCTCCCCATAAGGCCTGTGACCTGTTCTCAAGCAAGGCTTAGTCCCAGTCCCAGCATTTCCAAGAAACAACATGGTAGTGATTAAGCCAGAGGTAGAGGAGAGGTTGCGGGGGAGGGGGGGGGGGATCTGCAGGTGGGGGTAGTGGGCGGTGAGCAGTGACCTGACCCCAGCAGCACAGAACTGGGGGAGCTGGCTTTACTGATCCATGACTGGTGTGCCCAGTCTGAGACTCTGGCATCTCTTCCCAGTGCTGGACTTCAGAGGGAAGACAGTTCTGCATGGTGCCAATCTCCTGTGCCCACAGCCTTCATGCTTTACCACTCACAGCCAGAGGAGCTGATATTCAAGCTCATGTTTTATTGACATGGACACTGAGGCTCAGACATGCTATGCAGCTTGTTCAAGGTCACCTGCTTGCCAGGACAGGGCTCTCTGCTCATGGCACCCAGGACCTGTCCTAGCTTCCCAGCATCCTACCACCTCCCAATTGGACAACTTGATATTCCAAAGCCCAGTCCTACCTCCTGGATACTCACTCCACCCCCACATTTACTTTCTTCTGACATCTCTTCATCAGGGAGCCCTATGTTCAAGAATCTCCCATGGCTCCCCAATGCCTGCCCTACCAGATCCCAGTGGCTGGTATCTACTTCTGAGACCTCCCAGAGAATCAGAACTAGAATATATAGTTGCTGTCACCAAGGCTTCACTACTCTGGGCTGACTTTTTCATATAGAGAGAAAGAGGCAGAGAGAATAAGAAGGAGGGAGGGAAGGAAAGAGAGAGAGAGAGAGAGAGAGAGAGAGAGAGAGAACAAACCAAAGCATAACTCTGGCATATGCAATACTGAGGATCAAACCTGGTACGTTGTGCTTGTAAATCTGAAGATATAGCCACTATGCCACACCTTAGGCCACAAAAGGATTATATGTTATGTGATTATTTTATAGATGGCAACAACAAAGGTCTGGTGGGCATAATTTGTTCTGCTGGTTGTGGCTGTGGCAGGGTCTGGACTAGTACTAGGGAGAGGTGCAGAGATCCAAATCCAGGCCATAATAAGAGTGACACTGCTGGGAGTCAGGTGATAGCACAACCTGTTAAGCTCACGTGGAACAAAGCAAGAGACCAGAGCACAGCTCAGTTCTGCTTTATAGTGGTGCCAGGGATTGAACCTGGGACGTTGGTACTTCAGACATGGAAGTCTTTTGTATGATCATGCTATCTCCTTGACCCTGCATGACTTTTTTCCTCTTGTGTTTTTGTGCCTTTTGCCCAAGATTCCTCTTCCTTAACATAAGTTTATCCCAAGGCCCACCTCCCCCCAGGAAGTCCACTCTAAAAGCTCACTCTGGCTTACTGTCTCTTCCCATTTGTCAATGAAATTCAGTCATGAATACATTCCAGGTGACTGTATATCCACAAGGAATAATTTGTACTGAGGAAACCAGGGCACAGAGAGTGACAGAGACATGCCCAGGGTCACAAAGCAGAGCTAGGATCAGCCCAAAGGCTTCTGCTCAATAGGCTAAGGATCTTGTGGCCAGTCCTACATTTTCCAGGCCCCAACAACAAACCCGACTCTCCCTACAATCTCTGCTAGTTGCACCTGAGAGCCAGTAGTCTCCAGAGTGATGCCACCAGCTTCCCAACCTCAGTCTGATCTTTTCTGGATTAAGTCATGTGTCTGGATTAAGGTTTAGCATCCTGATTACCTCCTGCCCAGGGTTTCTGGCTCCAAATCTAGACAAAGAAAGTTTGGTAACAGCTGGTGGAGGTCAAGGCCCAGATCTGCAAGGCATTAGCCAGAGGGATTAACCACCTTTGGCCCCTTTTCTGAGCACCTTCCATTCTCCCAAGAAGGCAGGCCTTGGAGAGAAGGCAGAGGAACCCAACATCAGAGATTCAGGACAACTATTTCCTGTCATTTCCAAGCCTGCCCTTGCACCTCAGGGCCAAGGATGTGCCGCCACAATGCTCTTGCTTCCTGGGTTCCCCCTCCCACCTCAGGGACAGCAGTGAAAACTCCACTGATTGTTTAGGGAAGTGGAGCTAACTGAGAGGGCTTTCCTGTGGCTGTCATAGGGGCTTGAAGTCTGTTCTCCCCCTCCTACTCAGTCCAGTCTCCAGATCTGTGGACTTTGGGTGGGGGTAAATATAGTCTAGGTCCCATGTCAATCCTGAGATGCAACCTCAGCATGTCCAGGGCCCAGGCCTCTAGCTGTAAGCCACACTGAGAAGAGCACTGAGGGGGAGTGGGAAGGACTGGGGTAACAGCCTTCCTTTCACTCCACAAGCTGGGGGCTGATGCCTCTGGCTCCCCATGGCCACTGTCTACTCCTTCCCTCCTTCCCTCTCTCTTTCCTTCCCTCCTTTCAACCTTCCCTCCCTCCCTCTCCCCAAACCTCTGGGCTAGTTTAATGGGTCAGAGACTAGGAGCAGTAGGGGTGCAACCAGTATCTGTCCAGGAATCAGGCAGGGTAGAAAGGGCTCACACCCTACTCCCCCATCTCAGCAGGTCAGCACCTTGGAGAGAAGCTGGGCCAGGCAGTGTGACCTGCCTGAACAGGCTCCTCTGACGAAAGTGTCCAGCCCCATCACACTCTTCCTTCTCACTATTGCTCTCCTCCTGCCCCCTGGCTTCTCCTGGTCAGTCACTTCCCTCCCAGGGAGCACCAGCTCCTTGCCCTTTGAAACTTCTACAATACTAGATGGACCCTGGCCCTGGTCTCCTTCCTGTCCCCTTTCCACTGCCCAGAGGTCTGGCCTCTCCCTACTAGACAGACCACCACCTCATCCAGAGAGGCCCACCAGGCTGACCACTTCTGGGCATCTCCGTCTCTTTCATGCTTCTCACTAGGTTATCCCTGTTGCCCCCAGGTCTCTAAGAACAGAGAAAAGTGGGGGGGGGGGCTGAGGAGGTGCTGAAGAAGGCCCTGTCTATCCTGGACTCAGGCCATTTGCTGACCCTGCTGCTGAAAGCCCAGCCACAGAGAAGGCACACTGGTAGACTCCAGGTCACACTGGTGCCTGCATGCATAGGAAACTTCTCCAACTATAGCTCAACGTACCTGATTAGGCCCAAACAGAGGGGGTTAGGGTGGGCAAGGCGACAGAAAATTCAAGACCTCAGCATCTTGGCTATGGGTTCAAGTCCTGTCCTACTCTCATTGTATGTGAGGCTCTGGCAGTCCTGGCCCCAGCTGGCCCCAGTCACTTCTCTTCTCCTGGGGAGGGAGAGAGTCACCTCCACCCAGGAGCCTCTCACCCAGACACTACCCCTCAGTCTGAGGTGGAAGGAGGAGGGTGGAAAAATACAGGTGGCCAGGGCCAGGAAGACAGCATAATGATTATGAAAAAAAAAAAAAAAAGCTTTAATCCCTGAGGCACCAAAGGTCCTAGCACCACTATAAGCCAGAGCTCAGCAGTGCTCTGGTCTCCCTCTCTGTATCTCTTGCATTTGAGAGAGAGAGAGAGAGAGAGAGAGAGAGAGAGAGAGAAGGAAATACCTGAGTGCCTTTATGCCCTCCCCCCCACCCAATTTAGAGACACAATGCAGGATGCACTTTGAGCAGAATGAAGGGTGTGGCTGTAACTCTTCCAGATCCCGCCTCTGGAGTTGAGTCCAGGCATCTGGAAGACTTGGACCCCCTCCAAGGCTGTTCTTCACCTCTTTCACAGAGCAGGCCTGGCTCCCACTCCTGTGCCACCCCCCTCCTTCCTGCAGCAGAGTCTCCCCAGCCCAGATGAGCCTGAGGCTTAGAACGGGTTGGGCCAGAACCTTGATTTCTTAGTATGCCAAGTCCAAAACCTGCCTAGCTTGCAGGGGTTTCCAGAGACTGTAAATCACCTCTTCATTCATCTCCTGAGCCTTTAAAATTAAGACTGATTTATTTATCAGAGAGGAGAGAACCGGAACATTATAACCTGGCACATGCCACTCTGGGGATCAAACTCAGGGCCTCATGCTTGAGAGCTCAATGCTTTAGCCACTGAGACAACTCCTAGGTTGCCACTCAATCTTTGTTTAGTACATACTATGTCTAAACAGATTTCATTTCTCAGCATCCTTTGCCCTACTGTGACCAAGTACCCATTTGCATATCCCACCTCCAACCACCAAGCAGTCAGTCTCTGAGGGGACTGCTCTTCCTCCCCAGTGGTCTCCCCAGCCCTACAAACCCACCTTGAAGGGACCATAGCACCTTCTTTCTACCTGACTCTCCTCCAGCACTTGGCCCATACGGGCCCATCCTGCTCCACCTCAGGGCCTGGGAGGGTTTGTGATTTCCTGCCAGATACACACACACACACACACACACACACACACACACACACACACACACACACACACACACGCTTGTCCTGGCTGGGCAGGCGACTCCTCAAAGGGGTGAGTGTGTGGTTTCTCCCTGTGTTTGCCTCTGGTGCCCTGATGGACCATCTTGGCCTATGGGTTCTTTGGGTTTGGGATGACCAGGCAGGACAATGACTCCACAGTCTCTCAAGAGGTTTGTGTGACATGGGTCACTCAACTCTGCTCTCCTGAGTCCCTGCAGCCTCCTGCAGCACAAGCCCAGCACAGGGCAGGCAGTGGTGTTTCACAAGCCCTAGTGGGTAAATCTGTCAAACTGTGGTAGGGCAGAGGGAAGAAGCTTCCCTGAGCTCTAGTCTGAGGGTACCAGGACTTGGAGGTTTCTGGACTCTGAAGGCACTCTGCCGTAACAGAAGATGGCAAAGGCCCAGAACCAACTATCCTGAGAGCCTAAGAACAGAAATCCCTGGGGAAAAAAAGTTTAAATGGGGGACAGGACTGTGTGTGAGTTCATGTCGTAGAGTGCACACTTCACCATGTGTGAGGACCTGGGTTCAAAACCCAAGCACCCAGTGGAAGAGTCATACATGATATAAGGGGAATTCCATGAACAGCAGAACAGTGCTGCAGTGTTTCTACTTTCTCCATCTTTCTATTTTAAATTTAAAAAGAAAAAAAATAAGTATGTCTGAAGCAATGAAATTTCACACACGTGAGTCCCTGTGCAAAACAAAACCCAAAAGGTTTAAATGAGCAGGGATAAGCTATAGAGTTGGTGGGGTGAGTGTGGGGACACATCCCTATGTGTAAAGTGTCACAGAGACACATGGCTCTTCTGCCTCGATCCATAGGGAGGAGGATGTGGGAGCCAGAGTCAGGTGAACTGGATCCTAGCAACCCTCAGACCAACTTGGTGCTCAGGAGTGAGCAGACGTGAGTCCCTGCCCCCATCTCAGCTCCCAGTACCAAGACTCTATCAGTTACCCCTGCCCCTTCCTCATTCTCAGAGCTGGTGGGACAAGACAGACACATCA
This sequence comes from Erinaceus europaeus, assembly GCF_950295315.1. Lineage (NCBI taxonomy): Eukaryota > Metazoa > Chordata > Mammalia > Eulipotyphla > Erinaceidae > Erinaceus > Erinaceus europaeus. The sequence continues at coordinate 57,824,516 of NC_080165.1, forward strand.
TCATCACAATCCTCTTATTATTTTAATTATTACATTTTTTTTTTTTTTTTACTAAAACACTGCTCGACTCTGACTTATGGTGGTACCAGATATTGAGCTTGGGACCTCAGAGAAAAATCTCTTTGCATAAACATTATGCTGTCTCCCCAGCCTGTGTGTGTGTGTGTGTGTGTGTGTGTGTGTATGTATTCATTTTATCTGATAAGACAGACAGAAATTGAAAGGGAAAGGGACGGAGAAGGAGAGAGAGCCAGAGAAACACCTGGAGTGCTGTTTTCCTGCTTGTGAAGCTTTCTCCCTGCAGGTGAGGACCAGACACTTGAACCCAGGTCCTTGTAAATGGTAACACATGCACTTAACCAGGTGCACCACCCCCTGTCTCCCCAGCCCCTCTTTTATTATTAGTTTTCACTCTAGCACATGTAATAATGGAGAAAAAACTCAGGACCTCATGCCCAAGAAAGAGTCCAGTGCTTTATTCACTGTGACACCACTTGGGCCACCCCATTGTCCCTATCCACTGTCCTAGGTGGTCTCAGGTCCATCTGACCCATAGCACTTGGTGCCCTTCCAATTTTTTTATTTTCTAAGCTCAGCATTACTTTATTGAGGAAATGTTGATATATAGAATCACTGCTGTCACGAGGGTACAGTTCCACATTTCCCCAAGCCAGGTGCCAGTCCATCTCACTCTCCACCACAACATCAACTGTTCTCCCTTAGGGCACGGGGTCCCTCAGTGTTCCTTCCCTCTCTCTCCCCTTCTACACACTGGTGGCAGGAAGAAGTGGTCGTGAGGAGGAGGAGGAGGCTGGCAGGAGAGGAGAACTGGCAGGGGCAGCTCCTGGACTGGGAGCAAGCAAATGAGCAGGAGCCTGGCATTAAATGTCAGGAAGAGCCCAGGGCAACTGGGCTTGAGTAAAGTTTGCTTTGGGAAGAGTTGTTCCACCTGACAGGCCACTTGCTTCGCTAGGGGCACAGGGTAGCGCCCGGAAGTAGAGGGGCAGGGTGGGAGCAGGAGGGTCTCAGGACAGGTTTGAGCTCAGATTCTACTCGTTAGCTCTGAGACTGGATCAAGGGACTAAGATTCAGTTTCCTTTCTGTGAAATGGGCTGTCAAGACCATGTTTTCAAAACTGAAGGGGAGGGTGGATGAAAAGCACTGATGAGTGGTCATGGTCTGAGCAGGTATAAAGGTATAAAGGTAGTGTTGAGAGCAAGTGAGGGACAGGGCTGGAAAGGGGAGGGAGAGGAAATGGGTGAAGATTGAAAGGTGGTGATGGTGGGTGGAGGACTGGGAGAAGACTGAGGGTGGAGGTAAGGGACGTGCCCTGAGGTCATTCTTTCCTCTAGCCTCACTCACACTCCCATGGCCTCTAGGAGGAGCCAGAGCTACCACCTCCCCAACTTCAGTCTGGGACCCAGGGCGGGGAAACCACACAAGAACCGAAAAGCTGTCTATTCACCAGAGAGCCAGCCGCCACCAACTCCTCTACACAGACTTCAGAACCCTGCTCCAGCATTTCCCCTTCTGAAGCCTCCTCCTCTAACAGACCACCTTATCTAATCTTCTCACCTCAGTGTAGGAGCCACATGTGCAGGAAGGAAAAATGAATGCCTACAGGGCCACAGGATGACCCCTAATCCATCTCTTGCTCTTCTGCTTCCATTCCGAGGAGCTTTGTCTCAAGACAGCCTGAATGGACTAACTCAAGTTACACTCAAGCCATACCAAGCTATTTAACACAAAACCATGCTCTGCTCTAGGGCTGTTAGCTTCATCTGTGTGATGATCCCTGTGCTAAAAAAAAAAAAATGTGGGCTCCTCTAATTCTTCCACTCACTGCCAAAGTCACAATGCTTTGTGAGCATCTGCAAAGCACCTACTGGGTGCCCCATCTCCTCAGGCTCTGTACACAGAACTCTACCTAATGCCAAGGGTCATGGTGCAAATTCAGTGGCATCATACCAAAGTGTCTCATAACTGGTGACATAGATAAGCAAGTCCTGTAGGGGCTAAGTGGTCAGCTCGGAGTCCCCACTCAGTGCCTGGCACAGAGGAAACACTTGTCCATTCACAGTTGGGTGGTCCCCCATCCTGTGAGAGCCTACTGCCTCCACACCCAACCTCTTTAGGAACAAGAGCGCTGAGGCTGTTCCCTCTACCCAAATTCCCGTGTTTGGAGTAAATAGGCTCTCAGAGGTGAGCCTCTGGCTCCAGGATTGAGCAGAACTGGCCTGGGCCAGGGCCTGGGCCTCTCTTTGGGGTGAAGGGGGAGGCAGGGAGCCTTCTGCCCATCCCTACCCATTGCCTCAGGTCTAGGGCGGCATAGGATCCTGTTTGCTTTGTTACTCAGCCCAGCAGCTGGTACTGGGGAGATGAACCTTTATTGGGGTAACTGAGAAGCTGTTTATTGGGGAGGTGGGGGCAGGAAATGAGGCCATGTCCCTGACCAAGGAGGGGAACGGCCATGACCGTCATAAAAGGGACAGGCCGCTCAAAGCCTGTGGCCTGGGTGTAGGCTGCTGGGTGGTCCTATCTGGAAGAATGAGGTGGGGGGATGAAGTTAGTTCAGTGGACCTGCGAGCCCCCAACACACACACAAGCATGTGCATAGGCCTGCTCCAGCCACAGGGAATACCTCATCGTCCCAAGACGCTATAGCTTTTTACTCTGTCATCCATACCCCACACTTCCACCTAATAAGTCTTAGAAATGAGCACCTTCTGGGACCCCACTGTTGCTCTTATGCCCAGACCAGGGTCCCCAAGATCATGCTTCCCCTCGCACTCAATCACCCAGTTGACTAGCTCTGCTGTACCCCGGATCACCTGGTTCTTGTGGATACCCTCTCTGCCCCCCACTGTCCCACCTAGGCCATTGCTCCAGGCCTGCCTCCTAGCTCCAGATTCCAGCAAGCCCCTGCCCACGTGTGGCCTGGCTGCAGGGAGACCCCTCCCCGAGCCAAGTAGCAGTGGCTGGCAGCAGCAGAAATGCTGTTTGTGTGTCACTAACCAAGTAGAACGGGTTAGTTCTCCAGGGCTAAGGCTGCGCCTGTTGGGCTGCCTTTTCTCAGGCCAGGCTGGGCTCAGTGTAGAGCCTGAATGGGAGGCCATTACAGACACAGGGCACCCCAGGCCTGGCTAGGCCCAGGGGGCTCAGCCAGCTTCTGGAATCTGTCCAGGGAGATCAACCAGGCTGCATACCAGAGGGGTTAGGGGCTTCAGGAGGTGTAGGGCCAAGATCAGGGACGCTGCTGCCTGGGGATCAGTTCTGAGTTTGCAAAGCCAGCCTCTAAGTCCTGTGCTCAGCTACCCCTACCCCATCCCCACCCCCACTCCCACCCCCCAGACCAGGGAAAGCCCCCCGTGGTGAGGCAGGGCACTGTACCTCCCCCAGACTTACCCCTTAGCTGCCTTGTGTCCAGAGTCCTCCTCTGCTGAGGGGCTACCTTTGGGGTCAGGAGGAGGCGTCGGTCTCAGCCAGGCATCCGGGGGGGTCAGAGGGACCAGGGACCAGCAGAGGTGGAGGCAGGTGAAGCACTAAATGGGCCACTGAGGTGTCCAGCTACCTTTGAGGGGTAGCCTTCGTAGGATCTTAGGGCTGTGTGCCCTGTAAGGTGTCCCTGCTCCCCCAACCCAGGGCTGCCTGCTGGCACTGTGGCAAGACCTAGATCCAGGGGCTTACAGGAAGTGAGGGGGGCACTGGGCATAGGGCTGAGTCAATGGGGCAGTGTGGACGCAGGCGAGTGCAGGAATGTGTGGGGAGGAAGTCAGGCAGTGCAGATGAAGAGCTGGCCAGTGCCTGATTTCCCATTATAAGTAATCCTTCCTTATTTACCTGAACAAACACGCTCCCTGCTTACCTCAGACCATGGCAGGCTCCTGGTTAACCCTTGCAAACCTCCCCTTCCTTGCTGGGGGATTCTCACCTGACAGCCAGGGAATGAACTCACTCACTCACTTACTCTCTCACTCACTCACTCATTCACTCATTCATTCACTCACTCACTCACTAGTTGCTATATAGTGACTGAGCTTATTCTGTATGAGGCACAGAGGTGCTAACAAGAGGAGTCTAGAGAGGGGTGCTAAGAAAGACCAGGTGGGGACAAGAGACACAGAAGCAAACAGCAGAGAGCATTCAAACCAACTTCTGACCCAATGGAGAGCTATGGGAGTAGTAAAGGTGGGTACCTGGCAAGGGAAGTCAGTGAAGGCTTCCTGGAGGAGGTGCTGTTTGGTTTCTCAGGCCAGGAATGGAAGGAGCTTCAGAGAAACCTGGAGTAAGTGAATTGAGGCTCACAGGCCCTCTTAGCCCATGTAGGTACCCTGTTTTCTGTGCCCCACAGGGCCTGCAGTGAGTGCTTCACACAGTGGTACTTAGGGGTTGGTGGTGTGCTGTCCCAGACCCAGCACAAGGTCAGAAAGCAAGAATTTGCTTTCTCCCACAGTCCCTGAAGTGTGGAAGCAAAGAGGCTTCATAGACTGGGGCACAGCCAGGCACTCACAGTCCAGGCTCCTTTGCCTCTGTGAGTCCAAGGAGGGCTGCAGAATGGAGCACTCAGCCTTCCCCAACCCCTGCCAGGCAGGGGTTGCTCTTTCTTTGTCTGGATCACCTTGGAAGCGCACTAGGCACCTGCTAGCCCCATTCTGTCAGTGAAAGCACATTTTAGATAATATTAATACTGTTTGCCCATTTCAGAAGGAAGCTGTGTGGCTTCCCACAGTGTAAGTATTCTAGAACTGCAGGAAGATCCCAAGGCTTTCAGCCTTCACTCTTCATCCCTCACCCCTCACCTGTGGGAAACCCTGGGTTTGGCTGTTTTTGGAGAGGGCAGCTTACGAGGATGACTTATCAGAGATTTTCCTTAGAGAAGCTTGAGGTAGATTGGGACAAGGAGGAGGGAGGTAATATGAGGTTCTGCAATGGCTGCCATCGACAATCTCAGCCTTTCAGGGCCATGTAAGAAAAGACTGTCCACTCTCAGGCTCTCCTCCAGAATACCCAGGCAGTCATCTCACCATCCTCATGGAAGCTGGCATCGGTATCTGCATTCTGACGCAGTGATAATGACAGTGATCCATGAGCACCTGTGCAATATGCCAAGAACTGTTCAGTGCTCAAAGGATGCTAAGTTATCATCTAGCACTGTTACACAAGCAAGTATGAGGAGTACCCAATAAATGTTTATTGAGTAGATAAGAGTCACCAGAGACTCTTATGCTCATCCTCCCCACGCCCTGTAGTATGCAATCCCTAATTTCTACCTGGGAACTGTTTCCATGGAAATAAATCTATTCCAGACTCCCTTACAAGTAGGTGGGATTATGACATTATGTCAAGAAAGAAATCTTTCTTAGAAGCAAAGTGGATGTGTACCTTTTGCCCTCTTCTATAACCTTTTGCTATTGTGCTATCTGGAATGTTGCCATGTTGTCTGAAATTCTAGCTGTCATTTTGGACGATGAGGACAAATGGTGAAATAGTGAACTGGAAGTAGACAAGGTTTCTGAGGAATGCATAAACCCCCATACTGGATCAGGACTATCTGCCACAGGACTTTGGACAGTTGGTGCACCTCAAGACTTTCATGAAAGAAATGGACCTTTCTTTTTTAACTGGGGGTCTTTTTATTCAAAGTCAGTGCTGGTTCTATTAAATAGTTGAAGTAGACCGAAAAATAGATAGAGAGATGAAGATAATAGCACTCTTGCAGCCAGAGATGACATGTCACTGCTGGATGACACCAGGAAACATTGCCCATGGGAAGGCTGCCCCTTGAGCGCTGGGCACAGCCTTGCTGGGGCATGAGGGCACACCTCTGGGCTATCTCCAAGGGTGGGTAGGCATGAACAGGTGGGCCAGGCTCAGCTGTTCTCCATGTGGACAGTGTTCAATCCACTTAAACCAATCTAGGGAAGCCAAGGTGCCTGTGGGAGCCTAAGAGGGAACAGGAGAGGACTCCCCATCTGCTCAGACTAAGGAGCCAGACTAAGGGACTGGTACCTTCCCAGGGCAACTCTGGTGAGCTCCTGAGGGAAGATGGGCCTGTTAGTCCTTTATTTTTCTTTTATTTCTCTCTCTCTAGACAGACAGACAGACAGGCAGACAGTAACAGAGAAGCAGAGAGAGCTAGAGAGTGAAAGAGACCACAGCATTGAAATTTTCTTCCATGCTGAGGGGGAACAGGGTCAAATCTGGGTCATGCACATAGCAAAGCAGCACACCATCCAGGTGAGCTATTTCACCAGTTCTATAGCCCATTCTTGACCGGTGAAAAGACTGCATGACATAGTGCTTTGATCTATTCAGTATGGTGTTGTGGCACTTGCTCAAGATTTGATAAAATTCCTGGTACTATCACCCTTCAACTGTAATCTTTTTTTTAAATATTTATTTATTCTTTTTTGTTGCCCTTGTTGTTTTTTATTGTTGTAGTTATTACCGTTACTGATGATGTTGTCATTGTTGGATAGAACAGAGAGAAATGGAGAGAGGAGGGAAAGAGAGAGGGGGAGAGAAAGATAGACACCTGCAGACCTGCTTCACCACCTGTGAAGCGACTCTCCTGCAGGTGGGGAGTCAGGGCTTGAACTGGGACCCTTACGCAGGTCCTTGCGCTTTGCACCACATGTGCTTAACCTGCTGCGCTACTGCCCGACTCCCAACTGTAATCTTTTTTTTCCAGAGCACTCAGCTCTGATTTATGGTGGTGCTAGGGATTGAACTTGGGACACCAGAGTCTTAAGCATGAAAGTCATTATAGTATCTTCCCAGCACAACATTTATTTTAATTAATTGATTGATTGATGCAGAGCCAGGGCATTGCACATCTCTCCTGGGTAATGCCTAACCCCTCTCGGCCCCATCCAGACTTGGGGTCTGGTACACCAGCTATGTTGTCCTAGTATGACTCTGCCCTGGGGTTCTTCTGCAACCCCCTCAGATGCTATTACCCCTCTTGCCCCTAAAGATCCTGAGTCTTTAGTGTGTAAGTTGGACTCTGCTACCCAGAAGGACAGTGTGCGAGAGGCACCAGGAAGAGACCAGAAGAGAAAGACCTTCCTGATATCTGACATCCAGTGTGAATGACTGAATGACTAGCAAGCAAAATCAGCTGCTTCCTTTTCTGTTGTCCAAATGGATTTAGTGGAGGTTTTTTTTTTTTTTTTTTTTGCTTCCAGGGTTATTGCTGGGGCTCACTCAGTGCCTGCACCATGAGTCCACTTGTTGTAGCCTCATTGTGGATATTATTATTACTGTTATTGTTGATGCCGTTCATTGTTGGATAGGACAGAGAGAAATGGGGAGAGGAAGGGAAGACAGACAGGGTGAGAGAAAGATAGACACCTGCAGACCTGCTTCACCACCTGTAAAGCGACTCCCCTGCAGGTGGGGAGCTGGGGGCTTGAACCAGGATCCTTACGCCGGCCCTCGCAATTTATGCCACATGCGCTTAACCCACTGTGCTAATTAGGATATCTATTGTTTCAGTCCTCTCAAGAGCACCCCCACTCCTAGCTTTCCTGAGTTCCCTCCAACCCTTGCAGATGTCATATGTTCTCATTTGTGCTCAGTTTTCCCATTTTCCTTTTTCCCCAAGAATCTAACATCTTGAGGGCAGGGCCCTGAAGCAGAGACGGCAGCAAACCAACACAAAGACTGTCCGCCCTTCCTTCTCTCCTTCCTTCCTTGCTTCCCTCCCTCCCTCCGTCCCTCTTCCCTTCCTTCCTTTCTTTTTAAATTCTCTATTTTATTTTATTTTGATAGGACTGAGGGAAATTGAGAAGGGAGTGGGAGATAGGGAGAGAGAGAAAGACAGATACCTGCAGTACTACTTCACCATTCATGAAGCTTCCCCCCTGCAGGTGGGGTCCAGGAGCATGAACCAGGGTCCTTGCACATGGTAATGTGTGCATTCAACCAGGTGCACCACTGTCCAGCCCCCTCAGATTGTGCTTTCTGGAACAGTCACCCTAAGCTGCCCATCCTCTCTCACCACCAGAAATGAGATAAGTAATACTTGTCCTGCTGACCCTGTGGGTAGGGTAGGACATTGTGATGAGTCAATGTCAACAGACAGTGGAAGCTGGACTGGCCTTGGGAAAGACAGTTTATTTGTCTGTCAGCTGGTCAGATTTCCAGCCTCCTAGCTTCCTTCTTAGTTTTCTTTCCACTTGGGTCCCACCCTCCTGGGACCTATAATCTTAGGATGATGGCAGAGACCAGGCTGGGACCCATGACTATCAGGGAGATGAACGGCCAGCTGGTTGCCAGCTCCTGCCCAGTAACACAAGTCCAGCCCCAGATGTGGCGCCAGCTCTGAAGTGGGAACAGTTATCTGCTTGGCTTTCTCTTTCCTTGCAAGATTTATAAAATGTACTCAGAACTGACCTCCAAAACTGGGGTATCAGGGTAATATAAACCTTGAAGCCCAAAAGGTAAATTTAGCAGATGTGAATAATAAAGGCCATTTTACAGTTCCGTGTAAAGCCTCATATTTTCCAGAGGCTTGTAATCGGAGCTTATCAGTTTCAGATATTCCTAAGCAGATCACCTTTACACATATTAATGTCTACTCTAGTGGGAAATTTTCTTCCTGATATTAAAAATTATCTCAAATAAGTGCAGTTGAATTCATGAATCAGCATTTCATTATTACAATGGAAGAGGTGACATAATTCTTTCCTTTAATTTCTTTATTGGGGAATTAATGCTTTACATTGTACAGCAAATACAATAGTTTGTACATGCATAACATTTCCTAGTTTTCCATATAACAATACAACCCCCACTAGGTCCTCTGTCATTCTTTTGGCAGAGGTAACATAATTCTTTAAAAAAAAGCTTGCAGGAAGACAGGAGAAAGAATGAAAGGCAGCAATTCTTGCATTTTTAAAAAATATTTATTTATTCATTTTCCCTTTTTGTTGCCCTTGTTGTTTTATTGTTGTAGTTATTATTGTTGTTGTTACTGATGTCATTGTTGTTGGATAGGACAGAGAGAAATGGAGAGAGGAGGGGAAGACAGAGAGGGGGAGAGAAAGATAGACACCTGCAGACCTGCTTCACTGCCTGTGAAGCGATTCCCCTACAGGTGGGGAGCCAGGGGATCGAACCAGGATCCTTACGCCAGTCCTTGTGTTTTGCACCACCTGTGCTTTAACCACTGTGCTACCACGCGACTCCCGCATTTCTTTTTTTTTTTAATATTTATTTATTCCCTTTTGTTGCCCTTGTTGCTTTATTGTTTGTAGTTATTATTGTTGTTGTTGTTAGATAGGACAGAGAGAAACGGAGAGAGGAAGGGAAGACAGAGAGGGGGAGAGAAAGATAGACACCTGCAGACCTGCTTCACCTACTCCCTTGCAGGTGGGGAGCCGGGGGCTTTGTGCCATGTGTGCTTAACCCGCTGTGCTATCGCCCAACTCCCGATTTTTGCATTTCAACTTAAATCATGAGGAAGATAAAGACTAACCTCTGGATGTAATTTAGCATCAACTCAGAATTCAGCAGTTTTCCTTGCATACTTCCAAAATGTTAGTGCAAAAGGAGCCAGATCACTGGTAAATAAATCGCCGTGAACTTGAAAGAGAATAGAAAACAGATTTCCTGAGGCTCATTAGCCCTCCAAAGTTCAATTTTCCTCTCCTAAAAGGCAATACTTCAAATGATAGAGTCAGCCAGACTTTAGTCACACACTGGAACCCATCATTAAGTTTAAGGTAAAGGACTGGGAACTGGAATTTGTAAATCATTATGGGGGCATTTCTCTCTACTGTTTGCTCTTTGGCTGACACTTCTGACTCCATCCAAGCTGTTGAAATATCCAGGCAAAAATAACTAATAAAAATTTTAAAAGTTAAAAAAAAAATAGAAAGAAATATCCAGGCAGTCCTCTAACCCTCCTATTTCTTGGCTCACTCTAATATCCCTGGAGTCACTTTTCTAATATCTAACTGTTCATATGCAAATATTCTTGATAGAAATTTATTATGTAAATGTAATGCCACCATAAGTTGTAATAAAGAAGGCATTTTTGGGAGCCGGGCGGTAGCACAGTAGGTTAAGCACAGGTGGTGCAAAGTGCAAGGACCGGCATAAGGATCCAGGTTCAAGCCCCGGGCTCCCCACCTGCAGGGAAGTCACTTCACAGGCAGTGAAGCAGGTCTGCAGGTGTCTATTTTTCTTTCCCCCTCTCTGTCTTCCCCTCCTCTCTCCATTTCTCTCTGTCCTGTCTAACAACAATGACATCAATAACAACAACAATAATAACTACAATAAAACAACAAGGGCAACAAAAGGGAATAAATCAATAAATATTACATTTATATATATATATATAAAAGAAATGGTCTTTAAGCCTCCAGAGAATTTTTTTTTGATAACCCCCTGAGATATTCCAGACTTGCTTCTATTTTGTGAAGACTCCTGGAAGCAAAATTTCCAGGCAAACACTATAACTTCTCCATATAGTTTTCCCTATATGAAGCACTGGAGATATAAATTAAGAGATGAATACTGAAGGAACTAAAAGATTTGCTTTGCTTTAGTATTTACAAAATTTCTGAACAGATTATTTCACAATGTACCACCTGTAAATACCTTCAACTTCTCAGCAGATATTCATCTATTCCAGGAAGTTCTGCAAGGCCTTTTCTAGCACTTCAAATGGATTTTATAGAATTGCCTGTAACTCTAGGACATTCCCACTGTTTGTCTGTATGTTTAGGGGCTATACTGTATGTTGTCCAACTAAACATAATGAAGTCACAACAGTGGCAAAGTAATTAATAAGGGGTGGGAGAGATAACATAATGTTTATGCAAATAGACTCTCTTGCCTAAGGCTCCCAGGTCCTAGGTTCAATCCTCTGCACCACTATAAACCAGTGCTGAGAAGTGCTTTGGTTAAAATAACAATAATGATGATGATGACGATGACGATCATAATGAAATCAATAATGGAAGTCATTTCTTAGTTTGGTGTTCTCTTATGAAATGAAACAGGCCAAGGAAGTAATTTCACACCACTTGAAAAGACTCTGAAGTACTTGTTAAAACCCATGCCCCATATCCTCCATCATCAGGAATATAAAAGTTTAGGTGTAAGGAGAACTCTGGAAAATATTTGTTGAGAAAGTAGACTCGAATAGCCAGAAGTATTGCCTCTGGCCCTTATAAAGATCCAAAATATATAATACAGGAGACATGGATGAACTGTTGTTGAAATTGTGTTTGATCATCGAATGTCTACTGATATCACTAAACCTTCTATTCCTGGTGACCTAAGTAAAGAACTTGCTGTTATGACTAGTCATAAACAAAAACTAACCACTATACTCAGGGCTTATCACCAGTAGATGGAGGAAGCATGGCCTCCATGACCAACAAGACTTGCCATCTTTAAACTCAATCAGGAAACCAGGCATACAGCAAGGTCTCTGGAAGAAAGCCATCTTGTTACCCTGACAGGAAGGACTCTACAAAGTACTGTTGGCCACTCACGATGCCATCAAAACAAGGGAGGAATTCTTCTGGATTCATGAAAATTACACCAAAATAAACACAACCCAGATCTAATTTTAGACAATTGGGGGGTTATAGCTACAGGTGACCTCAAACTATAGATTTCTGAGTCCCAAGATCCAGAAGCAGCTAACTGCTCTAACTTTTCCCAAGAACTCAGACCAAGACACCTTTCTTTTATCTACCCTTTTGTTCTCCCTTTAAACTCCTTGTTTTTCTTTTTCCTTTCCTTTCCTTTCCTTTCCTTTCCTTTCCTTTCCTTTCCTTTCCTTTCTTTTCCTTTCCTTTCCCTTCCCTTCCCTTCTTTTTCTTTTCTCCTTCTCCTTCTCCTTCTCCTTCTTCTCCTTCTTCTTTTTCTTACCAGAGCACTGCTCAGCTCTGGCTTACAGTGGAAATTGAACCTAGGACCTTGGGACCTCAGGCATGAAAGTCTCTTGCATAACCACTATTCTGCTTCCCCAGGCCTCCTTATTCTTTTAAAGCAGAGAAAGAGAAAGAAAAGGTATATTACCTCTTCCTTCTAAACAAACATTGTCTGTGTGGATCAGAAAACTAGCTGGATTATAATCTGATTTACTTTCACACACTGTCAGGAACCTATGGACAGTGGCAATATATAGACACTAATATTATCAAAAATTCTGAGAATGACCTTTTGTCCAATCCATGAAGAACCCAGAGGGGTGGAGGACTTTCTTCCAAGACCCAACCCTGTAGTTCTCTGTGGGCTTAATAGTTTCAGGAACACCTACTGAACATGGTCAGCTACAGCACAATACCTATACTCAGAAGCCAGTAGCTTTCCCAGTTTGTGACCTTGGGCTTCTTTACCAGTGCTGTCTCCAGATGTTCCCCAGACTGGGTTCTCAGAAAGAGGGGATAAGCAGGGACCAGGCAGTGGCGCACCTGACTAAGCGCACTTATTACAGTGTGCAAGGACCTGGGTTCAAGCCCCTGGTCCCCACCTGCAGGGGAAAAGCTTCACAAGTGGTGAAGCAGGTCTGCAGGTGTCTCTCTCCCTCTCTGTCTCTCCCTCCCCTCTCAATTTCTCCCCCTCCCCTCTCAATTTCTCTGTCTCTATCCAATAATAAATAAAATATTTTTAAAAAAGAGGGGACAAGCAATGGTGGGGGTGGGTATCGAGGAGACTGAGGGGCCAGGTTTCTCCATATCCAAGGTCTGGCTGCATGTTCCCACACACCTTTCCCTGAAGCCTCACCCACATGCACCCATCACTGACTCACACTAGGATGCCAACTGCAGCAGAGGCCTCTCTGAACCTTAGGACCCTAGCACTGATTTTGGGATCTCTAGAGTTTCTCTTTGGACTGAGTCAGACAAGACTCCTCCAGATAAGGGCTCCACACCTGGGGAGCTGAGTAGGTTTCTGGGTGGCAGGTAGGACACCCTTCCTCCCCACAACATCTTCCTCACTGCCCACCCCATGCCCTGTCCCTACAATGGTGAGTGGGATGGTTTTCCCTGAGGTAATCTTGCCCTTGGCCTGGCCTCTGCTCCGTGACACTATTCACCCCACAAATAGATGCTGAAAGCCTTCTGTGGGTCAGGCATGACTCGCTAGAATACAGATGTCAGAGTTACATTTAGATGAGAAAGATAACTAATATATGTTACATGAAAGAGGTAAATGAGTCAATTACAGAGCACACCAGAAGATGATGAACATAGGGCTGAAGGGTCTGGGAGGTGATTCAGTAGACAAAGCGTGCAAAGCGTGAGGTCCTGAATTTCAAGCCCCAGCATCGTGTGTGCCAGAGTGATGCTCTGGTTCTTTTCTCTCCTTTCTCTCTCCTGAATAAACAAACAAACATTAAAAGGAAATAGAGTTGAGGCTGGCAGAGGTGCTGGGCAGAGCATGGAGGAGTAGCATTAGGGATACAGTGACACTTTTTTCTCTCTTTTCTCCTATCTTTCTCGTTAATAAATTTTAAAAAAAAACCTCTTTGAAAAAAGGTCCAGGAGGTGGCGCAGTAGATAAAGCATTGAACTCTCAAGCATGAGGTCCCCAGTTCAATCCCCGGCAGCACATGTACCAAAGTGATGTCTGGTTCTTTCTCTCTCTCCTCCTTTCTCATAAAAAAAAAAAAAAAAATCTTTTAAGATATAGTGACAGTGGCTTTCCTTGAGAAGGTGGTATCTAAGCAAAAAAAAAAAAACAAACAAACAAACAAAAAAAAAAACAAGGGAGCCCTGTTACTTGTAAACTTTTCCAGGTGGAGGTGGAGCTTATACAAAGGCCCCAGGCACTTGTGTCCAGTGAGCCTGAAGAATATCTAGGAAAAGAGGATATGGGTGTGGGGCAGTGTAGAGCAGGACTGCAGGACCTTAAGCCTGAGCCCCTGAGTTTCTGGGGTCTTGCTTGCCAATCACCTCACTGACCTGTTGAGATAGGTATGTGCTGATGTTTCCCATGGTAAATGCATCCACATGTCTCAACAGCCCCTTGAGCAGCCCTCTATCACCAGCATGCTTATTTAGCTGGGGAGACTGAGGCACACAGGGGAGAGGGAGATGGAGGTAAGGCGGGATCTGCACCAAAGTCCCATAGGCAACCCCCACCAGCAGTCTGGTGTGTCAATTGTCCCTTCCTGTCCCTGCTTCGGAGGCCCAGTCCATCGTGGGGGGTGGAGGGGCTGCGTCATGGCCTACCGAGAGACCAGAGACTGGGCTGCCTTTCCCCC